>NC_067398.1:531119159-531719159 GCF_016432865.1 Antechinus flavipes
GAGTTCAAATGTTGGAGTTTGTTCTCAGAGCACAGCCGGTTTAGAGGCTTAGAGCCCTTCGGATGTCTCCAAATCCAAAAGTTCTGTCCTTCAGCCTCTGCCTCTGCTTTCTTCTGCCTCCAACCAAGACAGAGATGGAAGGTCTCTCTTATCTCCTTCTGGGGAGCCCAGCCACCAACTTGCCGCGGAGAGAGGGCTTCTGGTGTAGCTCCACTGAAATCCGTCAAAAGTGTTCTCTGCACCAGAGTCGTTCCTCTCGAGTCCAGCGCGATCAGCCAGCCAAGAGGATCTATTCTGCCATAGATCCCTCATCGTTGGCTTTTTATCTGCCTCTTCTGAGAGAATGGGATTATGGGTTTTCTCCCATAGTGCTCTCTGGCCCAATGACTTTAAGGGAGGTGTGAACTCCCTTGAAGTTAGAAAGTGTACTTTGTGAAGCTAGCATACTTGTGGACTCCAATGAGTAAAGGTGTGAACACAAGCCTTGTCTTAATTAGTTCTACTTAGTACCTTGTTTCAGGTTCTGGCCAAAACATCTTCTTGTAAGATTAGATCAACTCTAATTACTTAGCAGTTAGTAAGGATTCCAACAATAAAGGGTCACATCCATTTGCCAAATTTCATTAGGTCTCACACCATGAGGGTTCTTCCCTAGAAGTAGTGTAGAGTGTGGAAAGGAAGGCAAGCTGTACAGGCTTTTACTATGCTCCTAGCTTCCTCTCTTGTTATTCCAAATTGTAAATGTAAAGTTTGAGCAGCCTGATGATATTTAGAATGAGATTTGTAGGCTTCTTGAAATAAAGGAGTATTGGCCAACATAGTTAGAAGGCTATCTGCCTTTGAATTACTATCAAAAATAGGACCTGGAAGTCCACTGTGAGAGTAGATATAAAATAAGATATAAATCTTACCTGTGTGCTTTCTCACTTGCTCTTGAATTTCCTTAAAGAGCTGATATATATTAGAGGCTACAAATTTTATTCAGGCTGTGGCAATTCTTTGTCCCACACCTATTGAATAGGCTGAATCAGGTATTATATTTATATCTCCTGGATAATAAGTAAGAGCTAGAATGATTGCATATAATTCATTCTGCTGAGTGGACTGAAAAGGAGTTCTGACTAGTCTCTTTATACTTAAGTCACGAGAGTGTACAGTGCAAATATTATGTTTGGATATATCTGTAAAGATAGTTGGTTCTTTAAGAGGAACTTTAGAAACTTTTTCTTCAAGAATTCATGGCCAATTATGTAATAGTCTGGTTATCTTTAATGGATACCCATGTGTAAGATATTGAGCTGTGGTTAATAAAATTTGCCACTCTGGGATGGTGTCACAGCATACATTAATTTGTGCATTAGTATAAAAGGTGTATATCTTGTCAAGTCTTATCCCAAATAATTGTACTGCTCATTTAATGGCCTTTAATAAAATTCTAGCCACAAGCACTGGGTAAGGAGTAAGGCTTTGTTCTGGTTGTGCTGGAAGGTTCACCCACTCTATCACACTGTTTCCTTGATGAAGGCCTGCTAAGGCTGCCTCTCTTGTAGCAAAAACTGATATTTCCAAGGTTTTTTGAGTGACTCTTTCAACCACATTGGATAAAGCCAGTTCAATTTTCTTTCAAAGCCTCTTGAACTTCTTTTGTAAGCTGGTGTGGTGCATTTTGTCTCCTCTTAAAATGTCATATAATGGTTGCAATTGATAAGTAGTCAAGCCTAACTAACACTGGACACACCCACTGGATATCTCCTATCAATTTTTAAAAGTCATTTAAGATGTTTAGCTTCTCTGTTGTTAAGGAAAGTTTTTGTACTGTAAGCACCTTAGGATATACTTCATATCCTAAATATTGAAAAGGAACATGCCTTTGAATTTTTTCTGGAGCTATGTGCAATTTGTAGTTTCTTAGTATTTTCTATGGTCTTTTATAGACATGCTTCTAACATTTGTTCCTCAGGTGCACACCCCAAGATATCATCCATGTAATGTAATAGCATTACTTTTGGAAATGCTTTTCTTAGTGAAGTAAGAGCAGCGATATAATGTTGCGATATAATGTTCTCTTTTCTCAAATATAATTGTTCTCTGGAGGCAGGTTTCTTGGCGGGCTTTTGGAGACAGCTTTCCTTTCAGTTCTGGGTAATAATCACCTCAAATGCAGCCAGCTGTTAAAAGTTCTGTCCTTTATTATCTCTTCCAAAATAGCCCAATTAGCTTTCCTTGGTTCTGAGAGCTCTTGTTGCTAGTCCTTTGCCTCTGCCAGCTTCAGCCTCCATCTCTATCTGAATCCTGGCTCTGAAATCTCCCCAACTGACTCCTGGGTTAGGCTCTTCTAGTGGGCTCCTCCTTTCATATGCTCTTTTAGAGGTGTGAACTCAAAGGTTGACTCCTCCTCTGAGAGTGGAATTGTAGGAGCTGTGACTTGTGAATCTTCTCCACTGAACTTGTGAATCTCCTAGACTTGTGAATCTTGTAGAATTCCAATGAGTACTTAAATACATTAGTGAGTTAGAGAACTTGCTACATACCATGCTAAATTAGATAAGTGACTTGACACCTTGTAAGGATTCTTACACAGCAGCATAACATTTGACACATATTAGGGCTGTTTTTCATTCCCTGTGACAAAACTGTCCATTCATATATTTTATAAGGCTCAGCTAACTTAATGCTGGGCACTGAAAAGGCAAATCTTTTCATATCCTGTTTATCCAGAGGGATATAATAGAAACAATCCTTAATGTCTATAACCCAAAGAGGCCATTCTCTAGACAATTGAGTAGGAAACGGAAGTCCAGGCTGAAGAGTTCCCATAGTTTCCATCTGTTCCTTTACTTCTTAAATCAGTCAACATCCTCCATTTTCCAGATTTCTTTCTTACAACAAATACTGGGGAATTCCAAGGACTTAGAGAAGGTTGTAGGAGCCTTGGTCAAGTTGTTCCTGTACTATATCTAATAAGGTCTGAATTTTATCGCTACCTAAGGGCCACTGTTCTATCCACACTGGTGTATCAGTTTTTCCATTAGATAGGAACAGATGAAAGTGTTGGCAGGCCTTCAACAGCAGCCCTGCCTAAAAAATTGAAGTACTCATTTGTAATCCTAATTGTTGTAAAATGTCTCTTCCCCACAGATTGATGGGGATTTTTTTCAACTACAAAATGAGTAAAAACTGTTTTGACTTCAAAAGTCCATCTCAAAGGGGTAGCACTAACTTCAGCTGCTATTGATCCTCCTATGCCAGACATAAAGGTATCTGCCTTAATATTTGGCCAGTGACTGGGCCAGTTGGCACCCCTAATGATTGTACAATCTGTACCCTGTGTCTACCAAGCCTTCTAATGGTATGCCATTTATATAGATAATGAGCACAGGTTGGTCAGCTATCATAGCTGCTGTCCAGAATATTCCTGGATTTTGTTGCTTGGAGTCAGAATCTGGGCGATTAGCATAGATTGCTTATTAGGAGTCTGTATCAGTAAACCTGATGCTATTACTTCTTCTGGGTGATAAGTCACACATTGTCTACCTGTATTAGAGACTAGGATATTGTCTACACATTCCCCAGTTTCCCACATCAGTATATGGATGGACACTGTTTTTTAAGTATACTCAGGAGGTAAAATGGTCAAGCCTACTGTGCCTGGGGGCAAAGGATCCATAGGCTGGAGAGGAACAGATTTCCCCCTCTCCAGGGGATATATCAGTTGTCCCAGCTGCATACAACCCTATTCTCCCTAATTGTAATCCCTTTCTCCCATCAGATTGCTTCCTAGATGATTGGTCATGTTTGGGTATTGAACTTCTAAAGGCTCTCTAGATGTAGCATTGGCTGCCATCATGCCCCAAGTATTTTTTGCCTTGGGCCCCTCATCCCGTTTCCCTGACTCAGTGTACATTCTGAGGCCCAATGGAAGCCTCTGTTGCATTTTGGACATGTGGAATCGGGTCTTGTTCTCCCACCCTGTCTTCTCCCTCTATCTCTATGCCAACATTGACCTTTCAATTGCCCTGCTTTACCATATTGAAAACATTGGTGAGTCTCTCTGGAAGTCCCTTATCAAAAGGGACCCTGTCTTCCCATGTTTGGATTTTGGGAAAACTGCATCATAGCCTGGCTATAAAAGGTATTTGTGCTCACTGTGGCACAGAGTCTTATGATCTCCTCTAAAGGAGCATCCTTGTGTAGTCCTAGTATAATTCTTCTACAAATCTCATTAGCAGTTTCTTTAGCAAGTTGCCTTATCATAATTTTTGTTGTTGCATTTTCACCATTAGTTCATATGACAGCTATCTGCAAATGTCCCACAAAATCAGGAAAAGGTTCATTTGGTCCTTGTGCAATTTTTGTGAAGGCCTCACACTTGTCATTTATATTGGGGAGAAAATCCCACACTTTGATAGTAGCAGCAGCAATTTGTTCATATGCTGCTATGGAGTAATTAATCTGTACTGAGATGTCTGCATAAAGACCTATACCTGTTAGTTGGTCACAGGTGATTGAAGTATTACCTCCATTTTGACTATTTTGTTGGGCTTATATGTTACAGGGCTCACTGTGTTCAGAAAGCCACAACAAGTTTTGTCCAGGTTCTAAACATATCCTTGCTATAGGTTTCCAGTCCCTAGGGATTAAACTTCATAAGTCAAATTCTTTAGTAACATCTTAACATAGATTGAGATAAAGGGTAAAAACCTTTTTGAGGTCTTTGAGGATTTCTATGTCAAAAGGAGCATATCTTCTACTTTCTTGATCTGAAGAGTTAAACTGTTGAATCACAGGATACATTTCTATTCTCAAATCAGCTGTATTCTGCCTTTCTTCTGTGGCTTTAAGTACTGCCTTTTGTAATCTAGTCATAGGAGGGGGTGATTGCTGGAGGGGAGGTGCTGGTGATATCACTGTCCCTCCCACTACTCCTTCTCCCTCCATCCCGGAAGATGGAGTTGATGGGGGAGTGTCAATGACTTCCATAGGTGGAATTGAAGCTGCTTTATGAGAGTGAGAATCACCATGTCTTTCAACTTCACTTAACTCCTCATGCCCTCTGGTGATATTGCCATTAATCTGTCCTTTGTCTTCCTCTATTTCCTCATACTTCCTCATCTGGCTGTTCTTAAAATTTTCCTTTTTTTTATAACTTGTAGGATTCTTTAAGGCCAATTGTATTATGTTGTATATATAGAATGTTTCCTTGGAAATTGAATAGGACTTTTATCATTATAGTATTCACATAGTTGATCTCCTACTAGTTTCCAATCATCTGCCTCTATAGCTTCTTCCTTTAAGAACCAAGAGGACATGTGTTCTAATTACCCAAGAGTCCAGCGATCTCCACCCAAATTACAAGTAAGCTTTGTCCCTTGATCAACTTAAATATGCTTTCTATAGTGTCCCCTCAGGGCGGGGGTGGGGTTGGAGCTGGGGATGGGAGAGAATCTTTTCCAAATATCTGCTCCATTTCAGCTAGAAAAGGTTACTAGTTTATCCCTTAACAAATTAAGTACCCTGTTTGTCTATTAAAATACTCACCCAATTTTCTGGTCACCAGGAATTCCTTCAGTGAAATTAGGGTTCTTGGTCCACACATTGGGCGCCAAATGTGAAGTCCGAGTTAGCTCCCTGGATGCCTTAGAATCAGCTTGAGTCAGGGTAAGCAAAAGTCCTTGGTCTTTATTCTTGGTCTTTAGGGGGAGAAGTAAAGGGGATGAACAAGATTGCTACAAGCTCTCCACAATCTCCCTTCTCTTCTTCTACTGCCAAAGTGACTCTGGCTTGTCTTACTCCACCCCCTAATCCCTCCTACAATTATCTGCATACACCAAAAGATTGAGCCAGCACAGGATAATGGGAAGGGCCATTTTCCAAGCATGTGCTAATGGAATATTGTACAATAGGTAATTACCCTTAAGTGCTTGGTTGTCTGATTCCAGTGCACCTATTCAGAGTTTCAGCCTTTTACAGCAATATTTTCTCCTTGATTTGGGAGTTCTAGAATTTCATTTTAATATTTCTGGGAGTTTTCATTTTGGTACTTCTTTCAGGAGGTTATGAGTAGATTCTTTCCATTTCTGCATCACCCTCTGATCTAGAATATGAGGACAGTTTTCTTTGACAATTTCTTGAAAGATGAGATCAGAGCTCTTCTTTTGATTATGGTTTTCAGGTAGTTCAATAACCTGAAAATTATCTCTACTACATCTTTTTTCCAGCTCTGTTTTCCCCCAGTGAGATATTTTATATTGTCTTCTATTTTTTCATTCTTTTGGTTTGTTTTATTGTTTGATTTCTCATCAATTAATTAGCTTCAATTTGCTTAGTTTTAATTTTTAAGCAATTATTTTCTTCAGTGAGCTTTTGTGCTTTCTTTTTCATTTGTCCAATTCTACTTTCCTCCCATGAATTTTTATGCCTTTTTTGCCATTTGGCCAATTCTGCATTTTAAATTCTTCTTATTATTGACTTTTTGTACTTCTTTTACCATTTGGTCCAGTCTGTTTTGTAAAGTGTTATTTTCTTTAGTATTTTTTTTTGTCTCCTTTACCAAACAATTGACTTGTTTTTCATGATTTTCTTACCTCACTCTCATCTCTTCCCAATATTTCTTCTACTTCTCTTATGAGGTTTTCATTTTTTTTTTTTCATGGTCTGAGACCAATTCATATTTTTCTTAGAGGTTTTAGATGTAGAGCTTTGACTTTATCTTTTGAATGTGTGTTTTGCTCATCCTTATCACATAATAACTATCTATGGTCATAATATTTTTTTGTTGTTTGTTCATTTCTCCTTCCTATTACTTGACTTTTAACTCTTTGCTAAAGTAGAGTTCTGCTTCCAGAGTTGAATGTACTCTCTCAAGCTTCAGGTTTTTGTGCAAATATTTTCAGAGATACTTCTAGGGACCTAAGTTTTCAATTCCTACAAAATGCTATGATGTAGGAAGAGATGTGTTTATTATTCTCTTAATCTGTTCTCTGGTCTGTGAGTGAACACAAGCACCATTTTATGGCCTGGACATGTGAGAAAGATCTTCACTCCACTGTGACTGCAAACTTTGATGTGTTAATGTTTGCTCCAGGACAATTACTTAGGACTGGGGCATGGACAGTGCAACAGAATCCTCTTGGTGCTAATAAGGAGACCCCTGTAATCTCCTTCTGACTGGTTGTTTGACCCCCTTACTGTCTATGGGCAGCAGCTGCTGCCACTGTGGATTCGGTGGTTCCTAAGACCTGCGACTGATTTGCTGGGGCTAGGCTATGAGGGCCTGCACTGGACCATTTCTTTTGAACTTTCAAATTGTCCTGGGCTGGAAAATGGTTTTATTCCATCTTTTTGCAGTTTATGCTACTTTAGAATTTGTTTAGAATCATTACTTAAAGGTATTTGGGAGGGCTTGGAAGAGAGCTTAGTAAGTCCCTGCCTTTGCTTCACTATCTTGGCTCTGTGTCCTTTGTGGATAATTCTTAAATCTATCTTTTTCTACCCTAACTTCTCTGCTGATGTCCAATCTCATATCTCAAACTACTTTCAGACATATCAAACTGGATGTCTAGTAGGTTTTGTAAGGTTATGTCCCAAACTGAACTTCTCCAAACCTACCCCCCTTAAAACTTCCATGTCTACCAGGTTCACAGCCTTGGTAAAATCTTCAACTCCTCATTACCTCACACTCCATTGTTGCCAAGATCTGTTGATGTCACTTTTGTAATATCTCTCTAGTATACTTCCTTTTGGAGTATACTTGAGTATATGTAACAATGGTTCATTGCTCTCAGGCACTCTATATCTGGATTATGTCATAGCCTACTGGTTGGTTTGCATGACACAAATCTTACTCCATTTCAGTCCATCCTCCATTTGGTCACCAAAGTGATTTTCTTAAGCACTTGTCTGACCATATCACTTCCATATGCAATAAACTTCAGTGGCTCCTGCCGCCTCTAGAATCAAATAGTCCTTCATAATCTAAATCCCCTTCTCCAATTTTCCAGTTTTCTTAAACTTTGTACCTCATCCCCTAGAATGTGTTCTTTGATCCAGTGAAACTGGCCTCCTTGCTGTTCCGGAAACAAGACACTCCATTTTTCAGCTCTATGCATTTTCACTGGGTGTCTCCAGGCCTGGAATGTTCTTCTTCATCCTTGCTTCCTGACTTCCTTTAAGTTCCAACCATATTTCTCTCACTCATAGGAAGATTTCTCCAATACCTCTTAATTCTAGGGTCTCCCTTCTTCTTATTATTTAGTATTTATCCTTTTTATAGGTTGTTTATATATATTTGTTAGCTTATTGCTGTCTATTGTTATATTATAAGCTCTTTAAGGTCAGGCAGAATCTAGCACTTTTGGTGTGAAGGCTTGCTCAATTCTTTTTAGGACTTTTTATCCACCATTTTTGTCCACCTACCACCTATTCTCACCTATGGCTCTAAAGAGCTGTAGCATAAATAGTGGCCATATGCTAGTGAAACCTTATGGGTTGACAGGTTAAACCAGAGTAAGAGTGACCAATAGGCATCATTCCTATCAGTGAGTTAGGGGAATGTCTACCCCAAGAATGGGAAGACTTCCCTGGCAGAATGATAGATGAGGAAAAAGACTAAGAAGGTGGCTGAAGAAAGCATTGTAGAGCACTTAACGCTTGGTTGTCAAGGTCATCCATTGCATCCAGCTCATTGCTAATCATTTGGACTTGCCAATGGTCTTCCTTTACTCTGGAGGAGAGAGTGAGCTGAGGCTGGATATTCACTCCATCCTCTCCATCCACGACATTGCTCTTTTTGTTTCTCCTACTTAAGGGACTGTTTCTTCCTAAGCTCTTTGAGGTTCATTATTCTAGTGCCTTAATACGGGTATTCCTTATGGATTTTTTCTAAGTCCACTTATTTTGATCTTTGCACATTCTTCATTGTGATGTCTCCAGCTTGATTACGCTCCGTTATCTTATTTATGCAAATCACTGTCCAAATTTCTAATTTTGTAATTCTAATTTCTCTTTTTAACTTCAATGTGGCATTATTAACTATCTACTGAACATCTCTATTTGATTGTTCTTTTGATATCTCAAAAACAGAACTCATCACCTTTCCCCTAATTTAAACTTTCAGTTTTCACACTTTCCCATGTTGGTGAAAGGTGTTATCCTTCTTGCAGTCACCCACGTTAATAGCCTTATAATAACCCTTACATCTTAACTATATTTCACCCTTTTATTCTCCTCATTTTCAATTATGCCTCTCTCTTCACTGCTACCTTTTTTCTCAGAATGCTTCACAACCTAATCCGAGTCACCTATTCACACAATTTCTTAGAATTCCTCTCTGAAATATCTGATACATGCTTATTGGAATTGCTCTGTCTCCCAAAGTAGGGTTATACTTCCACATCTTTCAATTATATTCCCTTCTCTCCACTCACATCACCATATCCCTAGTTCAGTCTCTTATTATTCCTTGCCTTTACTATTATAATATTTTCTGAGATGTTTTCTCTGCTTCTAGACTCTCTCTTTTCTAATCAGTCATATTTTGTCATTGTTGCTCAGTCATACTCAACTATTTATGACTCCATTTGGAATTTTTCTTGGCAATGATACTGGTATGGTTTGCCACTTCCTTTTCCAGGACATTTTACAGATGAAGAACTGAGGGAAATAGGATGAAATGACTTATACAGGGTCACATAGCTAGTAAGCGTCTGGGTCAGATTTTTTGAACTGAGGAAGAAGAGTTTTCCTGATTTTAAACCCAGCATTTATGAATTGAGCCACCTAGCTGACTAATCCATCATCTATACATTTCTTAAAATTTTTGTAAATCATAATTTGTTCTTTAGAAAAAAATACAGAAGTGATAATCCTAGTGCAGAAGATGTTACATAATTTTAGCCTGCCATGACTTTTCAGGATTAAATAATATTCTTTCCATTCATACATGCTATATTTCAGTCAAACTAGACTAGTAGTTGAACTTAGCATTCTTACTCCTACTTTTGTGCATTTATATGTTATTCTTCATACCTATGTGCCTCAAAGCTCATTTACATGGGACTCTCCTGACTGGTAGAAATTGGTTACTCTGCCCCTCAAACAAATCCAGGTTCTCTGAATAATCAATCTCTTTCAATAAGGAGAATCCCAGGCAAATAAACTTTGAAATCCCAGTTATACTAGAATTTCCTTCCTCTTCAATTTAGCCTCTCAGAATCTTTAATTTCTAATTCTTATAAACTTTAGAAATAATATAGGGTGAGGATATGATAATTTTGTAAGGTGGAGGAGGGAATTGAAGGGCCAATTGGAAATTTTTAATTGGAAATTTACTGTAGTATGTTCTTGAATATTTGTACTTTTGAAAATTCTTTCTTTTTCTGTGCTTTTTCTTTTCTCTAGTGAGCCCTAGGTCTAACATAATTTAAAACGTCAATAGTTGAGTTATCCCTTGTCTTTGAAAAGCTGCATTGGCACTCCAGCAAAGACATGAAATAGTGAACTACCATAGCAAACTTCCAGGAAGTTTTATTAGTTTTTACAGGAAGTTATTGGAAGTTAACTAATTTTATCAGACAATTAAATCAGCTTGCAATTGGAAAAACTAAAAAGAGAATTCTGATTTTGGTTCCAATTCTAAAAAAAAAAATTACTTTTGAGCAGAGAAAATTACAACCACATATTCTGTCAACTCTCCTAAAAAGAAAAAATGACCAGAATGCTCAAGGATATCCTTTAGCCTCCATAATTGATCATGAACAGTGCCTTAGTATAGATTGAATTCCCAATTAGAAATACCTAGTTCTATTATTTGAGTTAAGTGATAATTTCTTGAGCAACTTTTTCTTTTTTTTTAAATGAACTTTTAATAAACTTTATCAGTAAGATTATAGTCACTTTAAAGTAGATTTTGCATTTTGGTTTACTGCATATTCTCAAAGTAAAGGAAAACACAAACCATTCAGATAGTTCAGGAATGCATCTTTTGGGCAATTTTGACAGTCGGTTTTATTTGAATAAAATATTTCTGACTCATTAGAATAATAAGAATCCAGTATGGTACAGTGGAAAAAGCATTATAGTTGGAATTTTGGAACCTGAGTTTAAATCTCAGGTCTTCTACTCTTTATGATCTTAACTAAGTCATTTAAACTTTAGGAAACAGTTCTCTCTACTATAAAATGAGAATGACTTTTCCCTCTAACCTTCAGTCTCTATAATTAAGGGTAAAAAATCCCTTACATTTCTGAAACAGAATAAAGTTATCAGATACTGCAAAATTACTAAAGAAATGTAGTGCCTTGTGTCTCTTAGCATAATGTTGTAGAGTTGTTTTTTTTACTCCAGTAAATATTTTGAAGAAACACTTTTTAAAGTAGCTGGTGAAATTGTTTCTATGTATTTCCACTGACAAATTTTATGAAGGAAGTCTGAAACCATAAATGGCACTTAGGCATGAGTATTTGTGGATCATTAGTCATTCTATGAACAAAAGACAAGATGTCACATATTTTTCTTTGCCTTTTGAGGATTCTTAATAGGTAATAACAGAGCAAGAGAGGAATGCACTAATTATTTTATTAATAAATACACTAAAATTTGTTATTCTTCCAATGGCATCTTATTTATTTTTAATAAAGGAGTATTTTAAAATGTTCAGAAGTATAATATATTAGGTGTGAGAATTGATAATGGCAAAGAAATGTCAAGTTAAGATACTTATGTCAAGGTAAATTTAGCTTCTCTGTGTTAAAAGGGACAAGACAACAAAAGTGATTTGAAAAGAGATACTAAACAAGCTATCTTAGCTAGAGTTCTGAGAGAATAGTGAATAGAAATGGGAATAATTCATGTTTCTTTACTTATGTGATTTCAAATTCTCAATCCCAAAGAGGTAACATTTTCCCATCCAGAGTTTATTTTCCTTTGTCACAACCTGCTTGGAAATGTATAGCTGTCATGACTTTTTTTTTCATTGCAAATACAAATATCTCTTTTTGCTAATACCCTGAAATGATTTTGGATGTGATATAGCATTAACATATCATTCATCCCATGTTCGGGCATCATAGATTTCTAATGTTCTGTCATCTATTCTGTGGGATTTTCTCTCAGTGAGTGTGCTAATGAGAATGCTAATTTTAGATGAAGGCAGAATGCTTGGGGATGGTGGGTACTATGGTGTGAAGAGGTCTACAAATTCTCTTGAATACAAAATAATTTCTTATCATAGTAGCTCCTTTTCTGTATGAGTGAATAATCAAATAGATATGAGTCAAAAGGATTCTTGGCAGATTTGGCCCATGATCTAGATTATATGCTAATATTGGGGGGGGTGAGGAATATAATCATAAAAATTAGAGGCCCAATGATTTTGGGGATCAGACTGAGTTAGAAAAAGTCAGCTTCATGGCATTTTGTCTTCCTAGCATAATATAGCCTTCCTGGCCTTGAAATGTTATCAGCTGGCCTTTCTTCTTGTCTCAATATCTTGCACACTGGAGTACTACATATCCTTGACTTTTGGCTTTAGCTTTTCCTTCCAACTTGGATTCTGTGTCCTCTGCTCTTAGTATCGATTGAACCACCCACTTATGTCAGGAGTTTGTTTAATTACTATCATATCTTGACTTTCGTTTTTTATTTTATTTTTTAAATAAGCTACCACAATGACTGATCTAGGAATAAAGAAAGGAATAGAGAATGGATTTGTGATTTTACTGAAATTCTGAGACTAGGAAACTCTCATTCCTCCTCAGAGATTTAGAGTCTTAGAAAATTGCTGAGGACATTATGAGGTTAAGTGATCTGGCCAGGCAGAAATAACTTAGCTAGGTTAGAGTTAGGCTATGAATTCAAGCTTTCCTGGCTATGAGGGCCAGCTCTTTGTTCACCATGACATACTACCTCTAACCAAATGTTTTAATTCAATTAAAAATTCAATTTTGGAGATGTATTAATGTTCTATCACTTTGTATGTAGAGACAAAACTGAAAAAGTAACTATACTCAAGTAATTTTCAGTAGACATACAGATAAGTAGATGAAAATATCTGTAGAAAATAAATACAAAGGAGTTTGGGATTGGGGGACTGCTAGTAACTGGAGAAGATGTAGAAAGGCCTCACTTAGGTATAAACCCTGAGAATAAGGGGATCTAAGAATTCCAAAAGATGAAAATGAGGAAGTCATACATTTCAAGCATAGAGGATGGGTTGTACAAAGTCATGGGAGTAGGAGAAGGAACACTAACTAGACTAGATTAATCAGAATGTAGCATGTATAAGTAGGAGTAAATTTAAACTAGTCTGAAAAAATAGGTTGAAGTGAGAATATAAAGGTCTTTACATGCCAGAGATGTTTGTATTTTTTTCCTAGAGACAATAGTGTCTCCTTAAGTCTCCCTAAGCAGAGGGTTATCAATTTAGTATCTATGTAGTTGATTAGAAAGGGGATAGATTGGAGATTGGGAGATTAGAGAGAACAGTATGGCAGTAGTCTAGGAGAAAGGTGATGAAGACTTGTTGTTTGTCCTTTTTTCTCAAAGAGGACCAATTATATCAGGGAGATGATGTCTTGCTAGTGAATTGGATATAAGTGAAAGAGGGCTGTGTAGAGTCATCAGCCTCATGTTCTTCTCTGGAGCCATCTAGGTTCAATTTCCAGATATAGTTTTGGACAACTGGAGATGGCCCTGGATGCAGTGGAAGACCTTGCTCTTTTTAAGATAAATTTTCCCCAGATCTCAATTTATTTGAGGCAATACCATTCAGTGATTTGTAGCTGAATTTGAATTTAGGGTCTTTCTGACAGAAGGGCCAGCATTTTATGTGCTGTACCATTTAGCTGTATCTAGATTATAAGAATGAGAACAAAAACAGTACAGCATTATTGAGAATATCAAATCATATTAATTCAATTAGATAAAAGATATATTTGCTCTATGCATGGCAATGTGATAGGCATCAGGAACATTAAGACAGATTATAGACTCTGTTCTCAATGAGTTTATAATTGAACAGGAAGAATTGTGATTTTTTTATAATAATAATTTGGTTTTCTTTTTTTATGGAATCAATTTAGCTATTGGTTTTACTAATATGATAACCGTGTGTTTGGAAAGATGGGAAAGGAGATGAACTATGTTAAGAATATAGATAGAATCCATAAATATTGTAATAAATTAGATGGGGTTGGGAAGGGAGAAGGAACAATCACAGTTGACTTTCAGGTTATGAACTTGGGTGACTGGAAAAATAGTCATACCCTTAATGGAAAATAGGAGATTGGGAGGTTGCAGAAGGAGTTAGATTTGAGATAGAGAATTAATGGTTTATAACAGATTGAGTTTGAGATGGATATAGAATACCCATTTGAAGGATCTCCATCATATAATTAGGGGAGAGAGAAAAACAAAGAGACTCAGAAGGG
Source organism: Antechinus flavipes (assembly GCF_016432865.1). Classification (NCBI taxonomy): domain Eukaryota; kingdom Metazoa; phylum Chordata; class Mammalia; order Dasyuromorphia; family Dasyuridae; genus Antechinus; species Antechinus flavipes. The sequence continues at coordinate 531,133,586 of NC_067398.1, forward strand.
GGGGGGGAGGAGTGAAGGAGATGGAGAAATAGAGAAATAGAGACAGATACATAGAGAGAAAGATACAGACACACAGACACACACATACAAAGGGACAAGGCAGGAAGAGAAAGAGAGAGATAGACTCTGAGGCAGAGACAGGAAGGATTTAAAGAGAGAAAAGGCTGGAACAGAGCCTAAAGGAACACTTTAACAGAGGTATGGACATGGATAATATAACAGCAAAAGAGACTGAAGATGAGAGTGAGATAGGCAGAAGGAGAAGCAAGAGAGATTTGTGCCAGGAAAATCCAGGAAGGGGGCAATAGTAAGGGAAAATGTATGGTCAACACTATCAAACGAAAGTTCAGCTAATCAAACTGGGCACAATGGATGTAATTGAGATGGGAATACTTCTCTAGAAAGATTCATCAGACTCAAGTCTATTATAAATTTCAAGTTATCAGAAGTATCAAGAGCAGTTTTTAAAACAAATATGTATAGAGAGGCTCTTAGAGATCTAATTATGCATTCTTTTATACCATGTTTCCCCGATAATAAGACCTATCCTGAAAATAAGCCCTCCCCTTACTGTGTAAGATTCCTCTAAAATAAGCCTCCCCCGAAAATAAGCCCTATTGAGATTGCTACTGTAGTGAAGGTGATCCCCTGTGCTACACGCTACATTACGGTACCCTCTGTATGCACCATTTCCCCCTCCCCCCCACCCCGGGTGAAAAGCACGCCGCCCTCCGAGCTGCATCCAATCAGAGCTGCAGTAGTGAGCGCGTCATCCTGTTCTTCCCCAGTGATTTGCTTGCTGGCGCCATTGAGAGCAGTGCAGCAGAGGAGAGCTGAGGCAGGACAACATAAAAACCCAGTATGTAAGCGGGAGTGAGGGGGCATGATGGAGGATAAAAGGGGCATGATGGAGGATAAAAGAAGAACTCAGGGGGCATGATGGAGGATAAAAGAAGAACTCAGCCAGCACTCACCGTGCTAAAGAAATGAAGAACTTCCTTGCAGAGAGAAGAATAGATCAAGTAATGATTCCTGCAGGAATGACTGCCTATCTCCAGACCTTTGATATTGCAATAAACAAGCCATTCAAGGACCATTTGCGCATGGAAGTCAATGACTACATTGAAAATAGAATGGAAAGAAATCAGCGTGGAAACTTTGTGAAGCCCTGTCTGCAAGAAGTTGTGACTTGGGTGAAGAAGTCATGGGATAAAATTACTGACAGCTGTGTCCCCAAGGCACTACGAGCAGGTTACCTGGACAAGACATGTTCATTTAAAGAGAGCTATATTGCTGGACATGACAGATTGGGTCCACTTCTTCTGAAGGAAATAGAGGCGCAAGACATCCAGGACAGAATTCAGGGTATGGACACTTATGACGATGTTGTTGAAGATGACATGATCATTATTGAATAAAGGTCCTTTTTTTGTTCACATTTACCTGTTTATTAAAATTGCAGTCAATGTTCATTAAAATAAGCCCTCCCCTGAAAATAAGCCCTCTGGTGTTTTTCTGTCCAAAAAAATAATAAGACAGTGTCTTATTATCGGGAAAACATGGTAGCTATTGTGAGTAATCAATGAGAAAATGATTGAACTTCTCAGAACCTCTGGGTCAAAGACAAAAGCCCCCCAAATTATTTTCAGTTCTAATATGCTTTTTGGTATGGTACTATCTGCATCAAGGAAGATTTGTTAAGGAAATATTTGAATTGTAGTTTGAATTTTTGTTAGAATTTGTTAGAATTGAATATTTGAATAGTAGGAGTAAGAGAGTTTACTGAGTTTTAAGAATGTTAGGTTGTATAGTATTGGATTGTATAGTGAAATAAAATTGGAAGAGCATTTTCCTAACAGGAAATTCACTAAGTAAGGCTACATATTGAATTCAAGATTTTAAAAACAAAAAAAAGGTTTATTTATTTTTCATATTGATTGAAAATCATTTTATCTGAAAATGAAAACTTCTTCCTTCCATGATCTTTCAGATCAACCCCACCATGATCATCATTAAAATAATCTTGTGGATCATTTATTATCAGAAAATAGATTATATTCATTCATTCACAAATATTTATTAAGCTCATATGTTGCATGTTGATAAGCTAGGTGAGTGTGAATAGATATTACATTAGATATGATTTATGGAACCTACAGTCTACAAGAGAGTATAAAATAAAATATAGTTAATTTATATATACATATATAGTATATTAGAGAAGTGAGAAATAATGTGCCAAGTCATTCTCCTGCTAGACTCAGTTAATGAAAGAACAGTATAATATCAAAAGAATCACAGTTGGAAGTGACCCAAAAAATGATGAAAAGATACATGATGGGTATACTGCTGCATATTAAAAATAATTACAATTGTAGTAGCATTGGTGCAAATTTGCAACCATTGTGACATTTGTCGAATTCTAAAACTTGGCTTAATATATAGGAATGATAGGCTCCTGGAAAGGAATAGAGTGAACCTTACAAGGGCTAATAAGAATATATTTTATTAGTCTTGGAAATTTACTCAAAAGAGCTTTAACTCTTGAGGGAAAGAAATTGTATGAGTGTATATATGTGTAAACACACACAGACACAGACACACACCCTTATGTATGTATATATGTATACACATATATAAAATTAAGTGCCATAGAGAGTATGTCATTTTTCTTTCTTTTTTAAATTAAAGTTTTTTATTTTAAAAAAACACATGCATGGATAATTTGTCAGTGTTAACCTTGTAAAACCTTGTGTTCCAATTTCTCTTCCCACCTTTCCCCATTTCCTTGCCTAGATGTCAAGTAATCCAATATATATTAAACATGGCAATATATATATATATATATATCAAATCAAATATATGTAAACATATTTCCACAAGTATGATAGTGCACAAGAAAAATCAAATCAAAAAGAAAAAAAATGAGAAAGAAAGTAAAATGCAAGCAAACAACAACAAAAAGAGTGAAAATGCTATATTTTGATCCTTACTCAGTTCCCACAGTCCTCTCTCTAGGTACAGCTCTCTTCATCACAAGATCATTGGAATTGTCCTGTATCATTTCATTGTTGAAAAAAGCCATGTCCATCAGAATTGATCATTATATGATTTTGTGGTCATGTACAATGATCTCCTGGTTCTGCTCATTTCACTTAATATTGATTCATGTAAGTCTCTCCAGGCCTCTCTGAAATTATCCTGTTGATTGTTTCTTACAGAACAATAATATTCCATAACATTCATATACTATAATTTATTTAGCCATTCTCCAATTGAAGGGCATCCACTCAATGTCCAATTTCTTGCCACTACAAACAGGGCTGCCACAAACATTTTTGCACATGTGGGTTCCTTTTCCTCCTTTATGATCTCTTTGGGATATAAACCCAGTAGAAACACTGCTGGATCAAAGGGTATGCACAGTTTGATAGCCTTTTGGTCATAGTTCCAAATTGCTTTCCAGAATGGTTGGATCACTTCACAACTCCACCAGCATTATATCAGTGTCCCAGTTTTCCCACATCCCCTTCCACATTCATCATTATCTTTTCCTGTCATCTTAACCAATCTGAGAGGTATGTAGTGGTATCTCAAAGTTGTCTTAATTTGCATTTCTCTGATCAACAGTGATTTTCATATTAACAGCATCTTTTCATATTACTTGAAATGGTTTAAATTTCTTCATCTGAAAACTGTCTGTTCATATCCTTTGACTATCAATTGGAGAATGCCTTGAATTCTTATAAATTTGAGTCAATTCTCTTTGTATTTTAGAAATGAAGCCTTTATCAGAACCTTTGAATGTAAAAAATGTTTTCCCAGTTTAGTGCTTCCCTTCTAATCTTGTCTACATTCATTTTGTTTGTACAAAAACTTTTTAACTTAATATAATCAAATGATCTATTTTGTGTTCAATAATGAACTCCACTTATTCTTTGGTCACAAATTCCTTCCTCCTCCATAGATCTGAGTGGTACACTATTCTATGTTCTTCTAATTTGCTTATAATATCAATCTTTATGTCTAAATCATGGACCCATTTTTGACCTTATCTAGGTATAATGACCTTATCTAGGTGTGGATCAATGCCTAGCTTCTGCCAGAGTATGATATCTACTGTAAGGGAAAGCACTGATCAATGAAGACCTAGTTCTTAAATTATGCTCATATTTCCTTGTGAGTTATACAAAACATGTGCAGATATTCTTTTCTGTTTCCAATTGAACATATGACTTTGTGTAGACAATTTTTGGCCATTGGTGACTAAGGGATTAATAATATTGAGTTGGTTTCATAGTCAAAGAAGCCAAGAATTCCCAATTTAATTGGAGAAGCTGAACTAGAAGTATATATAGATAAAAAAAGTAGGCTTTTTCTCACTCTCTGGTAGCTTTTTAATGAGGACTGTTTTGAACTGCTAGGTGGGAGAGAAAAACTGTCCACATTTGCCCTCTAAGGGACTATGAAGTGTCTGAATAGACGGCTGGGTCTGGAGTTAGGAAGAATTGAGTTCAAATCTGAATTTGACTGAATTGACATACATACTAGCTTTGGGATCCTAGTCATGTCATTTAAAATCTGATTGTCTCAATTTCTTCATTCGTAGAATGGGGAAAATAATAGTACCTGCCTCCCAAAGTTGTTATAAGAATCAAATAAAATAATAATTATAAAGCATTTAGCACAGTGGTTGGAAGCTCTATATAAATGTTAACTATTATTCTTACCTAGACTTTTGTGTTCCTAAGCATGACTTCTTGTAATACAGAAAAATGTTGGCTATGTCACTGATCCTCAAAGCCCAGAAGAAGACTTGGAATTCTAACAGAATTCTTGAATATAATAAGTGGGATTAGTATGATAAGTGAACATCTTGAAAAGGAAGTAGTCTACAAAGAATATGTAAGTTTTAATAAAGACAAGATTATCCCAGAATAACCTTAGTGCCCCTTTTTGACTGGGTAAGTTGCCTGATGAATCATAAAATTCTTAAGAGTTTATCTAAGTTTTATCACAATTTCTGACAAAGTTGCTATATCTCTTGCTATTCTTATGGATTAGATGAAGAGAAGTGGTCCAAATGATAGTTATTAGGTGAATTCAGAATTGGTTAAATGTAAACCCAAAGCATAGTCATTACTGTTTCAATGTTTCCTTTGCCTTAATGAAATGCCTCAAGGATCTAATTTTTAATAAAATTTAATAAAAATAATACTAATAAATCAATGACATGCTTGTTGAGTTACTCTCATTTTAGCTCTCAAAGAGCAGAAGCATAGTCTCTTATATGCCTTAAATCTAATTACATAGTTTATTGACAACAAATAACTCCTTTACTGGAATATTTCTATAATACTCCTCCCACCCCTTTTCCCCTGAAGAATTCAAGAATACATCTGTTGATTTATTTTTTCAATTCATGACATTTCTCAACTCTCTGTATCAGAGGCACAAAGCAGGTTGTGATAATTTCAGGAAAATCAGACCCACAAACCAGACTAGTCAGGGGATTCCCTCAGTTATCTTGCACAATCAAAAGAGACTATATTACAAGTTTTTGATAATTATAAGAATACTTCTTCCATCAGTACAGTTTATAATCTACCCCTCATTTTCTGTGTAATTTTTCTCCATATTTTTCGTAATTCTATTTTAGACAATATGTTTAATACTCTTAACGACTTCATCTGTACATAAAAGACAGAATCATTCTCTAATTGATAAATAACCAAAAAATAGGAACAAACTTCCCTAAAGAAGAATTGCCAACTATATGAAACATTTCACCAAATCCCTAATAACAAGAGAAATGTACTGGGCAACCACCCACCCCATCTGCTCTGCAGAATATGACACACTCTTCTCCAACTTAGTTGTATTGGGCAGCTCCCAAGGAGCTTTAGCTCCTAGAACATCTAACTTCATGGGAATATAGCAAATTAGACTATCTTTGATTTCCCTTGATGGAATAGATATTAGTTATTCAGTTTTACTAAACAAGTTTTATAGGAATTAGGCAAAACAGCTTGAGAAAATGCTACAATTTAAAACAGAAAGTTTTGTATCACTTCATTGTGACACAGTGGCTTCATAGTAATTACTATTTCTTCTGATCTATTATTTTAATTATAGAGGAACTACCAAAAGCACCTTCATCAGGCAGGATTAGAATAGTTGTTATTGTATCCCCTGTAGGGAGTACTAGTTTAACCATTCATCTGAACAGGAGGATCAGACATTTGTTACTTCTGTGATATTTTGTGAGAATCATAATTTACTTATGACCATGTCTTCAAATTTGATGATCTTTCCATTTCACACATTGACTCCATTCTACTTTCTCCCTCTCCTATGTTGAACAATTGTCCTTTTCCCTTTGATATTTGAAAACTTGGGTTCTTAACTCTGGCAAAAAAAAAAAAAAAAAAAAAAAAAAAAGTTAAAATAGAACAAAGTTGTTATAGAGTCAAAGAATTTTATGAATGAATGAAAAAATTAAAATGCATTTGATTAAGTCTTTATTGTATGCTAAGCTCTGTGCTAATTGTTGAGATTACAAATTTAAAAAAGTGAGATAGTCATGACTCTCAAGGAACTAAAGTTCTAATGGAGAAAAAAATACATGCAGGAGAGTTTTTTTCAGGAGGGCAGAAAGTTCATGACTTCAGAGGTTGTAGTGACAGAGCAGATGGTGAGGTTCAGAAATCCTTAGAGATCACTTAAAAATTGTCAGTAATCATGCTTTTGACAAGTTTTGAGAAATTCTTTCTTCTGTATTGTATACGTGCTGTGAGAGTGCAACAGATCTCTTATTTTTTCTGATCAGGTGGATTGGTCTCAACCTTCCAGTATTTATGGAGCCCCTTTATTATTTCTTGGAAGACAAACAGCTCTTTCCTTTTTAAAAAGTCTAATTCCCTGGTCTTCATAAAGAGCTATATATGAATCACGATGAAATTTTTTCTTTGTAAGGGAAGTGAGATCTCTAATTCCTATTGATCTTGTAAGAAGCTATTTTAATTACTTCTAGTTTAACTTTAATTTCTCATGTGTCCTTTCTCATCAAATTAGTTGATAATTCTGCTTTTTCTTACAATTTCCTCTTTCACACATCACTTCAGAACTGATTACTTGCTTGTTCTAAATTCCAGATTATTGAATGCTAGATTTCTTGTCTCCAAAGTTCTTGGGCAATCCCCAGTGATAAACCTCTTCCTCATTCCCCCATTTCTGGTTTTTCACTATGTCAAGCTGGGTACAAGTAAGTAGACATTAATTAGCATGATAAACTAAATCTGCACCTGCCTTTCCAAACACTTAAAATGCTTAAAGCCCCACTTTTATATAAGTCAACTTGACTCCTAAATTCACAACTAATTATTGAGGAATAGGACATTTTCGGGAGTATTGTGAGACCCAAATGAGATAATAGATATTTTTAAGCATTTTGCAAACCTGTGTTATAGAAACACACATTGTTTTCCTTATTTATTAATTTATTAGCCTGTGAGTTCTGCTGTGACTTCATTCCCTTGAAACCTGCTGAATTGTTGAGCTCAAACAATATTTATAGAGCAATATAGAGGTGTGCTGATAAATGTTTAACAACTGGGCTCTTTAAAGGAAAAAAAACATACTTTTAATTCAATCTACATTTTTAATACTTTCTTAAGTCTAGATACTTACAAAACAAAACAAAACAAAAAAATCAAGGACTGATTTCAAGAGACCGTAGATTGCTCAAGTGTAAATGCTCACCCTAAAAATTTAACCACAGTCTCCAGCATATCTGGATATTTGGATATCAATTCCAATTTTGTACTAAAAGTGTGTGATCTCAAAGACTGGAACATGAATGTTGAGGCCAAAGCTCTTCCATTCAGATTTTAAATCCTCTACCCTGTTGCTGAATGTATATATATATATATATATATATATATATATATTCAGACTCCTGAAGTGGAATTTTATGCGACTGTTTTATAAAAGGGGAATCTTTGTGGGAGCTCAATAAAGAGGAATTCTCATAATTATTACACACAAAAATAATAAGCTTTTTGCTATTTGTTTCTGGATTGTGGAGAACAAGAAAGAGCACAAAAGGTAACAACAGCATCCTCTTTCAATTTCCTCAATTTCAGATTCAAAGACTGGTAATCTATATAATTTATTTGTGTTTTTGGACAACTTTTATTCTTTGCTTAAGATTAGGAGTGCAGAACATAGAAGAAGGACCTCTTTTCTTCCTTTTACTTCCTCAACACCCCCTTCCCCAATACACACACACACACACACACACACACACACACACACACACAAGTACTCTAGCAAACACAGACATTGGGGTTTGAAAGCCTTCCCACTTGGACTTGTCTCTTTGAGAGACATGGAATACTATTGTCCAAGTGAAGCTGTACATGCACACGCTCCTGAGAACTGCCAGAAGTGCAGGATCCCATTTTAGATAGAGCTAATAATAACAAAATTATTGGGTAGGATGTTTTCCATTTCTTTAATCTCAACTAAATCACAAAACACAGGTGGTATAGCAGAGCACTTGGCCTGAAGCCAATAAGACTCATTTTTTTGAGTTCAAATCTGGCTTCTGATGCTCAATAATGGTGTGATCCTGGTCAAGCCACTTAATCATGTTTGCCTCAGTTTCCTCATCTCTAAAATAGAGCTGTGGAAAGAAATGGGAAACCACTCCAGTAACTTTGCCAAGAAAACCCCAGAGAAATCTTTTGTGAAAGAATCAATCAATGTGGCAAACTTTGTTGTCTTATTTAAATTGCCACAGACACCCCAACCTTCAGCAATCACTATTCTGATCAATCAGCAGTCACCAACATTGAAGTAATCCCCTCAACCAGCAAAAAGATTTTGATTTGCTGAAGGTTCAGATTATGGTTAGCATTTTTTCCTCCTAAAGCAATAGAACAGTTTTAAAATAGGGTATATACGTTATTTATTTATTTATTTTTTTTGTGTGTGTGATGACCTCGTTAGTATCCTGGATATCTTAGAATCAGCTGGAGTCAAGATAAGCAAAAGTCCTTAGTCTTTATTCTTGGTCTTTAGAGGTAGGATTGAATTGGACGGAAGCAGAATCTCCACGACCTTCCTTCTTCCTCATCTACTGCCAAAATGACCTTGGCTAGTCTTACTCCACCCCCAGTCCCTCCTACAATTCTCTGTATACACCAATTATCGAGCCAACATAGGGTAGTGGGAAGGGCCATTTTCCAAGCATATGCTTATAGAGTATTGTCCAATCTGTCATTAGCCATAAGTGCTCAAACCGACCTCAGTGCATCAACTCAAGTTTCAGCCCTTTACAATTTTTGTTTGTTATTTTAGAGATAGTACTATTGCACACTTAATGAAATACAATATAATTTAAACATAACTTTTATATGCTTCAATAAACTAAAAATTGTATAACTTGCTTTATTAAGATTTTTGTTTTATTGTGTGGTCTGGAACCAAACCTGAAATATCTCTGAAATATGCAGCATCTTCCTGATGGCTATAAATCTAGAACAGGATTTCTTAGACATTTTAATGTCACATTCTTTTTTGGCTAAATGGAGAAGTTTAGAGCTACCTGCAAGTTGTTGCCTACATTCATAACCAAAGAAAATGCTATACTTCTGTTAGTGGTTGATGAAAATAAAGATACATTTTTTTTCTCATTCAAGTACATAGATTTCTTGAACTTTATCCATGGAACCAGAAGACATTCAAGGATTCCAGTTTAAGAACCTATAATATGAAGTTCAAATTGAACCATAATTGTACAAAAACAAGTAAGGGAATTAATAAACTTCAGAAAGATGAAATTACTGGTCAATTCTTTTTTGTACTTTTTCAGTTTTGCCTTTTGAAGATAGTTTTTGAAGTAATGTGTTCTAGGAGATAGTGAATATTCTAGTAAAAGTGTATCTAAATTCACTTGTGGACAAAATGGGATGGGAGGAAGGTGAGGGTTATTAAGATATAGGCTACTAGTGTGTTTTATCCAATGATTGTGGGGGAGAGAAAACTGGAGAAAACAATTATTATTTTCTTTATTAAAATAAAATAAATAACATAAAAATCTGTTAGGGAACCAGATTTTTTCTCTAAAAAACACTTTTTTGTTGTTTATTTCAAAGGGGAGACTTAAATCCAGTGTCCCTAGACACAAAGGACCAGTTCCAACGAGAAGTAAACAGTGAGGACTCAAATTTGGGTGAGGAGAGAATTGGTTTTCTGTTTATTGGTTAATAGTCCAGTGGGGCTGTGTTTTTATTGGAATATGTGAGGTATTGTTAGTGCATGAATGTGGAACAGAGAGTCTCCATTCAGTTCATAAAGTTAGCAAAATCTTGATTTTGTTTATCTCAATAAATGTCCACTCCCCTCCCCCTCCAATTAAAATAATTCCTCTGATCACATTTGTGATCTTGAGCAAATCACTTTATCTTCTTGGGTTTCAGTTTCATCAATTATAAAATGGGAGCGGAGGTAGGGGTGATGAGGGGGAGGATGTAGAATAGGTGTTCTTTAATGTCCTTTCTTGACTCAGATTCTATTAACCAGACTTTTTATTCATTTATATGGTCACTTGCCCACCTCCCCTAGGAAAAAGGCAGAATGGTGCAGTAGAAGGAAAGGAAGAGGAAAAAAATAAGCAGTTATATAGTATTTACTATGTGCCTGGTATATGATTTTTTTTAAATCATTTTTTCAATTGTGTACTCTTTGTGATCCCATTTAGGGTTTTCTTGACAAATACACTAGAGTAATTTGCCATTTTCTTTTCCAGCTCATTTTATAGATAAGAACACTGAAACATATAGGGTTAAGTGACCTGTGTAGGGCCTTCCTGATTCCAGTTCTGGTATTTGACTCACTGCACCATTTACTTGGCACATGGTAAAGACTTAAGTGTTTGTTTCCATTCTTCATTTTCTCATTTATAAAATTAGAGGGCTGCATTATATTTTGAACTTCCCTTCTAACTCTAAATCTATAATCTTCTTCCTACCATTTTTGCCTATTTCAACTTACTGGTCCTTCAAGAAGTCCATTTTTAGGCTAGCTTCTTGAATCCTCCTTTGATTTCTTCTCACATGGATGTGATCATTCCCTTTCTTGACACCCGTGACAATTTATAACTCTTTTTATGACAATATCTAAAGTCTGCTTTTTATTATAGTGTTTTGTCTACTTTGTCATTATATCTATTTGATTAAAAGCTTTGGAGGGTAAATAGTTGTCAAATCTATCTTATATCCCTTGCAGTTCTATGTACATATTATGTGCCCAATAAATAAAGTGATTTGTTGACTCAAGTCTTTTAAAGTTCCCCCCCCCCCGTGACTTTATTTAATTTTTATTTTTGTTTTTCTCTGTTGTTTAAGTCTATAGATATCATTCATACTACAGATATAATACAATATAAAGTTTAGACGTATTTTACTTGTCAGGGAAGGTTTATAGAGAATTTTCTATTTTTGATGGAAGAGCTAAGACAACACTAAGATTTTTTTTTTTAAATGTCATTGTTAAGGTTATTTGCATGAATTTACAAAGCCTCAGACGTTGAGACTCAATTAATACCCATATCTTCATTAAATGTACATAGAATGTACCTGGTATATTTTGTTAGGTACAAAGGAAAAGGACTATGTTTTGTACACTTATGTAATAGGAAATGCATTACTAATAGATTGGCAGCTCCTTGAAAACAGAAAATGTTTCACTTTTGTTTTGGTATCTCCAGCCCCCATCGTGGTACTAGCATATAATAGATACATAATAAATGTTGATTGTTTCCAGTTAACCTCAACAAATAAGCATACTTTATTATGTAGGATTTATAATTTTTTTTAGCACAATAGATGGATTACCCAAGGAAGATTTATGACTATGAATCCTAGTTAAACATAATGGGCTTCAATCTTTGTTTAAAAGTTAGTATCCATATTGATTAGATTACACATTCAATGAAATCTCAAAGTATCCACCTGTCATCTCTCTATCTCATCTACTTATGCAGATAAATTATCTCTCAACTGGAAGATTGTCACAGATTTAACAAAGAGTCTATCACAGGTTCATAGTTTTAAAAATGGAAAAGTCCTTTGAGATTGGTCACTCACTTCAATTTTCAACAAAGGAAAAGTAGGTCCAGAGAAAATAAATGACCTCATAATAAGTGGTTAGCAGAGTCAGGATGCTACAGCAGATCCTCTGACTCCAAATTCATTTTTCTTTCTCTTGTACCTCACTGATTTCTCTTGCTAGGATCCCTTTTTACCTTCACACAGGGGCCACAGTTATCCTGCTAATGTACTTCTCTGATCATAAAACTCCTTAACTCAGAAATCTCTGGTGGCTTCTTAATGGCTATCAAGAAAAGTCTAAATGTTTGTCTTAGCATTTCAGGTCTGCTATAGTCAAATTTCCACTTACTGCTTCTTACTTATCTCCCATTGGCCCCTTCATACATTATGGAAATCCAAAGTAGATGACTTATGACTACCCATTCTTATCTTTTCTTCATCTTCATGTCTTTGCTTCCAATGCATTCTGCAAAAGATTCCCTTAATTTCTACCTGTTGAAATACCTCCTTTCCTTTATGGCTCAATTTGAGTTCCATTTGTTACAGTCTCCTTTCATCCTTGAGTTGAAAGTGAAAGTTTCTTCCTTAAATTTCTCATAGCATTTCTTTTTCTTTTTTTTTACTCCTCCTTTTATCTATATCCATTCACTAATTCTTTAATTAATCTTTTACCTTCATCCAACAAATATTTGTAAAGCATTATGTGTGAGGTACTAAGCTAAGTGCGAGAAAAATAACTTATTTGTAAAGTATTTTCAAGCTTGAGAATTACTTTACCTATATTAATTCATTGCCCTACTAAATAGATACTATATTTATTATTATCTCTTTGAAACAGATGAGAAAACTGAGATTTAGAGACATTAAATGATCAGTCGATGGTCACACAGCTAGTAAATCTGAGATGGAAAATAAATATCATTGAGTCAAAACCTGGCATTTTTCCCTTGTATCATAATAATTTTTTTATATCTTCTAAATCCTCATTCCCACAGCCCCCTCCAATGAACTATTAACTACTTGGGGGCCACAATCATGCTCTATTTCATCTTTATATCCTAGCACTTAACATAGAGTAGATGCTTAATTAATAATTTTTTAAAATTTGTTGAAAAAACATTAAAAATAAAGTGGAAGGAGAAAATGGCTCATGTTTATACATTGTTAATATAGAGAGTAGTTACCCTGTAAAAAGAGACTAACAGTTGAGACTCAAATTCTGATTCCTGTGTCAGGTTTTTTACTATGTACTTAAATTTCTATTATATCAATAGAACTAGGTAAGTGACTGTCATCCTGTAAATATCTACTGTTTCCAACCTCACTTTCAAATAGTCCAACATGTTTCCTTAACTCTCTCAGTACTAAGACCTCAACTTAATCTGAAGCTTCCTACTGTCCATTATATATGCATAGAATATTCTACTTTTCCGATATAGGGTTTTAGTCCAAAGAAAGACTCATGTAAAAGTTAAGATGTGATCCTATTTTTAATGAATACTATTAGATTTTCCAGTTCTCCATTATGAGGCTGTTTTTGTGTCTTGCCTGAGAATCCATCAAAACTCCATATGGATATCATAAATTCTTTATGAAAAAGTTCTTTATTGTAGTTATTGTTTACTTCTTTTTGTCATGTTTTATTCTACCTAATCCCATTTAAAGCTTTCTTGGCAAAGATGCCAGAGTGGTTTGCCATTTTTTTTTCTCCAGCTCATTTTACATATGAGGAAACTGAGGCAAACAGGATTAAATGACTTGCTCAGGGTTTCACAGCTAGCAGTGTCTAAGGTCAGATTTGAAATTAGTAAGAGTAGTCTCTTTGATTCCAGGCCTACACACTACTCACTGAGCCTCTTTATTACAAAAGGATTCACAAATTCCTATCTGTTTAGCATTTCATTTAACAAAGAGGTTTGACAAGATATTTATGTAATATGCCAGTATTTTGACTATCCTTTCACTCTTAAATATGTTGACATCACATAACCATATTCTATAAATAGAACAGCAGAATTATTGTTTTTACTGGTCTATTAACTTATTTTTTTAAAAGTAGTTTTCAATGTATGTATAATCCCTGTGTCAAATTACCCATGACATGAAAAACCTGATTAATTTTTGTGGAGGAATGCAGAGGGGGAGTTGTTGCATATCTCTTGCCTTTTCCCAATCAGAAACACCTAGGGAAAAAATTAAAACTGGTTAGTTCATTATTTTGTTGTCAAATTGTATTTGCCTTGTTTGGGGAAGATTAGATCCTGACATGACTTTTTTTTAAAGTCATAGATTCCCTGTGTATTCACTTCTTCTATCAAAGTTTATAAGCAACTGGTATGCAAATTACAATCTGAGAGAATTGCCATGGAGGCACAGAGAGGTAGACCCAGTGTTGCACAGCAAAATACCTTAGAGGCAAGACTTGATCCTGTTTTCTTCAATATCACTCCATGAAATAAAAAAAAATATTATTTAATACTTATTAATTATTTAATAAAAGTATCTATTTTTATAGATGAGGAAGTGGTGCGGTTTATACATGGTCATCATATCGTTAATGTGTGATGGTTGGGATTCAAACTCAGGACATCCTATGTTGAAGTGCACTGGGCATTCTACTTCAGTCTCTTGATTAGTTTTGAGAAATATAGTATATTGGGGTCTGTAGAAGTCTTTCTAAAAGTTAAGAGGGTGAAGGAGTAGGAATTTAGGTGGAATAAGTGTATTTTTATCTTCTCTTTTCATCTAATTGAGCTAGCATGGAATGGAAAGATGACTGTTTTAACTAACATAACTAACTGGCAAGTGGGAAACATTTCTGACAGAAATAGTTATTATTGTTGTTTTTAAGTCACAAGTTTATTTGGCACTTGAGCATTTTTAAAGCAAAGAAAGAGATAACACATTGAATTCTAATGCACGTAATTCATTCCACATAATTTGTGTATGTGTGTGGAATGCTAATAAGGCATAGGCTTGTAATCAAGCTATCATCCATTCTTGGGAGTTAAATTAAGAAAAATTCAGACCTTGAAATGACCTCTAATGAAGATGTCAACATTGAGAAACAAAATTAGTGCTGAATGGTGATTCATTCAGATTTCCATCTTGTTGACCCAGCAGAAAAGTTGACATATATTTGCCTCATTCATGTGAGAGAAAGCAATCAAAATTCAACAACAGAGCTGAATGTAGTAATTTAATGATATTACTTTATATTAAGTAATTAATGTCCTTTATTTTGAACCTAATTAGTATAAAGCCCTGACCTAGGTGATGAGGATACAAATGTTACTCTGTCTTTCCTATAAAAGATCTTACTTTTGGTTGAGGAGATGACTCTGGTTTATTAAAAATAATGACAATAGAATACAAATTCTTAAAAATTATCTAATTAGAAGAAAGGCTTCAAGCACTGAGCCAATGACAGACTATGTCAGTTCTTTATGATTCAGTAGTTAAATTAAACTGAAAACTAAGAGGTACACCAACCAATGATGCATTTTTGCACTGTCATTTGTAAAATGGAAAAAGACATAATGACTACTCAACCCACACAATTCCATGAGGTTGTTTCACCTTCTTTATTCTACCACTGTAGGAATGGTAGAAAGAGATGTCAAGAACCACAGTTTGCATACCAATTATCATCATTACTTAAATTATTGACATTAGTATAATAGGGCTATTTCTATCTGTATCCTGGGGTCTCCCATTCTACTTAGTTAAAATAGTGGGAAAGCGAATGTATTTAGTCAAGGAAGCTATCCAATTTAAATGCTTTTTTAAGGCAGGAAAATCACTTGAAAAGAAATAAGACATTTAATTGGACCATACTGGCAGAACGTTACAGGAAAAATCCATGCCACAAAATCTTTTTTAAGCTCTTAAATTAGTGAAATACTTTTCTCCCTCCTCTCCAGACAAAACTTTAGTGCCACTGGGAATAAAGGAACAAATTGCCATGAGAGGTGTGTGTGTGTATGAGTCGGGGCAAGAAGGAGAAATCTTGCCCTCTGAAGTGACAGGGAGGACTGCTGAGATTCTGTATCGTAACTCTTTTACTATTGATCTATATATTTTTGGATACTGGAGAGAGCTGCTTTGAGCAAATGTAGATTAACTCTTCAGGAAGCAACTTGTGTCATCAACCTTTATTTGTAAAAGCTCCATCTCTGCCACCTGGAACCATAACTCTGCCTTCTAGCTATCATTTAATATCAACTCTGTTTTCATTGTTATCAATCCACAGTTCTGCCTCTGTAGCTATTCAGGAATAAGGAGAAAGAAACGAGCTTTTTGATAGTGCCTACTATGTGCCAGACATTATATTTTTCACAAATATCTTATTTGATCCTCACAACAATCCTGGGAGGTAATTACTATTATTAACTCCATTTTACAAATGGAGAAACTGAGACAAACCAATGTTAAATGACTTGCCTAATGTTCCATAGCTAATAAATATATAAGAATAGATTTGAACTCAGATCTTGCTAATTGTAGGCCCAGTGCTCTATCCACTATACCCCCTTATATCTGTCTTAAAATGTTGTAATTAGCTCAGACTTTTTCCTTTTCTTTTTTGAGAAGTTTTGCTGAGCCTTTGCCTTTTCCTGTTTGATCTTTAAATAAGTTCCTCTTTTACCTTGAGAATTAGTTTTTTTTAAATTTATTTTTTTTATTATAGCTTTTGATATACAAAGCACATATTTATACAGTTATCTTGCTGTACAAGAAAGATCAGATTTAGAAAGAGGGTAAAAATAACCTGAGAAGAAAAAACAAAAATGCAAGCAAACAATAACAGAAAGAGTGTAAATGGTATGTTGTGGTCCACATTCATTTCCCAATGTTTTCTCTGGGTGTAGCTGGTTCTGTTCATTACAAATCAATAGGAACTGATTTGGATCCTCTCATTGTTGAAGATAGCCATGTTCATCAGAATTGATCCTTATATAGTATTGTTGTTAAAGTGTATATTGATCTCCTGGTTCTGCTCATTTCACTTAGCATCAGTTCATGTAAGTCTCTTCAAGCCTCTCTGTATGGCCATTTCTTACAGAACAATAACATTCCATAACATTTATATACCATAGAACAATAATGTTCCATAACATTCATATACCATAATTTATTCAGCCATTCTCCAATTGATGGACATCTACTCAGTTTCCAGTTTCTAGCCACTACAAACAGAGTTGCCACAAACATTTTTGCACATATGGGTCCCTTTCCCTCTTTTAAGATCTCTTTGGGATATAGGCCCACACTGCTGGGTCAAAGGGTATGCACAATTTGATAACTTTTTGAGCACAGTTCCAAATTGCTCTCCAGAATGGTTGGATCTGTTCACAAATCCACCAACAATGCATCAGTGTCCAGTTTCCCCACATGCCCTCCAACATTTGTCATTATATTTTCCTGTCATCTTAGCCAATCTGACAGATGTGTAGTGGTATCTCAGAGTGTCTTAATTTGCATTTCTCTGATCAATAATGATTTGGAACACCTTTTCATTTGACTAGAAATAGTTTTAATTTTTCATCTGAAAATTGTCTGTTCATTTCCTTTGATCATTTGTCAATTGGACAATTGGTTGATTTTTTATGAGAATTAGTTTTTAAGATTATCCTGGATCATTTACAGTGGAACTATATAATTTAGGTCTATCCCTTTACATATTCCATCTTACTTTTAGATGGTAGCCAAAGGCAGCAGGGAGGGTTCTGCCTTTTCCTTTCATCTCTGCACTCATAAACCATAACATATTCAGCCGTTCCTCAACTGATGAGCATCTCTTAAGTTTACAATTCCTTGCCACTACAAAAGGGCTCTCTCATCTCTGCCACCTCTCTTTATCTTCTATTTCTGTATTAGTTTGTTTTTTCTTGTTTCATTTCTCTTCCTTATCTTCTATCCTTTGTTTCTTATTTTCCGGAAAAAGGATGGTGGGGATACAATGGGTCTCAAGCCCACAACCCCATGAAAATAATTAAATGCATATGCACCAGTATCTACTTTCATTAATTAACAAGTATTTAATAAATACCTACTATGTGCCATAGACTACTTAGATATCTCATGCTTATATATCATGAATATTTTTAATAAAGTTTTTTATTTTATTTTCAAAACACATGCATAGTTTTCAACGTTCACTCTTGCAAAATCTGTGTTCCAAATATTTTTCTCCCTTCCTTCCCCTCATCCCCTCCTCTACACAACAAATAACCCAATATATGTTAAATATGTGCAGTTCTTTTACACATATTTTCACAATTACCATGCTGCATAAGAAAATCAAATCAAAAAGGAAAAAAAATCCCAAAATGCAAGCAAACAACAACAAAAAAGTGAAAATACTATGTTGTGATCCACACTCAATTCCCACAATCCTCTCTCTGGGGTTCAGATGGCTCTTTCCATCACAAGACCATTACAAGTGGCCTGAATCACCTCTTTGTTGAAAAGAGCAACATCCTCAGAATTGAACATTGTATAATCTTGTTACTGCAGTGTATGAGTTCCTGTTTCTTCTCACTTCACTTAGCTTCAGTTCATTTAAGTCCCTCCTGGGCTTTCTGAAATCATGCTACTGATTGTTTCTTAAGGAACAATAATATTCCATAGCACTCATAAACCATAACTTATTCAGCCATTCCTCAATTGATGAGCATCCATTAAATGTACAGTTCTTTGCCACTACAAAAAGGGCTGCTGTAAATATTTTTGCACATGTGAGAACTTTCCCCCTTTTTTTTATGATCTCTTTGGGATACAGATCCAGTAAAGACACTGCTGGATCAAAGGATATATATCATGGATATGTAAAGAAAAGAATTTACAATTCCAATAGTGCAGTAATGAATAGAACCAGCTATATCCGGCAAAAGAACTCCGGGAAATGAGTGTGAACCACTACATAGAATTCCCAGTCCTTCTATTTTTGTCTGTCTGCATTTTTGATTTCTTTCACAGGTTAATTGTATACTATTTCAAAGTCTGATTCTTCTTGTGCGGCAAAACAACTGTATGGACATGTATACATATATTGTATTTAACTTATATTTTAACATATTTAACATGTATTGGTCATCCTGCCATCTGGGGGAGGAGGTGGGGAAAAGGAGGGGAAAAATTGGAACAAAAGGTTTTGCAATTATCAATGCTGAAAAATTACCCATGCATATAACTTGTAATAAAAAGCTATAATAAAAAATGCATCTAGGAAAAAAAAAGAATCTGCTAAGTGCCAGGTAGTGCTAAGCACTGCAAAACAAAAAGAAGCAAAAAATAGTCCTTATCTTTAAGGAGTTCATACTATAATGGGGGAGACAGAATTTAAATGAATATATAAAAGGCAAGCTTTATATAGAATAGGAATTAAATAATATAAGGAAGGAACTGGAATTAAGAAGAATGGGAAAGACTTGTGAGATGAAGTAGGATTTTAGTTGGGACTAAAAGATAACTAAGTAGTAACTTCAGGGTCTGAAGTTAAGGAGAGCTGAGTTCAAATCCAGTTTCAGATACTTATTAGCTGTGTGACCCTGGGCAAGTCATTTAAACCTGTTCTTTCAATATCCTTATGTGTAAAATGAGCTAGAAAAGGAAATATCAAAACATTCCTGTATCTCTGCAAAAAAACAAAGAAAAAAAAAACAACCCAAATGGGGTCATGAAAGGTTAAAAATAATTGAAGAGACTGAATGACAATAACAGAAAGAAAACAAGAAGGTTAATAGAAGAAAAAACATTCCAGGATTAGGAGATAGAGAGAAGCCACAAAGCCAAGAGGTGGAGTGTCTTATTTGTGGAATAGCCAAGAAAGTTTGTATCATTGGTTTGAAAAGTAAGAAGAGTGGAGTCTAATCATACACATAGGGAAGATTTATGGATAAATAATGTCTTTCGTTCTGATGTATAGAGTATTCCATCAGTGTATCAAACTCTTTGACAGATATTGTAAATGGACAGAGTTAAAACCTGAAGGGAGAAGGAGGAGGGGAGCAGACTGAGTTTCCTTTAGGAAATTACAAAGTTCTGCTAATGATCTCAAGCTTCTTTCTCAAACATAGGTTCATTTTTTTGAAACATAATTTTTTTGGTGAATGGTCATAAGTCATTTAATCCTAGAAACTGAAGAATTAAAATGAAGACATTTAAAAAAAGCAATGAAGAATCATATTTTATTGCTATTTGGTGGAGTTTTTTTGTACTCAATACTTTTTCTTATTATATTTTCAGAAACCTTTAAAATTCTAAGTAATTCAAAAGGTTGACTTTGGCTCTTATGGTGATTGACACTCTCCTTGTTTGGTTAATAATCCTCCACTTAATTACAGTTTTTATCTGATTTTATTTCCTTCTCATATTCTTTATTGATATGACCTTTCATAATCTGATTGTATCAATTTTGTCTAGGGCTTTCAATATCTTTCATTTTAAGCATCTCCATTGCATTCAAGTCTGCTTTTTAAGATTCCTTTATATATTCTATGTATTAAAATCTCAATGAATCTCTGATCTCATTACAGTGTGCACCCACTCCAACACTGTCTATCTCAACCTCTACACCATTGTTCATCTTCTGCAATTATTGTCTATATTTTACCCCAAATCCTCAATAGGTCGGTCTGTCTATCTATCGATCTATCTATCTATCTATCTATCTGTAAGATTCTTTGGATTCTAGTTCATGGCTTAGCTATTAATAAGCCATGCTTATTATATATAAGCAATCCATCTCCTTTTTTATCATATATTTCCCAGCTGAAATATTTTATGAAAATTCTTGTACACGGGCCATGATGGACAACAAACTGAGACTTAATTATGCCCATCATGCATTTTTCTAGTATCCTTTGAAATAATCATTTACTAAATTCATTAGTAGGCCATTACATTTGTCCAATAAAATGTAAATTCATTGAGCTCAAGGACTGATAGATTGTTTGTGTATTTCTAGTGCCTGGCATAATACTTTGAACATAGTAGGCACTTAAATGGAGAGTTTATGAAACTGCAAAAACTTTTTTTAAAATCTTTTTTTTATTATAGCTTTTTATTTACAAGACATATGCATGGGTAATTTTTCAGCATTGACAATTGCAAAACCTATTGTTCCAATTTTTCCCCTCCTTCCCCCACTCCCTCCCCGAGATGGCAGGTTGACCAATACATGTTAAATATGACTGCAACAATTCTTAAGAAATTTAGAAGCATGGCTAACCTTGACAAAATATTTCCAGAAGTTCATGCAAGACATGACATGCAGGAAGAATGGGAGATTCCAAAGAATTGGGGAAAAAAAAGTCATATATGGTTTTCCTACCTTAATAAAGATCCTAAAAAAATGATTATCAATTATTCAACTACTTTCATTCTTTTTCATGGTTATAATATTTTTTATGAAAAGTACATCTTCCCATAGTAAAAGAGAGAAAAAAACATATCAAAGTACTCAAATGATAGATGCAAAGATTTCACTGAGTAGGCATTATGTATTGTACCTGAGATCTCTCTTGGTGAGGGAAATAGGTACACTAGTTTTTACATGACTTTATGGCTTAGGTCTATGGACTTAGGTATGAGTCATTTAAATATTTTTCTGTTGTTATTGAGCTAAATAAAAGCTATTTTATGTGAACAAAAAAATCTAATAATATGGTGCTTGTAAAGGGAAAAGTATTTTCTTAGAGAAGAGTTAAAAAAATCAAATTCTGACATTTCCCAGGGCAGAGTAAGGGGACTTGAAGAGGGAGATACCAAATAAATGTTGTGATTATTGAAAAGTCTTTGAGCATGAACATGATCTGCTTGAACTTAGAGTGGTCAAAGATAGGTGGATATTGACATAGTCTTATTTTCCCATTTTTCCCACTTACTTTTTAAAAAAAAATAAATTATTATTTTTTAAAATAAACATTGTTTTATGAATCATTTTGGGAGAGAAAAATTAGAACAAGAGCAAAAAAACCATGGGAGAGAAAAAAAAGAAAAAAAGAAGGAAACATAGCATATGTAAATTTACATTCAATCTCCATAATTCTTTTTCTGGATGCAGATGGCATTTTCTATCTAAAGTTTATTGGGATTCCTTGGATCACTGAGCTACTGAGAAGAGCCAAGCCTTTCACTGATAATCATCACACATTCTTGCTATAACTGTGTATACGTATTCCTAGTTCTCCTTGTTTTGCTCAGTATTAGTTCATGTAAATCTTCCAAGATTTTCTAAAATCAGTTTGTTCATCATTTGTTATAGAACAATAATATTTCATTTCCTTAATATACCACAACTTATTCATCCAATTGATGGTCATCTACTCATTTTCCAATTCTTTGCTACCCCAAAAAAGAGCTGCTACAAATTTCTTGCACATGCAGGTCCTTTTCCCTCCTTTATGATTTCCTTGGAATACAGACCCAATAGTGGCACTGCTAGGTCAAAGGGTATGCACAGTTCTATAGTCCTTTGGGCATAGTTCTATATTGCTCTCCAGGATGGTTGGATCACTTCACAACCCACGAAAAATGTATTAGTGTCCCAGTTTTCCCACATCTCCTCCAACATTTATCATTATCTTTTCCTGCCACCTTAACCTGAGAGGTGTGAGGTGGTACCTAAGAGTTGTTTTAATTTGCATTTCTTTAATCAATGGTGATTTAGAGTATTTTTTCATTAGATTATATGTGGTTTTAATTTCCTCATCTGAAAATTGTCTCTTCATATTCTTTGACCATTTATCAATTAAGGAATGACTTGTATTCTTATATTTAACACAGTTCTTTGTATATTTGAGAAATAAGACCTTTATCAGAAACACTGGCTGTGAATATTTTCTTCAGCTTAGTACTTTCCTTTTAATCTTGTTTCTCTTGGTTTTGTTTGTGAAAAATGCTTTTAATTTAATGTGATCAAAGTTATTCATTTTATCTTTCATACTGTTCTCTAGTTTTAGTTTGGTCATAAATTTCTCCCTTCTCCAAATCCCTTATTCTTATAATTTGCTTATGGTATCACCATTTATCCCTAAATTATGTACCCATTTTGATCTTATTTTGGTAAGGGGTATGAGATGTAGGTCTATGTTGAGTTTCTGAGATATTTTCTGGTTGTGAATGTGTATGTGTGTTTATCTCAGAAGCTGGAGTTAGGGGGTTTATCAAATACTAAATAACTATAGGCATTGATTATTGTACCATGTGTATCTAACCTATCCACTGATCCACCATCTATTTCTTCTCCACTAACTAATAGTTTTGATGATTGTTGCTTTATAATACAGTTTTAGGTTTGTTATTGCTAAGTCATCATCCTATGGATTTTTTTTTTTCATTAATTCCCTTGATATTTTTGAACTTTTGTTCTTTCAGATGAATTTTGTTATTATTTTTTCTAGTTCTATAAAATAATTTTTTGGCAATTTGATTGGTATGACACTGAACAAGTGTCCAAGTTGTTGGACAAGTAAACCAATCTAGGCAGAAC
This sequence comes from Antechinus flavipes, assembly GCF_016432865.1. Taxonomy (NCBI): domain Eukaryota; kingdom Metazoa; phylum Chordata; class Mammalia; order Dasyuromorphia; family Dasyuridae; genus Antechinus; species Antechinus flavipes. The sequence goes on from NC_067398.1 coordinate 531,157,199, forward strand.
TATCATTTTTGTTATATTAGCTTGGCTTACCCATGAGTTATTGATGTTTTTCCAGTTGTCTAGACATGACTTTATTTGTGTGCGAAGTGTTTTGTAATTATATTTATATAGTTTCTGTGTTTGTCTTGGCCCAAATTTTTTATTTTGTCTACAGTTATTTTAAATGGAATTTCTCTTTCTATATCTTATTGCTGGGCTTTATCATTAATATATAGAAATGCTGATGATTTGTGTGGGTTTATTTTATATCCTGCTACTTTGCTAATGCTGTTAATTGTTTCAAGTAGGCTTTGGGATGATTTTCTAGGATTCTCTAAATATATTATCATATCATCTGCAAAGAGTGATAGTTTTATCTCTTCATTGCCTATTCTAATTCATTTAATTTCTTTTTCTTTTCTTATTGCTAAAAGCAACATTTATAGTACAATATTGAATGAGGTGATAATGGGCATCCTTGTTTCATCCCTGATCTTATTGGGAATGTATCCAGCTTTTTTCCATTACATATGATGCTTGCTGTTGGTTTTAGATAGATACTGATTATTATTTTAAGGAAAACTTCCTTTATCCCTTTGTTCTCTAGTGTTTTTAATAGGAATAGGTGCTGTATTTTGTCAAAAAGCATTTTCTGCATCTATTGAAATGATCATATGATTTAGTATTGAAATGGTCAATTATAGCAATAGTTTTCCTGATATTGAACCAGCCCTACATTCCCAGCATAAATCCCATTTATTTATAATGTGTTAACTTCCTAAGTGGCTGTAATCTTTTTGCTAATATTTAAAATTTTTACATCAATGTTCATTAGGAAAATTGTTTTGTGATTTTTCTTCTCTGTTTTGGCTCTTCCTGATTTAGGTATGACATTTTTATGTCATAGAAGGAATTTAGCAGGATCCTTCTTTACCCCATTTTTCCCAAATAGTTTACAGAGCACTGTAATTAATTGTTCTTTAAATGTTTGGAGGAATTCACTTGTAAATCCATCTGACCCAGGAGATTTTTTTCTTAGGAAATTCAATGGTGGCTTGTTCAAGTACTTTTTCTAAAATGGGACTATTTAAGCAATTTATTTCCTTTCCTGTTAATCTGGACAATTAATATTTTTGTAAATATTCATCCATTTCCATTAGACTGTCAGATTTGCTGCCATATAATTGGGCAAAATAGATACAAACTATTGCTTTAATTTCTTTTTCATTGGTGGTAATTTCATCCTTTTCATTTTTTAATGCTAGTACTCCCCCCCCCTTTTTTTTTTCTAATCAAATTAACCAAAGGCTTATCCATTTTGTTGTTTTTTCACCCCATGAAACCAACTCTTAATTTTATTAATTAGTTCAATAGTTTTCTTAGTTTCAATTTTATTAACCTTTTCTTTGAGTTTCAGAATTTCTAATTTGGTATTTAATTGGGGGTTTAAAATTTTTTTTCTAGCTTTTTTAATTGCATGCCCAATTCATGGATCTCCTCTTTCTCTATTTTATTCAAACAAATATTTAGAGATATAAAATTTCCCCTGAGAACTGTTTTGGCTGCATTCCATAGGTTTTGTTATGTTGTCTCATTATTGTCATTCTCTTGGATGAAATCATGGATTGTTTTTGTAATTTGTTGTTTGACCTACTCAATCTTTAGAATTAGATTATTTAATTTCCAGTTGGTTTTTAATCTATCTTTCTCTGGATTTTATTGCACATAATTTTTATTGCATCATGATATGAAAAGGAAGCATTTACTATTTCTGCATTTCTGCATTTGACTGTGAGGTTTTTGTGCCCTAATACATGGTCAATTTTTGTGTAGATGCCATGTACAGCTGATAAAAAAAGTGTATCTGTTCCTATTCAATTTTCTCCAGAGGTCTATCATATTTAGGTTTTCTAGGATTCTATTATCCTCCCTAATTTCTTTCTTGTTTATTTTGTGTTTAGAAGGGAATACGAAAGGGGAAGGTTGAGATTCTTCACTAATACAGTTTTGTTGTCTATTTGCTCTAGGAATTTGGGTCCTTAATATTTTCTCTAGTAATTTGGGTACTCTATCACTTGGTACATATACATTTAGTATCATTACTACTTCATTGTTTATGTACCCTTTAACAAGATGTACTTTCCTTCCTTATGTCATTTAGTTTTATTTTTGCTATATCTGAGATCAGAATGGCTATCCCTGCTTTTTTTTTTTTTTTTTTTTTTGCTTCAGCTGAAGCATAATAAATTCTGCTCCAGTAGAATTTTACCTTTTACTCTGTATATATCTCTTTACCTTTACTCTGTATGTAACTCTCTATGTCAAATATATTTCTTGTTAACAATATATTGTAGGATTCTATTTTTTAATCCACTCTGCTATTGGCTTTTGTTTTATGGGAGAGCTCATTCCATTAGGAGCTCTATATTTCTCTCCATCATATTTTTTTTCTCCTGTATATACTTTTCTTCTTATTTCCCACCCTGTTCTTCTTTAATAGTGTTGTGTTTTTTAACCCACCCCACCCACTATCTGCCATATCTTTTATCACTTCTCCCCTGCTTCTCTTACTCCTTTCTCCTAGTGTTTTTGCCCTTCCTTCTATTCGGCCCCTCCCTTTTCTTTCCTTTTTCTCCTCCTACTTCTTTATAGGGTAAGATAAATTTTTATACCCAAGTGAATGATTAAGTTATTTCCTCTTTGAACTAAAACTGATGAGATCAAGCTTCAGACAATATTCATCCCTCCCCTTTCTTTCCCTCTATTGTAATAGGTCTTTTGTGCCTCTTCACATGATCTAATTTGTCCCATTATACCTCTCCTTTCCTCTTTTCTCAGGATAGTCCTTTTTCCACTTCTTAATGTCTTTTTCTTTGATATCATCACATCAGAATCTATTCACCACCACACCCCAGTTCATGTGATGTCCCTCTCTAAATGCCTCAATAACATATACAGTTCTCAAGAGTTACAGGTATAATTTTCCTATCTAGGGATGTAGAACAGTTTAGCCCTTAAATAATATATATTTTTCCTGTTTACCTTTCTATGCTTTTCTTGAGTCCTGTGTTTGAAGATTAGATTTTCTGTTTTGTTCTGTTGTTTTTTTTTTTTTTTTAATAGAAATGATTGAAAGCTAATTTTTGGTTGTAACCTCAGGTCCTTTGCCTTCTGGAATATGGTGTGGCAGGCCCTCCAATCCTTTGTTGTAGATGCTACCAGATCTTGGGTATCTTTTATGAGCACTTCCAAGAAGACTCTTTGGGCTTGAAACCAATTCATATCACTCTTTCAGATTTCTTTTTGGACATTTTGTCCTCATTTGAATTGGTGTTTTGGTCTTCCCTGATGGTATCTTTCTATGGCCAAGATTCTATGGCCAAGATTGTTTCTTGCTTATTTTCTTTCCTTTTCTTTTTGTATTTCCTTTTTTTCAAATCACTACAGATCAATATGCTTTTGATTATTGATTGCCTTTGTGTTTTATAATGGTATTTAAATCTTATTTTGCAATTCAAGAATTGATTTTCTGGAAAAAAATTTCTATATATCCTTTTTAATTTTGAACTCATGCATATGCAGGCTCCAAAAGGAGAATATAGGCAGCACTATTCCTAGACCAGCCTTTTCCATTTATTCAACTGAACAAATTTCTGCCGACTATATCAACTGGACTGGAGGAGATGGTCTTTCCAAGAAGGGAGAAATTCTCCTAGGATTTTTATAGGAAAAACTCTCTTACTATTAAATGTGAGAATGGTTCATTTCAAATAATGTAATCCAGTCAACTGGAAAAAACTGCACAACAATGGGTCCCAGATGGCATCAACCTCATAATCTTTCATTTTAGCAATTCTTGAAAAATGTCATAGTCTCTGGGCTATAGATGATATTCTTTTAACATCTTTTTAGATTCAGACAGCTGATTCTTATGAAACCATGACAACTGCTTAGGTTGGGAAAGTACTTGACACAAGTACCCTATCTGAGTGATAGTTGTTTCAATTGTTAAGTACTTGTGTTCAGCTAAAATCAGTGAGGGTTGGTTGCATTTATATTAGGGATCAGTGAGGGAAATCAATTGTGCAGAATTCATGAAGTGCTATCATTTATTAGATCTATTTACTTTAATTATAGCATTGGATAGTTGCTTTATTTTAATCTCTCTTTTCAGCATCAGAGCAGAAAGACATAAAAGAAGAAAGATTTAAATTTCTAGCAAGGCTTTTAGAATCACATCCATAATCAACAGATATTTCCCAAAAAGGATTTTCTGAACATCTGAGGAGAGCACATCACAGTGATAAGATCTACTTGACCTTAGATTGGTCAAAGATAAATGGATATTGACATAGTCTTACTTTTCCATTTTGTTCTTTTTAGATTTACCTGAACATAATTCCTGGATTTCTGGGTAGAATTCTACTAATAATCTCTATTATTATTCCAATGTAGGGTTGGATACTGCTTTTATTTCAGTCTCTGTTTTCAGCATAGCAGCACAGAGACATGAAAAGAGAAAAAAAGCTTTTTTATTTCTAGCAAGGTTTTTAGAATTACATCCGTAATCAACAAGGATTTCCCAAGAAAGATTTTCTGTACATCTAAGGCTAGCACATCATAGCACTAGATTTTATGCTAAATAAACCAGTATAAACTGCTAATTTGCTCAATAATTTCATAGAAAGAGCTTATTAATTATTACTGATTATTCTCTCATAGTTTTGAAAACAAGAATGAGGAGGTATCAGAATGGATATGATAAGATCTAGTTTTAGGAAAATTTTACTGTTTAATTTAAAGGATCATTACCTTAAAGTTGAATTTTTTGTGGACAGAGCTTTATTTATATTATAATTATTGATAGTTGGTAAACATATATTACTCATATGGCATAAATGTACATACATGTATGTATGTATTGTCTATGTATATGTGTATGTGTATTTATATGAATCTATCTCCCTATCTATATATGACCTTAATGTTTGTTACATTTTAACAAAAAATGTTAAATTTTTTCTTTAATTTTCTTATTTTTTTGCTCACAAAAGCCATGGGAGGTAAATGCTTTTATTATTCTCATTTTACAAGATGAGGAAACTGAGGCAAACAAGTCAAGTGACTTGCTCAGGTTACTCCTGACTATGACTACAGCATTCTCTCCATTCACTATGCCACTAGCTGTCCACATTTTCCTGAAGACCATGCCCAAGTCAATGAAACAATAGGAATACAAGTATTTATATAATAATTTCCCAACGTACAGAAGCCTCTTTAATTATTTAAATTTTGATTTTGAATTACATGAAGAAGAAAAAAAAAGATCTAGCATCTTTGGTGGGTTGCATAGTACATGTATTGTGATGACAGTCATAGTCTCGAGACAGGAATCAAGATCAATTGATACAAATGTTTATATTTCCCCAGTATTCATTTTTATCACACCTGCTTAGTTCCATCTACAATGCACAAGTTTTTCTGTCACAATAACTCTAAGAGGTAATTTGTACAGGTATTATAATCCATATTGTGTATTTTAAGAAATCTGAAGATCAGAGAATTTATAGGACTTGCCCATGGTTATACTCTGTCTCTGTTTTTGACTTTCTGTGTCTCTTTGTGTGTCTGTCTCTGTCTCTTTTTCTGTTTCTCTGTCTCTCTCTGCTGTCTCTTTTTCCCTTCCTTTGTCTCTTTCTGTCTCACAGAGTGACTGAATCAGAATTTGAACCAACATCTCTTCCAAGTACAATATTCAGCCTAAAAATGATATATATTTTTAAAGGAAACATAAATTTATTAGAGAAAAAGAGATTTAGAATTAATTGCATTTTAATATATTGAATTTTTTAAATGTGATTACAAAACTATAATTGGTAATTTCTGAGATATGTAGAAGGGAGGAGGAACTTAGTATTCTATTGGGGGAAGTAGAGAACAAATAAATCAAGATAAAATTTAAGAAGAGAAAGAGTACTGACAACCAAAGGAAATTGGGAAAAATTTTCTGTAGGAGGTGCTTGGAACCAAAACCTTGACAATACCTAAAGAGCTGAAGAGTTAGAAGACAGAAGGTACTGTTTTAGGCATGGAGTCAGGCTGTAGAAAGATATTGTGGGAAGAGAAAGTCTTATGGAATATCTCCTTTTTAAAATCAGGAGCACTCAAAGATCTCTGACAGTGATTCAGCAATCACTTCCACTTGTTCTTCCATTACCAGAGAATATGGGTCATTTGGGCCAACTTGAACTCATTAGGTGCTTTCTTAATATTTTCTTGCTTATCTTGGATATCAGTTTACTAAAAACTATGTTTGTTTGGACCTTTGAAATCTAAAGTAGAGAAAATGAATGCAACAAGAACAACCACATAATTGCTTTTAAATGTATCTCCATATATGTGTGTGTGTATGTATGCTCATAAATATATATGTATATACAGTGCATATAAATAAATATATATGTAAACATACATATGTATCTATATATAGAAACAGGCATTTATATATCCAGTCATGCAAATGGACACATGCATATAAACATACTATATGAATATGCCAGTGTATATTCTTACATGAATGCATATAAAGTAGATATGTATGTGTTATCCACACATTACAGATATGAAGCAGAATGACTAACAAAAGGAAAGGCCATTAATTCATTGATGACAACATCCATTACTGGAAGTTAGCCAGTAGTAAAACTCATGGTCTTAAATAACTACATACAAATGAATAAAGTATGGACAATATAGAGTAAATTAAAGATTTTAGTATGAAAAAAATTAGTACAAATCAGTACAAGAAAAACAAGGCACACTTAATTTAAAAAAAATAAAATTAAAAATTGGTGGAATAGTTTGCATATGATCATCATTATCACCTCCATTGTTATCATTGTTTTATTTTTCCTATCTCACCCAGGAAAAGTGGGTGAGATAGTAGTGGTCATTTATGGATCTTTTCCCACTGTGATCAATGCAGAAACTTTGACCTGCTCTGTTTTGGATCTGAACTTGATCACTCCTCCTAAGTATTTTGGTGGCCCCCTACTACTGGTGACTCAATATACTGTTGCTGGATTTAGTATGGAAAACCAATCAGCTATAGCCTAATTGAAGATTAGGAGTTTCAAGTTTAGGGGATTTACCAAGTCAAATAATTATGTGAAAAAAAATCAGGAATTGGAGAGAAAGTATTTTTGAATGAAGAAGTATTTTGAGAATTAAATAAGATAACATATGCAAATTACTTTGCAAACTTAAATCACTATATAAAGTTATTGTTGTTATCATCATTTTTTATCAAAATGATTCTCCCGCCAAAAAGGGAGAAAAGGAGAAACAAGTATTATGATGATGAAGTAAGGAGAGAAAATAAATGAAAAGTTTGAGAAACTGATTACAAACCTGGTATAAAGCGCTTATATGGTTGTGATAGTGTGATAGAAGTCTTTATTTACTTAAATATCTGATGTAGTTCTCTTTATGACTACAATAGGCAGCTAAGTGACACAGTGCTAGATTTGGAGTCACAGAGATTTGACTTCAAATCCTGTCTCAGGCAATATGTGATCCTGGGCAAGTCACTTAATTCCTCTCACCCGCAGGTTCTTTATGTAACAAAGCTAATAATTGTATTCTTTATGTAACAAAGCTAATAATAGAACCTATCTTGCAAGGTAGTTGTAAGTATCAAACCAGATAGCATATAAAATATTTTGACAAATTTTAAGTGCTATGTATGTCATCCTCCTCATCTTCCTCATCATTATTACTAAAACAAAATTAAAAATATCAATAAATTCTGGATAAGCTTTAATCATATTTTCAAGAAAGTTAGGAAGGATTGCTAGGTGGTGCACTGGGTAAAGTGCTAGCCAGAAGATAAATAGATTAATTTTCCTTAATTCAAATCTAGTCTCAGGTATTTACTAGTTCTGTGACCCTGGGCAAATGGTTTAATCCTTTTTGCTTCAATTTCCTCAACTGTAAAATGAGCTGGAGAGAAAATACTCTAGAATCTTTGACAAGAAAATCCTAAATGGGGTTATGATAAGTTAGACATGACTGTAATGATTGAACAATGATAACAATATAAGGAATTGGCAAGGAGAACTTCCATTCTGGAACAGATATTAATTGAGTAAGATTTCTAAAATAGAAAGGATGGTGATATTGAGGTCAAGTTACGTTCATTTAATAGAGTTTATGAAAGAGAAGGGAAAGAAGGTCATACAGATGATGACATGCACTCCTTATTTTTGAAGAGCAAATGTTAAGAGGTTCAGAGAAAGGATAGATAGTATTCAATGGACTGGAAATCTATTGGGGATGACTGAAAGGATGTTTTCAAGAATGAAAAATTCTGAGATGAAAACAGAAATGATGGGGAAATAAAAGGTTAAAATATAGAAATTATATCTCACTATGAAGAGGTGGACATAACTCTCCAAGGATTTCTATGTCTTTTTAAGACATAGAAAATGAAAACCAGGACACACACTTGAAGATGAATACAAAAATCATGGACTGGTTTCATAAATGTCAAGGGTACTTAAGTCCAGAATGAATTAATAGTCAAGGTAAAATCTAAGGATGATAGAATTTGTTTTCATTTTAAACCGCTATTCTGAGAGCAAAGAAAGAACAGAACATCCAGAATTGGATGAAAGTAATGATAATCGATGATCATCAATAAACATTAAGTGCCCACTATGTGCGCAGATACTACTAAGTATGAGGGATACAAAACAGATACAACAATGTGATATAGCAGCTAAAACTTTACAGTCTACTGGTATGATATGTGAAAAGATGAATGATAATCATACATATTGGGAAAAAATATCAACATTGTTTTGCTATGGGTCGCTCTAGTAGAACATTTTCTTGGTCTGGTAAAAAAGAACAAAAACATTAATCAAAACTTGAAATCCAAGGGAAATGAGGAGATGATGAGAGAACATCTAGATGTTTTCAATGATTCCATGTCACTAAGTATGAACAAGCTCCATTCTGAAGTGTTTCTGAAAAACTAGCAGATATGATTTCTGATCATGTAGTCATGACTTTTGGAAGACTGTGGAGTACAGGAGAGATGTATTAAACTGACCATTTAATAAAAGAAGTGGAGATCACAAGTGCCAGTTTGGTTCCATCACCAGATCATACGCAAACTACCTTATATCCCCCACTCCCTCTGCCTCAGAGTTAGAAACTGATAGATCAGGAGGCTGTTGAAAATACAGTTTACCTATATTTTAGCACATTCTTTGACAGTCTTCCATGTTCTTCTTGTAGAAAAGAGGGATGGTTGTTTGGATGAAGGTACAGTTCAATGGATTCTAAATTGGGAGAAGTTAGGTGGTATGGTAGATAGAATTCTGGTCCTGAAGGTAGGGAGGACCTGAATTAAATCTGGCCTCAGACACTTACTAACTGTGTAACCTATCACTTAACCCTGTCTACCTCCAAAAACCAAAACAAACATACAAAAAAAATTGGTTGAATGACCACGAGGAATAATGAATAATGGTTTGATGCAACTTGAAAGAAGGTCTCTACTGGAGTCTCCCAGGTATATAGACTTATCTTCTTTATTATCTTTACCATTTATAACTATATCATCACATACAGATAATATCCTTAGCATATTTTAAATGACACAGAATTTCAAGGAATAACAACTTGTTGGATAAGAGGATCCAAAATTTTTTTTGACAGGTTAAAGTATTGGGGCAAATATAAGTTAATGAAATTCATTAAGAAAAAATATAAAAATTTATCCTAAGATTAAAGAAAATCACACCCACAAATGTAAAATGGGGAGTAGATTTCAAGCTCAGTATAAAAGCACAATGTGATATAGCAGCTAGAAAAGCTAATGTTATATTAAGATAGGCATATATCCAGAAAATGGTCACAGTATTGGCCAGACAACATCTAGAATATTATGCTCATTGGAAATTGCATTTGAGGAAAAACTTTGATAAGCTGGAGAATGATCAGAAAGAGGTGTTGAAGGATCTAGAAATGTTTAATTTAAGAGAAAATAAACTAGGAGGAACAAGATGGATATTTTTGTGTATTTAAAGGATTGTCATGTGGAAGACATTAGATTTATTCTATTTGGTCCCAAATGACAAGAACAAGTTGTTTTAGAATAAATGGAGCAAATTTAGATTTAATGAAAGGGGGAAAAATCATAATATAATTATCTACAAGAGAAATGGCTTCCACATGTGGTAGTGGAATCCTCTTCATTGTAATTTCAAATGGATCTTGGATGACAACTTGTGGAGTCATTCTGGGCTAAGTATTGGCTTGAGTAGATAAATTTTGAGATTCTTTTATTCTTTTGAAAGGAGCTAAGAAGGGAACAAGATTATTGAATATTCATGATAGAATTGCAATAATGATAGAGCTGGGTCACAGAGAAAGCAGAAGATCACAAGACTGGGGGCACAGTTGGGAGAGTGATTTTTTTGTAAGGAGAAAGGTCATATTTTCCTTTGAGACCATAGAGAAGGGGAAAATGAATGACAACTATTGGGAGTTTTAGAAGAATTCAAAAAAATTTTTAATGGACCATTTTAGGCAAGGAACTATCCCAGGTGTTGAATTCACATTGGATGACCTTAGTCATCTTAGTAAAGTTGGATCAGTTGCTTAATTTGTAAATATTGAAACCACAGTACTTGAATGCATTTAGTTTTTCTTATTTCTATTTTTTTCTCCCCTAATGACCACTGAATTATTTCTAATCATTTGAAGAGGATGATAGTCAATGCATTCTCTCTGGAAAAGGGGCTCCTGAATAGAAACATGAAGCCAATGAAATTTGGGAAAAATGTTTTCACTGGTTTATTTCATTTTGACACATCAGATGCTTTCCAATAAACACTCTAACAATCCTTCCCTCTCTACAAGCACATTTCCTAAAAATAATTTAACAAAACTGTTTAGTAACATGATAAAGACTAATAATGCACATTACTTTCCACTTTTATAATCTACTGACTGTTAACAGAAATTATGTATACTTTAACTTTGTTAGGATGACTATTTTGCCAGAATTTTGTTGCCTCTTGGTATTATCTTTATTTACAATGTTGTAGTTCTAATATGTTATTTTGGCTCTATTTTCTTCACACTGAATCATTTCATATGAATTTGTCCATATTTCTCAGAATTCTTCATATTCATCATCCCTTACAGCACAATAACATTCCAATATGTTCAGATAATATAGTTTGTGAATCCATTTCCCAATCTTTTGGCACATTTTTGTTTTTAACTTTTTGTTATCACAAAGAATGCTGTTATGAATATTTTTATTCCCATGAATCTTTTATTGCTGTCATTTTCTCCCCCTTAGGGTGTAATTCTGTTAGTGGAATAAACTCAAAGATTATGAATGTTTTAGTAGCTTTTCTTGCATAATTCCAAATTGTTTTCCACAATAGTGCTAATATATTCTGACTCTCCTAGCCAAGAATTAGCATGGCTTTTCTCCTATGACTCCTTCATCACTGACCTTTCTAATTTTTTTGCATCTTTGCTAATTTGATGGTGGGAGGTGAAGTGATTTCTTGGGATTGTTTTGATTTTCATTTCACTGCTTATTAGATAGTAGGACTTTGCCCCCTAGGTAGTTGTTGATCGTACCTTTTCATTTGAGAACTATTTCTTTTCATTCTTTGATTTTCTATCTGTTGGGGAGTGGTCCAGGGACATCTTAATATTAATTTCTTCATATATATGTATGTATTTGTGTGTGTGTATATGTGTATAGTATATATAACACACACATATATATTTACATATATGTATAGATACACTATTTATAGTAGATAGATTGAATTCCAAATTTATCTTTTCTTTTGTTATTGCCATATCTAATTCCTGAAATGAGAAATAACTTGTACATTAGTGATTCTTTGGCTATCTCATTTTATGTGTTACTTATCTACTTTAACCAATCTCAAGATAGATTCTGTAATAATGTCCACTGCTCATGTCTTCTATTATTTGGTGCCCCAAATAAAATTATGTTTTTCTTTTTCTTTGTTATATACCATCTAGTTAAAGTAACTGAATTTGATATCTTTAATGGCATGGTTTGAAAGAAGTACATTTTAGATAATATAAATAGCCTAATTATCCAAATATTTGCTAGTCATGACATTTGGAAAGTGGACCAGTGTAATAAAACTTTAAAATTCAATAAAATAATTTTCTGTAATTATCCATGATTAAATTGGAGATTGAAGTGGACATATGCATTCCCAAGAGCCTCCAAGATCCCGTTACCTGTTTTAATTTCAATTTTGTAGAGATTGAACAGAATAGATTGTTGGATACAATCCTACAAATTCTAATTTTGCTTAATCAGTTTTGAAATCAATTAGTCATTGCTGGTAAGTAGATCAGATAAGAATCTGAAGTTCTTGTAATGGATTTGATAAGCAAATTGTATATTGTCTGCTATTATACTGATACAATGACCAGTACTACCAATTTTTCTGTTTTTTTCATTTGGAATGGTTTTTCATAGAAACTTTTAGTGGTTCTGCTGATTAAAAAGAAAATGATGGTGGAAAGGGAGGCTATCTTTTTTTGTTTTTCTCTTGCCTTTGGTATCCAAACATTTACGATAGCTTATATTTATGTGTATTTTACAATGCCTATGCATTAACATTAGCACTTCATATAGAATGTATGTATGTATGTAGATAGGTATTTTCAATATCTCAGATAATTTTCTAAGACCATAAATTACAAACCACTTACTGGTCTTTATAGTACTAATAGAATATTTCCCATTCCAATGAAATCACAACTCCAGGTTTAGGCAAAAATTCTGAAATTGAATTTTACATAACTTCTATAAAAATGCTCATTCTAGGTTAATACAAACTTTTTGGTTATCTTATCCTAGTATTAATACAGAATTTACAGTTTTAAATTTGAAGATTTTCCTAGATTATCTGACCTCACTTATAATTATTTTTCCTTTTTCCCATTTGGCACCTATTTACTAAATAATTTTCTAACTTGTATTAAAGTTATTTGTGTGCACAAGTCATCTTTCCACTTCTATTGAACTAGAAACTCTACAAGACTGAGTATGGTTATTTAATTTTTATATCTCCAGATCCTAAGTACATTGCCTTGGACATAGTTTATTTCATCAAAGGAGATGGGATTTCATTGGTATGGGATCTCTATTGATGCATATTGCAGCTCCTTTTATATCTTAAGGGCTATTCCTTAAGTTGAGGTAGTCAAAAAACCCCATCATATAGTGGCCATACTTCTGATAACAATTCTCCAAACATAGAGAGATGGCTTTCAGAGAACAAGCACAATTCCCCTGCCCCAGACAATACTCAAAGCCTTTATAGCTTGTTAGGAAATTTATCACAGAAATTGCATTTTGTTGACATAATCTTGGAAATCCATAATCACTTTTTAGCATTGATGAAACATTTCTATAAAAAAATAGTTGGTGAATGACTGACTTATTTAAATTGTACAAACTCACTTTTCCCATAGCAAGTGTTTGGGAAAGGCCTATATTTTGCTTTCTTTTCTCCAATGCATGTCTATACTATTTTATAGCACTGTTGCTCATTCTTTTCTCTTTCTGGACAAAAGGAGGGGACCACATCTTATCTAAACTTTGGGCAACTCATGACCGCCACCTTAATAAGTATGCAATTAACTTTTGTATACCTATTCTGTTACCCAATGCATTAACTATCCCTTCTAGATTTGTATCACAAACAAATATAAGTATTTTCCTATACTTTTCTTTAAAATTTTTTATATTTAATTTATGAATAAAACAAGCATTTCCATACTATAGTATAATAAAAAATATCTTCTCATATTTTTCTGAAATCTAGACATACTATATATATGACATTTGCTTTATTTTACTGATTAGTGGCCTTGTTACTCAGGAAACGAGTTTAATTTGCTGTAATATATTCTGAATAACCTGTGCTTGTGAGAGTCATTCCTCTTCTAAGGTCTCACAATCCATGTCTTAGGTGTAACCATTCTAGAATGTTACCAGGAAGCTTTCTCTTCTCCAGCATCAACCTTTTGCCTTTTGCTCCTTGTTGAAAATTGGTGTTTGCCCACTTCCGTTGCCTGGCCTCTCTCCTGCTTGTTTCTGTATTTTGATAAAGTTTTTCAGGTATTTTATTATTTATTTATTTATTCATTAATTAAATAGCCAATTAATTAATTTTAGCTTTAGAGGGTGGGTCTAAGGAGGATTCTGGGAAGATTACAGAATAGGTCAGAACATTTCAAGCTCTCCAGATTTCCCCCAACAATAGAAGAAATTTGTGCCTCAGGATGAACATAGATTGGTGAAAAATAAAGAAGACTTGGGGCAGAACAAGGATCTTCCAGGGACAAATTGAAAGGAACCAAAGGCCACTGGGAACCCTATGGCTATCTGTGCTTTGGCTGCAGCCTCAATAGGGACAAAGTAGGGAGTTCGTGTCTGAGTCTGGGAAGACAGAAGAAACCTCTGCTGATTAGGAATGCTAGGCCCAACACTTTGGGGTAGAAAGAACCAATATACCCAGTGAATGCAAAGGCAGTGGGACAGAGATGCTGCTGACTGCAGGCATTTTCAGGAAGGTAGAGCTTTTGATTTGGGGTTCCACATCAGAGGGGAGAGCTGGAGTGAAGCTAGAGGCACCATCCCTTCACTCCAGGAGTAGGGCCACTTAGACTAATAGTTTTTATTTAAAAATGAACAGGCAAAGAATAAATAACCCAAACATAAAAACTTACTAGGGGAATAGGGAAAACCAGGGTTCATCTTCAGAGGAAAACAGTGAAATTTAAAACAAACAAACAAACAAGAAACCCTCTTTTACCCTAAAGAATAATGTTAAATGGCTACCTTCCCAGAAAGACATTATAGAAAAACTAAAAAAAAAATTTTTTTAAATCAAATGACAAAGGAAAAACTCAAAACTAAGATAAAATAAAAACGATCCAAGAAAAACAAGGAGATTATAGGAACAAAAGTTAATCAACTAGAAAAGGAGATCCAGAGTCTTTTTAAAAATTAAAACATGTTATTTACAAAACATATGAGTAATTTTTCAACATTCAACAATTTCAACATGAATAAATTTTCAACAAAATTTCAACATTTGCAAAGCTTTCTGTTCCAAATTATCCCCTCCTTCCTCCCATCCCCTCTCCTAGATGGCAGGTAGTCCAATACATGTTAAATATGTTAAATCCAATATATTATATATATTATATAGTTATCTTGCTGCACAAGAAAAATCAGATCTAGAAAGAAAAAAACCTGAGAAGGAAAATAAAATGCAAGCAAATATGAACAGAAAGTGTGAAAATGCTATGTTGTGGTCCACACTCAGTTCCCACAGGCCTCTCTCTGCGTGTATATGGCTTTCTTCATCACTGAACAATTGGAACTGGTTTGAATAGAGATCCAGAGTCTTAAAGAAGAAAATAACTTTTTAAAATTAAAATTGGGCAAAGGGAAGCCAGTAAAGCTACAAGAGAACAAGAAATAATAAAACAAAATACAAAGAATGAAAAAAAATAGCATAGAATGTGAAACATCTTCTAAGTAAAACAACAGATTAAGGAGAGAAAATATAAGAATAACTGGACAACCTGAAAGCAGTGACCAAAAAAAAGAACTTTGACACAATAATGCAAGAAATAATCCAAGAAAATTTTCCTGGAGTAATAGAACATGAAGGGAAAGTAGAAATAGGAAAAATACATCAATTATCACCTCAAAGAAATCCTTTGTGGAAAACATATAGGAACATTATTGCCAAATTTTGAGACTCCCACATCCAAGAGAAAAATTTTCAAGGAAACCCTTCCCCCCCAAATCTGATATAATTCAAATATATTAAAACTATAATTAGAATTATACAAAGATTTATCAGCAGCCACAATAAAAAACAAGATGTTCTGGAATAATATATACTGTGAATCAAAAGAAATAGGCCTGCAGTCAAAAATATTATATCTAATAAAATTATCTGTAGAGGGTACAGATAGTGGGGGAACTCTGGGTAAGGTATAAGATCTTTCAGCCCAGAGAGAACCTGACAATGTCTGATTTGGCTCCCCACTTCCTTTTGGTGTTGTCACCTTTCCTGAGAAGCCAGTGTATGTATGTGTATATGTAGATATATGTATATGTGAGTGGATCTGTGGGGATGTGTGTTTGTGTGTGTTTGTGTGTATATGTATCTATATCTATATCTATAAATATATCTATCCTTAACTGTAGCCTGCTTGGCAGAGGTGGGGGGAAGAATGAAAGGGGAAAAAAAGAATAAAATTTAAAAAATGTGCAGCAAATAATGAAATAATAACTTACAAGGAAGTAAAGATGAACACTCATGAATATAATGTTTTCTATTATTATAAATTCTTTCTTGAAATGGAAATTTATTGTTATATATTTTGAATTCTCTCTGATGTTCTGTTTTTTTTTTCTATTCTATTTTTTCCTTATTTTGTACTTAGTGCAATAATTTAAAAAAGAGTGAGCTTATGAAATTTAATTTAAACTGCTCCCTGTATTCAGCTTCTCAAAGGTGTTTAGCTTATGACTTACTTAAACTTGTCCTTATTTTTGAATGCTCTGCTTTAAGTATAATTATGTATTCCTGATCATATTAATCTCTAAAATTAATCTCTCTTCATTCCCATTAGACCTGTTGTATTCCTGTTAGACACTGATGTTCCTCATCCTTCACCATCATTATGTATGTATAGTTTTTCCCTTTTTGCTTTTAATAGAAGAAATGAAGAAAAGTTAAAACATAGGTGCCCTTTCCTTGAACTATGCATCTCAAACAATATCTTCCTAGGGTCCCTATGAAAAGATACACAAAAATATTAGATAATGGAATTTGATTTAATAAGGAACAGGATACATAGTCCCAGACCCTTTGTCACTCCTCAAGTGTTGGGACTTTTAGCAGATGGTTAACTCAAGATGAATCAAAGCCATTGTGATTTTGAGCTGCATCGAGAGGCATCAGTTATAGCAATAAATAAGTGACCATTCTGCCCCAAGATCTGAGATAATTTATTTAGCAGAAGGCAACACATTTTTAGAAAGGACATTATTAAGCTGGAGAATTCCCAGAGGAGGTCAGCTGGAATGGTAAAGGCCTTAAGGTTGTACTATGTGAGGATTAATTGAAGAAACTGAGAACATCTAACCTGGAGAAGAGGAAATTTAGCAAGGATTTGATAGCTATGTTAGCCTGGTATGATGGATGGAGTACTGCATATGGAGTCAAAACAACTTGAATTAAGATCCTGTTTCAAGTTTCCTTATCTGTAAAATAGAGATTATAATAACATTTACCTTAAGAGAATGTTCTGAGAATCACATGAAACAATACATGTAAAGCATTTTGCAAACCTAAAGTGTTATTTAAATGCTAGCTATTATATGAAGGTCTAATATTGAAGAGGGATTGAATTTATTCTGTTTGATTTAGGAGGGCAATACTTGAAATTATGCAAAAGTTGCAAAGAGGAAAAGTTGGGATTGCTTTCAGGAAGCATTTCCTAATAATTAGAGCTATTACAAACTCCATTAAGCTGACTTGCCAGGTATTAGGTTCTACTTCATTAAAAATCTTCAAATAAAGATTTGGATGTTATATCAATAAGGGTTGGATCATATAATCTCCGAAAGCCTTTTCAATGCTCTAATTTTTGAATCTTTGAAAGGCCATAGAATTATATATCTAGAGAAGTTGAAGCATGTATATCAGTGCTTACTGTTCTCTGACTTTTGATAAAAAACAATTTCCAGAAAGACCTCTCATGCTAACAAGTATACAGTTCCTGTAGGGTTTTGTCCCTTGATAAATAGTAATCTGAATGAGATTCTCTAAAATAGCATGTTCTACAAAGGCATATAGTTTGACCCATAGTCATACTATTAATAATCATTCCCATATATTGTTTTCCCCTTCTCCATTCCTTTACCCTATTGTAAGAATTCTCCAGAATTCAACAATTGAATGATGTGTATTTCCATACCAGAAGGTTTCTAGTCATAGCCATGGTTATTTCCATTTATTTGTTGCAGCCAAAATGACCTCAAAACCTGAGCAACTGTTGTTTGCTGTCATACCAGGATCCCTTGGGATCAATCATGGGCAGAGACTTTCTTTGGTACTTCAGGAATCACGATTTCCTCAATGTAGGTATTCTCAATGCTGACAAAAAGTAATGATTTCCTCCATGGCTTGACAGAGGGTCTTTGAAAGTTACTGAAAAATTCATCATTCATGGCTGACTTAATGAGGAATTTATCACAACACAGCCTGTTCCTTGGACAGCTGAATCTGTGTTAAAACCTTTCCAGATTCTGTCAGAGTCCTCCTTGGTTATAGCTTTTAAGATCCTAGGATCTCCTTCAAGCCTCGATGAAGCATCAGATAAAAGTATTAATGGGGCAACATTCAAATAATAAGGTTTTATTCAAATACTAGAATCTATTATTTTATTACTAGAATAATCTAATAATTACTAGAGTGAGCATCCTGGCAAATTTCTGATTAAAGAAACAATTCCATTAGATTGCATTATAAATAGAGACCTCATTTAGGACTTTCCCTTACCAATTTACCTTTTCATCCTAGATATCTGAATTAAACATAAACCTTATAAACGTTGAGTGGTATTCTAACTTCTCTTTCTCGTGGCCTTCATGCTAGATATTACCTCCTCTCATCCTTCTCTTAGATGTCTGTTTACCTTTGTTCCAAATGAGCCATCTTTGAAATTTCCTCTTTTTTATGCTACCTTCCCTTTTTATACCATGTAATCCACTTTGTCCTGATTTCACCCCTCTATTCTTCCAAACTGCCCCATTTCATATATCTTGCATATTCTATCAGAAAGTAGTTTGTAGGGGCAGCTATGTGGCATAGCACATAGAGCACTGATCCTGGAGTCAGGAGTATCTCAGTTCAAATGTGACCTCAGACATTTACTATGTGATCCTAAGCAAATCACTTAACTCTGACTGCTTTCAAAACAGGGAAAAGACAACCCCCCCCCCCGAAAACTCTGGCTATTTGTCATGTAGCAAAAGATGTTGTTTTCAATTCAGTTTGTTATTACGTATAGGAAGAAATCCAGGAAACCCAAGTATGGTCTGGCATTGTTCTTAATGCAGTAAACAAACTCAGAATAATCCCAACTTTAAAAACAAATTTAAAGAAATACTCATAAATTATATGCCTAAAACTGTTTGTAGAAGCCCTTTTGTGGTGGTCAGTAACTGGAAACTGAGTGGAGGTCCATCAGTTGGGGATTGGTTGAATAAATTATGATACATGAATGTAATGGAATATTATTGTTCTATAAGAGATGATCAGCAGGTTGGTTTCAGAAAGTCCTGAAGAAATTTACACGACCTGATGCTGAGTGAAGTGAATAGAACCAAGACAGCATTGTACATAGCAACAAGAAGATTATGTGATAATAAACTGTGTGGACTTGGATCTTTTCAACAATAAGGTGATTCAGATCAGTTCCAATAAACTTGTGATGGAGAGAACCATCTACATCCAGAGAGAGTAATATAGGGACTGAATGTGGATCACAACATAGTATTTTCACCTTCTTTTGGTTGTTGTTTGTTTGCTTTTTTCTTTTTCATGTTTTTTCCTTTTTGATCTGTTTTTTCTTGTGTAATATGATATATGTGAAAATATGTTTATAAGAATTGCATATTTAACCTATACTGAATTGCTTGCTGTCTAGGGAAGGGGGGTGGTGCAGTAGGAGGAAGAGAAATTTGGAATACAAGGTTTTGCAGGCATTAATGTTGAAAATTATCTTTGCATGTATTTTGAAAAATAAAGTTATTATTTAAAATAAATAAATTATATGCTTAAATAAAAGGTATAAAACTTTTGTGGATTTTACTTGTTAATAGTTGTTTTATTCCTTTGTTATTCTTCTGATTGCCTTTCCTTTAGGTTCAGAACTATAGCTTTAGATGTGATTTATTTTGTCAATTCCTCAGAGGGGAAATTCTGAAACCCACTTTTGGATATTATTTTATTAACAACTCTTCCTCTTCTACATGCAAAAACTAGAGTTTCTATTACTTTTTTCAGTTTTTTTAGATTCTTTATCTGTTAGACTAATTTATTTCTCTATAATGGTGCAGATGATATGGGTATAAACAAATTTGGATATATTCCTAATTATTGTATTTAATTTTATTTTTCTCAGTTTTTATGTTAGTGATCCCCAAACTTTTGAGTCTGGGCTATTCTGCTCTGTGTATTGTGGCATTCTCCAATTCAGCTAACACTAGTTGCTGTTTACTGTCATTCTCTGGGGCTTCAAAATTCATTTTCCTTGTGTTTTCTGATCATGTTGAGTCGGGTTAGGGTTAGCCCTCTCCTCTTTTCTCTTTTTTCAGATCCTCAAAGATTACAAGTGGCGATAGAGTACCACTCTGAAATCAGGAGGACCTGAGTTCAAATTTGACCTCAGACACTTAACACTTCTAGCTGGATAAATTACTTAACCCCAATTGCCTCCGGGAAAAAGGGGTTACACGTGGTTAGATACCAGTTGTGCTGGAGTTTCCACATCTAGAAGCCACTCCTTCCCACTTTTCCTATTGTTCATGGACTTTTGGCTAAATTTTTGTGCAATTTTAGGATGGAAGATGTCATTATAATTTCTCAATAGATTTCTTAGTCCTTATGACATTTGGTATGAAGTTCAAAGTTTTGATGAAGTAGGAATGGGGAAATTAAGCAAACTGTCTCCTGTTTAGACAGCCATCTTTAATTTCCACATTTAGTAAACACTTACTGTATGTGAGAAATGTTCCAGGTGCTGGGAATACAAAGATGAAAAAACATAGTTCTTGTTCTCAAGGGAATTTACAACTGGGAATATATAACTTGTAAACAACTAAATACAATATGACATATTTTGGATTGTAGCAGATTTTAAGGATGAACATTTGAAGAAAGAATAATTCCAGGTGGATGAAAGGTCAGGGAAGGCTTCACAGAGGAAGTGGTATTTGAATGGAGCCATTTGGGACAAGAAATAACCTAAATAGCAGAGATGTAGTGGAAGTACTTTTCGGGTTTGAGAGGATGGCCTACAGATATGTGCAAAGATGGTAAAGGGAAGCACAAGTTCAATTTGAATATAATACAGAGTGCAGTGAAGAGAACAAAGTATAAAGAGGTTGTATAGTTGGATTAGAGACAGGCTATGGAAAGTCTTAAAACTCAGCCTAAGTGTCTAGATTTAGAAGAGGGGCTTTTAAATTTTTGGAGGGGCTAGAGGATATGGGAGTGATGGATCCTTCAAGAAGTCTGGTGAAGTCAATGTATCTTTTTTCAGCAAAGAATATTTTTCAGTGCTTAAAATCAAATACATAGGAATAAAAGAAATTAAAATTAATTAAAATATTAGTTAATTAATTAATTAATTAATGAAAATATTTATTAAAATAGACATTTAATTCTTCTCATTCAAAATCATAGACCCATCAGTCTATCCACAGACTCCTTAGAGGTTTGAGGATTCCAAGTAAAGAATTCTTGACATATAGGCAACAGGGAACTATTAATGGTTTCTGAAAAGGGAAATGATCAAGATCTGTGCCTTAAATATATTCCTTTGACACTGTGTGGAAAATGGGTTGAGCAGGGCTGAGATCGATTGCAGGGAATCCAGATAAAAGATAGTTAATAAATGCTTCCTGGGTCATATTAAATAAATAGGGCAGTTTAGAGGCAGGAGCCTAAACTAGTATGTAGTGGTCATATGTAATTAATTTCAATTTCATTTTTTGAAGGAGACTTCTTATTCAATGAAGATTGCAATTTATCTCTAACTTATAGAAAATTATCTGCTCACTGAGAGGTCATATGACTCATCCATAGATAGCTTTCTGTGTGTCAGAAACAGTGCTTGACCCTAGATCTTTCTGACTCCAAAACTCTCCCTGTATTTTCTATACACAGCTGCTTTACTTCTGGCTAAATATTTTAAATTTAATTTCTAAGAATTAATATAAAAATTTCTCTTTTCACACTTTCTTCATATTTTGTCAGTTTGAGCTATTTTGTTAAAACCTAATTTACCTCATTTTTAATTTTAAGTTTAAATTAAATTTGGCCTAATTGCTCAAGATTAAGTCAATTGAACTTTCCCATCTATGACATTCATCATTTGTTATTAGGAAGCAAGATTGATGTAGCTAATGATGCAGAAAGACTTCAAATTTAGTTTCTCCAGTTTGACATTGTATTCTGACAGGAACATAATAGCTCAAGTATATTTTTCTCCTTCTTTCATTTTCCTTTAAAACATGAAGGTCATTCCAAAAGTGACAATTTAAATTTCCACCGATACTTAGAATGGTTTTAGAAGAGGGAGTTATAAAGGTTAGGGTAACTGGGAAATGACAGCAATTTATTTGACATTCATAAAGTCTCAAGCAGCCACAACAGCCTGAACTGGCTGAATACTGCTCAGTAGAAAACAGATTTCTTGAACTTTTATTAAACTTTTAAATTTGAAATGCAATTAGAATCTGATCATGAAAGATAATAGACTGGGCCATAAACTTACTCATATACTCTTCCTAATATGCTCTTAACTTGATTAGCCTACCCATAGCTAGATCTGGATCTCTAGAGGGAGAAGAAGTAAAAGGCCAATTTGAAAAGGGGAAAAAAAAGAAGTGGACATGCTTGTTTTGACCAAGTGTGAAGATGTTTTCTGTTGTCTCAGTGCCACCCAGCACCTAAGTAAATGGGAAGGCTCATTACAGAAATAAACGAATTATTTCTCCCATAGCCTGAAGAAAAAGTAAAGTGATATTCTCAAGTGCCCAGACTTTTCACAGGGGCCAAGCCAACTCCTCTGGGCATTCTGCTATCATTCACCACTGACTGGTTGACAGGATCCATGCGGGCTGAAAGACTCTCCTTTGTCTCTTCAGTAAAGAATCAGAGGCAGAGCAGTTATACCCCCTGGTAACAGACAGGAAATTCTCTTCCTACCTAGTGGTGGTTGTCAACAGCTTTCTTGGGTGGAATGCAGCCAGTTTACCACTTCTACCATTTATCCTGCTCGATCTTGCTTTGAAATCTCAGAGGAAGTAGAACTTAGGACCATTTTTTGATATTAGTGACAGAAGTTAAAACCTTATTTATAAACTCAGAGTTTCTCTTTTTGAAGTTAATTCAACAAGATATTTTAATTTCTTTTATAAAAGGCTTACTTGAGAAATTTATTTTTATTTGTAGGGAGAATTGGTCTAATGAGTCTTTAATTCAAGTAATGAATCAATAGTATTAGGTACCTAATTCCATCCAGCAGGTATTATCCTAGGGGGTAGGTTTACAAAGGCAAAAAAATTAAACAGCCCCTTCACTTTATTTTTAGGGGCTTATATTCAATTGAAATTGAACTCAATACTTGAAATTGCCACAAGAATTTTTCTTGGCAGAACTTCTGATCACAAATATCTTTTGGGTCTCTTTATATATTTCTTCCATAACGGCAAAACTATATTATTCTCTTTATAGAATCAGTGAGGATAGAGTTTGAGAAGCTATTGTGTTCATTCAAACAGACCTCAACTTATAAATGAAGAAATAGAACCTCTGAGAAATGAAATGACATAGCTACTTACTGACATAATTAGGACTAGAATCCAGTTGCTTTGAATTGCTTCTGTGTACTTTCATCCCTATATCTTGCTGGAAAAAAGGAGCCCAAAGGACATCAGTAGAAAAACAGCTCTCCATTCCCTGCTTGTGTCTTTGAGAGCAAAGGAAGAATAAAAGAGATTTATTTTTGTTCCCTATACCCCTAACCATTGGAGTCATATACTTTTACCTGATGATCCCTGAGTATTTTAATTTATTTTATGAAGTTCCCCATGACAAATTGGAATTTCCATCCTGCTTTGCATATTCTTGGGCAGATCCTCATCATTGATTGTAATATGCTCAGGGAATTCAAGTGAATTTTATTATTATTAACATTAAATTGATATTGCTGCTAATAGCTATTTGACATTTTAAATGGAATGAAGAAAGGCAATCTGTTTTAATGGAAATTGCATGAGCATTCCAAAAATAAGGAAGCTGGCAATAGCATTGTTTACAATAGACTCTAATTGGCATGAGGTGATGAGATAGGGAAAGACCATTTAGGATGCTAACCACTGATGGTTTTCTTTGCTGAAGTACCCAAAGGATCTCATTACAAGGCAGTTTAACTTAATGGAGCTAAAGACAATTACAAATACTTTAATTAATATTTGTTGATAAATGATATGAATGTGAAAATGTTTTCTGTATAATTTAATTTGACTTTCTCTATGTCTGTCTGTCTGTCTGTTTCTTTTTCTTTTTCTCTTCCCACCTCCCTCCCCTTTGCTTAGATCATTGAAAGTTACCTAACAGTGTTCTGGGTAGAATTTATCTGACTGGAGCAACTGATGGGGAACTGTGAAAATGAACTGAAGTCTTGCATATGGCTGTAATGGAAATATGTGGCAAGGGAGTCTATGTTTTATGTTTATTATTTTCCAAAATATATAGCAGGCCTGGAGTGAGGCTGACATTCTTTGATAAATTGTACATAATGGATTCTGTTGTATGTATTCAATGTGGTGATAATTTGATTTGGGAATAATTTTAAAATTATTTTTCACTTTCAGTGAAGGTGAAAATCAAATCTAACATAGGCATCTTATACATACAGTAGGTACTTATATGAAATTGTATGAAAGTTTAAGCTTTCACAGCATCTGGGTTTGCCTAATTTTTTTTACCCTAAGAAGTTCATTATGATATCAGCTATAATAGGCTCTTTTGCCTGAGGGGCCTGGAAGCCTTCAGTAGTCATGGGAACATCTGGCAATTGTAAGAGATACATTACTTTCCATTCAGTTCTACAAACTTCAAAAATTGATCTGTCATGAGATCTAATAAAGATAAACATTTGGCAAGGGAATGATCATATCTTTGTTGATAACCACAAACTGCTCTTCCATTGGGAGAATCCATGGGAATTTTTGGGACAGTTAATTTAGTGGCTGACCATGCCTTAAGAGTTTGCTCATTTGCCAAAAATAGAAAAGAAAAAGAAAAAATTCGCCAAAATTTTGTCCATAAATGTATGGCAAGAATTAGAGACAAACTGCTTCCAAAATACTGAAAACTTAGAGGAGAGAGCACCGTGATCTTGTTTTTCATGTGATGGGAAAGAGATTTGTTTTATTCCCCACAGTCCTAGAACATTTGAATCCAATACTACTGCCTTTTGCCTAAGGCTCTCTGTTGCTTCACTGCTTCTCTCAGCAGAAAGGGATGCTTAAGAAATTCACATCTGGAAGATTTCTCTAGTTTATGTATCTAAAGTACACAGTTGATGCCATTGGATCACCTTTTGAATTCATGTTTTCAACAGAAAATAAGGTAATATTAATGATTTCTCCTTAATTGAATACTAAGTAGAAAAACCAAAGAGTATCACTGCCTTTCTTCATTTCTTTTTTAACATCTGCATTCATCTTCTTGGGCAGAGAATTTATAGGATGATCAAAATAACACAGTCTTAATGACATTTTCCAGATGATAGACTACACATGAATAATAGGATACATTGAGCAAGCTTCTTTGGATCCATAAGCTTAAGCTTTTTGGAAATGTACTTAACTCTTTCAAATCACAGGGATTCAAGAATAAACATCTTCCTCAAAGTACCTAGTTATCAGAGTCCTGAAAGAGTTCTGTCAATTTGTTCAGATGGTTATCTTATAATCATGAAGGAGTTTAGGCATACTATACTTAACTTATTAGGGGACAGATGCTATACCTGAAATTATATCCATGTAGAAAACTCTAAGATAAACAAACTCCTTTTATCAATGCAGACTGGAACCTCCTCAACAATTTAAAAGCTCACAGAGAAGTCTAATGCAGTGATTTTCAAAGTGATCTCCATGGCCCCGTGGGAGTCCTTGAAACCTCAGGGAGTTTGCAAGATCAAAATTATTTTCATATTTAATTTCTAAAATTGATAAATATCAATAGATAAAACCCACATGAAGAAAAACACTTTTGAGAAGGGAGGACCTTATTAATATTTGAGGTAAAAGGATCCTGAGACCAAAAGATTTCAGAACCATTGCCCTAAGATATTGAGAATATGAGGCTCAAGAATTTTAAATACTTCATCCAGCCTCACACAGTCAGATGGGAATTAAACTAATATCTTTTTGGACAGAAGATTATAACTTCTGTGTAATTATTATTTGTAAAAATCTTAAGGCAAAACTCTCCTTTCCATATAAGAAGAAAACTAATTACCTTCTGAAATGAATATCTTTCATGGAAACACAGGAACTTCACCTAGCTTCCAACAAAAACATCACAATTGCTTTTCTCCTTTTATTTCTGACTCAAAAGAAAAAAAAAAACACTCAGGAATCACTCCATACCACAATAAGACCCTTTCTAGCCATTATCAGAACACTTTGTGGCAGAAATATTTTGTTTTATTTTGATTTATGTCACAAAATCTTTTTTTTCTTCCAAAATTAGCATAACTCAAGACCTGATGCTAATGAGTCTGAGGATTCCCAAAGTGAAGAAAATTAAAGCAATTGTAGTAGCTCCAGATCTGGTGTCTAAAAAAGTGCCTCTTCCCAGAATAGTAATAAAAATGGTAATAGATAATATTTATATAATGCTTTTCATGTTTTAGTTCATTTGATGCTCACAACAGCCTACAAAGTAAGTGCTATTACTATCATTCCTATTTTTACAGATGAGGGGCAATGGAGAAGATTGGGCTGTGAAGATATTTTGAGTAAACCTTTTTCAGAGAGGACTAGAGAGACTTACATGAACTGATGCTTAGATGAGCAGAACCAGTAGATCATTGAACATGGAAACTACAAGATTATGATGATCAATTTTGATGGATGTGGCTCTTTTCAACAATGATTGTTCCAATGATCTTGTGATGAAGAGAGCCATCTATACCCAGAGAGAGAGAACTGTGGGAATTGAGGGTAGATCACAGCATAGCATTTGAACACTTTTTTATTGTTTGCTAAAATTTTATTTTCTTTCTCATTTTTTCCTTTTTGATCTGATTTTTCTTGTGCAGCAAGATAATTGTATTAAATATGTAAGCATATATTGGATTTAACATATGTTTTAACATGTTTAACATATATTGGAATACTTGCCATCTAAGGGAGGGAGTGAGAGGAAAAGGGAGAAAATTTGGAACACAAGATTTTGCAAAGGTCAGTATTGAAAAATTATTCATGAAAGTTATCAAACTGTGCATACCCTTTGATCCAGCAGTGTTTCTATTGGGGTTATATCCCAAAGAGATAGTAAAGAAGGGAAAGGACTTATATGTGCCAAAATGTTTGTGGCAGCCGTGTTTGTAGTGGCTAGAAACTGGAAAATGAATGGATGCCCATCAATTAGAGAATGGTTGGGTAAATTGTGGTATATGAATGTTATGGAATATTATTGTTCTGTAAGGAATGACCAGCAGGATGAATACAGAGAGGACTGGCGAGACTTACATGAACTGATGCTAAGTGAAATGAGCAGAACCAGGAGATCATTATATACTTCAACAACGATATTGTATGAGGATGTATTCTGATGGAAGTGGATTTTTTTTGACAAAGAGAAGATTTAACTTAGTTTCAATTGATCAATGAGGGACAGAAGCAGCTACATCCAAAGAAAGAACATTGGGAAATGAGTGTAAACTGTTTGCATTTTGGTTCTTCTTCCCGGGTTATTTTACCTTCTGAATCCAGTTCTTCCTGTGCAACAAGAGAACTGTTTGGTTCTGCACACATATATTGTATCTAGGATATACTGTGGCATATTTAACATCTAAAGGACTGCTTGCCATCTGAGGGAGGGAGTGGAGGGGAGAGAGGGAAAAAGTCGGAACAGAAATGAGTGCAAGGGATAATGCTGTAAAAAATTACCCAGGAATGGGTTCTGTCAATAAAAGGTTATAATTATTAAAATAAATAAATAAATAAATGATGGGACTATTTAAGCAAAAAAAAAAAAAGAAAGAAAAATTATTAATGCATATGTTTTGAAAATAAAAAGCTTTAATAAAAATTGCATCCTAGGCAACAAGGAATTAAAGATAGATTTTTTTCTACTGGGATGGTAAGCATTGAGGATTCAAAGACAATGTTATGAATAAGCCTCTAGAGAATAGGGAAAGGCCAAGACTGAAATTGGGGTAGATTAGCAAAGTTCAATGGTTTAGATAATGAGGGAAGTGAATTTTGGGAGAGGAAATTGCATAATGGAAGGAATCACTATAGTTCTTATGGTAATTTTATTTTTGTTAATAAAATTTTTATGATAAAGTGTGTCATTAGAAAGCATCATTCTTCATTAATGAATATATTGCATCACATGTTTATATATGCTTGGCAATTTTCTCAATTAAACAGTTAAATTTTCAGGATCATTAGAAAATTCTTTCTGTAGAATTAAAAGCAACCATCAATGAAACGGACCAATTAGACTTATAGGAAATAGACCTCAGAACCATTCCTTTTAATTTCTTTGTTCTGTAGTTAAGGAAACTGAATTTCGGATAATTGGAGTGGCTGACTGAAGGTTAGGTCATAAGCCATAGAGCCCTCCAGATTCAGTATTCTTTCCAAATTGTACTTTTAAATTCTTAACTGGCTCAAATGAAGGTTTGGATATCTCATAATCCTATAGGATGCAAAGCATGAAACATCTTGATTTCTATCAATTGCAATCTGAATAGCAAAAGCCGGTTGTTTAGGGTTCAGCATACAATAGAAGAATTTAGAAGAAATGTTCTCCTCCCTTAAAAAATAATTGAATTTAGTGTTGGAGAGGAGTTTAGACATTGTGTGGTTTATCCCTTTTAACGTAGAGATCAAGAAATTGGGGCCTAGAGATGTAAAGAGATATGTATTTGATTGCAGAGCCAGAACTCAGGTATTCATTACTAAGCCAGTCCCTGTTCTACTACTGGTTTGCCATTTATTTCTCTAATAGAATTTTATAGGTGAGGAAACTGAGGCAAATTGGGTGAAGTGACTTGCTTGGGGTCACTCAACTATTAGGGTTCTGCGTTGGGCTTTAACTTAGGTCTTCCTGACTCTAGACCAAGCACTCTACCCACTGTGGCACTTACCTGCCTTACAGCTGTTTTGGGGCTTGAGCCTCTTTGTAGAAAGACCTTCTTGGTGCTAGCTCTTAATCAATATACCAGAAAAATGTTCCATATAAAATATATCTCATATTTTTTAAAATAAAAACCAGACCTTTTGGGATGCTAAACAGAGCTAGTAGCAAATACTAGACCTACTGAATTTGGAGAGCTGGTATAGTGATCATTGTCTTATAGTAGCAGACATTGCCAACTTTATTGATGAAACATGAATTGCTGAATGCAATTATCAAACCAATTGATGTTTATTTTAAATTGCTACTAAAATACATCAATCAATACTTCAGTGGTTCAGTGGCCCCATGATCTCACTTATATGGATATTTCCCAAAGTAGTGTAGATGAAATTCTAGCCACACCTTCTCATCCTATATTACTCTTCTCCATGTTTTCCCTGATTCTGCACAGAGTACCTACTCAGTGTGCTGTAAGCCTCCCTCCTTAACTTTCTCCACTTAGTGGGTACTAGTTCCTCACTCAGGCAAGTCATTGGCTAGCCCTCTCTGAACAATATATGAGAGTCCACCTTTTCTTCAATCTACTACAAAAACTAAACTGTTCAGTTCTGAAATCTTTGTCCAGAGATGATGTCTTGAGATCCACATATAACTAGCTGGTTTGAAATCATGTTTCTTTCTAGTAATATTTTTACCATGCTACTTGTGGTGGACACACTTTTCCCCTTTTCCCTAAACACATATATTCCTTTTGCTATATGAACAATCATTGAATCAATACTCTTATTATTTTTGGAAAAGACAGGTCAATTGATAATTCTATGTTGCCACTGAAACTTTGTGCCTCAAACTGCTCTTCCTTAACTGTCATTCTTTATATATGTTGTCTCTCCCTATTGTTTTATAGAAAAATAAACTGAAATTCAGAGAAGTGAATGAATTTGCTCTTTGTCACACAAATTAGTTTCAGTTCCAGGATTTGAAATCAGTTACTTTTTCCAATATATCTGAATATCCCCTCAAATACCAGAACAAATTAGAAAAATGAAGTATTGGGGTTTTTTTTTTGTATTTTTTTTTTGGTATTGGTTATAAGAATCAGATCTTAGAACCTGAATGCTTATGTTATACAAGGATAATCTTTAAAGGGCTTCTCTGTAGACTGAGCAGCAGGGTATTGAATGTAGAGAACTGGGGAGACATGTAATTGTATTTTGTGATCCTCACTAATCTAATTTGTCTTTACACATATTGCTTGTGAGACTTGGGGCAAATCACTTAGCCCATTTAGTGGGACTCTTCTATTTCTCAGCCTATACAAGTTATCCTAAGGATCATTTGACTACTGTACTTAATTGTATTATAATGAGGTTAATTGATTGATATTTCTCAAACCCCTTGAGATGCTCAGAAGAAAAGTATTTTTTAAAAATGGCAGAATTTCCAAGTACTCTCTGATTAAAAAAAAATGAAGGGAACAAATATAGTGAAGTATTATTATCTCAAAATGTAATCACAGCTCTCTCTGTAATAAGAAAGAAAAAGATTAAGCTCTTATGAATGTTCAGAGATTTAGCAGAGTTTGAAGAGATGAAATTAATTGAAATGGGAACAAAAGAGTGATCAATGCTAATATATCAGGGAGCTGTAACTTTGCTGGAGTGTAAACTCCTGTCAAATAGTGTCTACAATTTAACTTAGTGGCTAAAAGCTCACTATGTTGTGACATATTGTTGTGACATGAGGTGTGAAAGGTGGAATTTGAACCCAGCCTTTTCTGATTCCAAATGTAGCACCCTATCCTCTATGCCATATCTTTAATATTAATGTCATCAATTTCAACTTTCTTGAAATTAGCTAATCATTCAGAATATAGCTACCTTGTGCCTAATGCTGTATCTAGGTACTGTGAAAGATATAGAAATGGAATAGTATCTGCTATCAATGAAGTGACCTGAGGTATAGCAACAAATGCCTAGAAGATTATGATTTTACTTGTTAAAGAAAGGGCATTTTATCTCAGAAGATAATTTGTTTGTGGTACTATTTGTATTAATGGAGAGAATAATTTATAAGTTTGAGGTCAGGGAACATTTTTCATTTTGTTTTGGAATTCTCATAGTATTATGGAGCTTAAATATTTCTTGGGTTTCCACATATTTTTATTTTTATTTGTTATTTAACTACTTAAGTTATTCTCAAGGACACTGCTGATAGTGTACTTGATCCCCTATTGTAAATGAGGAGCAAGTGCTCATTTTAGTGTTTTTGTGTTCTGTTCTACTAACACCAGAAAATGATTTCTCCAAAAGCTGGTTACCTCTCTTCCCTTTTTCTGTCCCCCTTTTTTGGGTGCAATGCTAGCCTTGTCAGTATAAAGATGCAGGTATACTTGGATTATTTAATCAGACTTTGGCTCAGCTTCTACCTTGTGGGAAAAATAACATAGAATCTTTATCATTTATCACATTCTTGATGGTTTTCTGTAGGTCTCTGGGAGCAGTCTTTTTTTTTTCAGCAGATTAACACAAGAATAGCCAGGTGTTAAAGTCCAAAAGTCTTTATTGTCTCCTTTGCCTGGTGCTCAGCTAGCTTTCTTGTGGCCTTTAGAGGGTTTCAGCGGAGAAAATGCAGGAGGACAGGCCGGCCATCACAAAGCTGATGAAGATGGAAATGAATCTCTCTCCTTGGCTCTGAGAGCTTGAGCTCCCACCTCCAGTCCACTCATCTTCTTTGGCTCTCATTCTGGCTGAGGCTCCCAGCTTATATGCTCTACACTGAGTATATACCAATTATTATGTTACTAGGAAACCATTATTTGTTGTAAGATTGAATCAGTCATGCTGAACTTAGAGAACTATTAAGCACCATGCTAAACTAGATAACCATTGTCTCATCAATTCTACTGACTTAACATCTTGTAAAAATCATTGTTTCAGAGTTCTGGCCCATAACAGTCATTAAGCTTGAAAGGTCAGTAAAGCTATTCCTCTGGTTACTTATGAGTAGAGAAATAATAGACTGACAGTCTTGAACACACATATTTCTGTAGTCCACGTTCAAAACAGTTGAAGATTTTTTTTAGTGAAATACTTCAGCTGAATTGTACTTTCTCTGTCAAAAATCATTAAAATTCGTAAAAACGTTGATAGTTTTTTCAGTATGTGCAAAATTACCCAATTAGTGAGAGGAATAAAAAATAAAGTCAAAGCTGGAGATTTGATTTATAGAGCTTTAAGGTTTGCAAAGTGCCATAAATGTTATTTCCTCTTTGAGGTAGGTGATATTATTATCCCAATTTTAAAGATAAGAAAACTAAGGTTGAGAGAAGTTGTGACTTGTCTAGGATCATATAACCAGTATTTGAGATAGAATTTGAACCCAAGTCTTCTCAACTCCAAATCTAACATTATCTACTATGCCATTTTATTTCCTCATTTTTTTAGCTGTTTGGGAATGGGAAGTCATACAAAAACTTGAACCTCAGTTTCTTTTATTTGTAAATGGGCATGATTTTTATGTTTGGTTGATTGTCCTTCAGTCTCGAAAAGGACCAAAATGACATCACTATGTTAGAGTGTAGTTACAGTATTTCTGATTATGGCTGATGAGACAAATATGAGCTCGGAGTGCTCTGCCACAAGTCGGACACAAATAGTCCCTATGAACATGGACTTCTCTAATTTTGTGCATCTTGCATGTCTTCTGGATTAATTCAATTCTGTTTTGCTTATAGAGCACAGCACCTTCTCTGATGAGGGCATGCCATCCTGAGCAATCCTATGCCAGTTTTTTAACTATGTCATACAATTGAGTCTAAAGTTCTTAAGACATACTTTGACAGTGTCCTTTTATTGCTTTTTCTGACCACCTTGTTCACCAAAGATGGGAAGCAGCCCTGTAAACGACTCAAATGGGTATGATTCTTATATTTCCTAACTCACAAGATTGTTGATAGAATTAGAGGAAATAATGCACATGAATGTATCATGAATGTAAATCTTTTTGATACTGGGCACTGGGCTTGTGATTGTTGATGTAAGGAACTCCTGAGGGTAAGGCAATTTTCTGAAGTTTAGAAGGTTGATCAGAGTCATTGGGATGTTAACTTACTTGAACAGGATTGTACCAGTATGTTCCAGAGAGAGAACTTTAACTCAGTTCTTCGTGACTCTGAAGCCAGTTCTCTAACTATATCATGCTGTGTCTCCTAATTGTAATATACAATGTTAGGCATAAAGTTGTTATTATTAATTTCAAAAATAATACCTACTTGGATATTCATAATAGTGTTATTGCTTTTGTTATTTCATTGAAAATTGCAAATTATTAAGCTAATTCATGACTCAGGAATTTTCACAGAATCTCATATTTGGCAAGGATCTCAGAAGACACCTAATTTAACTCCCATCAAACAAAAGCATTTCTAAAACCATCCCAATAAATGGTCTCTCACCCTTTCTTAAATTTCTCCAGTGAAGATTAATTTACTATTTTTTCCAAGAAGTCCCATTTCACTTTTAGATAGCATTAACTGTTTGGAAATTTTTCCTTCATACTATCAATCTTGTTTGTGAGATTCTATCTTTTGTCTTTATCCAGGTAGTGCCCATTTCCAGAAAGTACTTGAATTGAGGAATGGTGCTTTCATAATTCTCCCTCAATGCAATTTAAGTTGAGGATAGGACCTGTTTAATTTCTATCTTTGCATCCCTAGTGCCCCAAACAATGGCAAGCACATAAAAGACACTCAGTAAATGATTGCTGCTAACCTGATTGATTGAATCAAGGAGCCCCTGATTTTCTTGCAGTTCTTTCTATGTGTCTTTCCTTCTTTGAAGATGAGAAACTACTATGACTACCATTCTGGATCATAACTTTATGAAAGAGTGATCATCTTGATCAAGAGATCATCTTGACCAATATACTATGTCTTTCCTAGATGGATATATATTATATAAGGTAATGTTACTTATACTATGTTACATTATATGTTATTATATGCTATATATTATATGATGTATTATAGCATATAAATAATGTAGAACATTATATTACATATAATTTCTATCAAAATTATATGTTAAGTTTTTTTCAGCATTTCTTTTTCTTCCAAAAATTTCCAAAGTTTCAAATTATATCCTTTTCTCCCTCTCATCCCCCTCTCAGAGATAGATAGTAAGTAACCAGTGCAATCATATAAAATATTTTCATATTATTTGTTTTGAATAAGAATAGTCAAATAAAAGAAGCAGTGAAGGAAAGTGAAAAATTATATGCTTCGTTCTTCCAAGACTTAGACATGCTTTTTTTCTTTTTTAATAACTACTTTAGAATTGCTCATAGCTTATTATCATCAACTATAATATTGAAGGATGTTTAAATATATGGCAGTGGGTAAGGGTATATAGATTAATGGGCAAGAGGTAAAGGATAAGATGAAATACAGAAGAGTGTATAGATTAATGGTAGTGGGGAAAGGTATGTAGATTAATGGAAATGGAATAAGGAGGAAGAGAAAAAGATATAAGATAAGATGAGGCACAGAAAGGGGTTTAGATTAAAGAGAGTGGAATAAGGCCTGGGGATTAATGGGAATGGGAAAAAGAGGGAAGCAAAAGATTGGAGAAAAGAGAAGATAAAAGAAGGATTCAGAGGTGGGAGGAGGTTAAGTAAGCTAGTTAAGGAATAGAATTAAAATAGGATAGGAAATAAAAGATATACACAAATGCCACACGAAAATCAGAAATAGAATTCATTAGACAAAACAAGTAGGGCTAGTAATCATTGATATCAGACAAAATCAAACTCAAAGATTCAATCGAGAGAGAAATCTATGTTATATTTCAGTCGTATTGACATAATAAGCAGAGAATCTGTTCCAGATCAGTATGATCAACACTGTGGGAAGGGAAAGGGCATCCAGTCTTTCATTGCTAGAGAGACAAATTGCTTGGGTCATATTGGTTCCCTCTGTGTATGTAGAATACATACTAATGTATTCCACTTGTAGGTCCACTTTTCCTACAGATGCCATTTTGTTGTAGTGATCACTCCCTCTCTTATTAAGGATTCAACCTAAGGAATGAAGTCATGGGGAGTAGCCTAGACTAATGTGAAACCAAGTAGATAATCACAGAAAACCTCCTTAAGAAAGAATATTAAGTAAACCAGATCAACATTCCACGTGTGCAAAAGAGGTCAAAGGAATGCAATACAGATGATAAGCTCTATATCATATTATAGTGCAGATTCCTAAGAGCATACATCATCTAATGCCACATATAAACAAAAGAGGTGAGAAATTAAGGCTGGAATGTATTTGGTGAAATTTTACATAGTTATGAAGATATAGCTTAGGAACATATTTCTAATGTTAATTGAGATCACCAGTAACTCTTTGCTAGTCTACATTATTCAAGGTTTATATAAACAGAAATAACTTTCCTTAGGCAGAAAAAAAGTCGGCTTTACAAGTAAGTAGAAGTGATTATCTATGAAATTTGATGTCAAGGATTCTTATTATCTTGCCACTAATACTATCTTTCATGTCCATAGTGCTTAATTATTTACAAAGTGATCTCCAATAAATGATCCTCATGTCACTCTCATGGAATAAGAAAGGCAAGCATTATTACTGTTATTTTTCAGATGAGAAAACTGAGACTTGGGGATGCTCAAGATCACAGAGCTGGTATTATAGCAGAGGTAATATTTGAACTTGAGATTTATGACTCAAAGCCAATGCTCTTTCAATATCTCTCCACAACTGCCAGAAATTTCATTCTGAAACTTCATTGCTTTTCTTAGGATATTATTTCTTATTATTATTTTCTTGCAAAAAGAATGCCTGAGCAATGTAGTACTCCAAGTTTTATTAATAATTTACATTTTAGTATGAATCAGTTTTTTAGGGTCTCTCATGGTTCATAAAGACAGTTCATGAACTTAAAGGATGTTTTGCAAAAGTCAGAGAAAGTTATTTGGAAATCAATAGGCCTTTATTTTGTAGTTTTAACTCACACAAGGAAAGGCTTAAGTACTAGAATAAGATACCAAGAAGTAATGGTAAGGGGAGCAGAGAGAATTATTGATTCAACCTGTGAATTTGCTGGAAAGCTCTCCAACAGGCTATGATAGGAAGAGGAAGGAAAAAAGTGATGATCCTAAAAGAGGCTGTCCTTCCAAGGTTCTTCAAAGATCTTATCACTTCAACTTGATTTGTTTTATGCCTGAATTCATCATTACCTCCAGTCAAGAGAACATCCTGAATAGACAGGGTCATTGATTTTATGGGAAGGAGAAAAGTGCTCATTCAAGCATCTGATGGATTTTCCCAATAGAAATTGGCAAACGTGGTGGTGCAGAGTATAGATAAGGAGAACAGATGTTTCCAGCATGGGCTATAGAAGTCTACCTTAAATAAGCTGTTGGGTCCTTATCCTAATTTTCTCATATAGAAGACTGTTGGCTGACTGAGGGATTGGGATATCTTCCTAATACTTTGACTTTGAGTCCTTATTATAATGATTATTATTATATTGTATCATATTATATTACAATATATGTGTTATAAATTATATAATATAATAATTATTGAGGAAAAATATACCTCAATATAAATTTAGCTAATTATCTACTTGATATCAATAATAAACAAACATTGATTAGGTTGATCACCCTCTACTCCTTGATAATCTCTAAATTTTCAGGGAATCACTCCCTTTTAGTTCTGTTTGCTCTCACATGTTGCTCCTCCTCAGTCTCCTTTGCTTGATACTCATTCAAAACATGCACTCTAACCATAGGTATCCCATAGAACTTTTTCCAGAGCCTTCTTTTTCTCTTTCTCTATACTAAGTTACTTGGACACATCATCATTTACACATCATCATTTCTCATGGTTTTAATTACTATCTCTATGCTGACAATTCTCAAATAAACTTAACATTTTCTAATCTCTTTGCTGAACTCTAATCTTGCATCTCCCACTGCCTTTCAACCTTGAACTGGTTATCTAGTAATTGTCTTAAATTCAACATTTCCAAAACAGTCATTATCTTTATTCTTAAATCTTGCCCATATCTTATCTTCTGTACTGGTGGTAGTGGTTGTTGTCCTTTGTATCTGAAGAGGACTAAAAATGACATCACTATGTTGGGGAACAGTGTATCTGACCATGGCTGATCAGACTAATATGAGCTTGGAAGTTCTATGATAGGTAAGGCACAAATAATCCATATGAATATTTGGAGGGGATGTCTCTATCATAGAATATATAGTCTTCTTTGACATAGATATGCCATGCTGGACATCATGTTCCAATATCTTCTGTGTCTCATAATCCGTTTCAAAGTTCTAAAGAACCTTGAGAGTATTCTTCTATTGCTTCTTCTGATTTCCATATGAGTGCTTGTCTTGTGTGTTTTAATATTTTAAGCAAATGTACCTTTGGCATTTTAACAATATGGTCAACTCAACAGAATTGTTCTTTCTCAATAGAGTTGGAATGCTTGACAGTTCATCTCTAGAAAGGACCTCAGAATCTTAGTACCTTATCTTGTCAGGTTATCTTCAGAATTTTCCTAAGACATATCAAATAGAAGCAATTAAGTTTTTTGGCATGGCTTGCTATACTGTTCAAGTTTCACAAGCACACAACAATGAGGTCAGCACAATAGTTCTGTAGAGCTTCAGTTTGGTAGGCAATCTAATATCTCTTTTCTCCCATACTTTCAGAGCCTTTCAAACACTGAGCTAGCTCTGGAAATGTGTCCATCAGTCTCATCTACTTTATTCACAGTATTAAAAATGTTTCCATTTGCCATAATTGCTAATTACATGTATGGATGGTGTGGTGCTGGCTGATGGAGCATCTATGTTTTCTTGGTGTTAATTGTTAGGCCAAAATTAGCACAAACTGCACTGCTCAAAACTCTTTGCAATTCGGCTTCAGAGACTTCATTGAGTACACAATCATCTAAGAACAAAAAAGTTATGCACCAACTTTAGTTCATTAGTTTTGACTTGTAGCCTTTTCAAGTTAAACAATTTACCATCAGTGTAGCAGCTGACCTGAATATTGTTTTTGTTCGTGTTGAAGGTATTTGGAAAATTATCAAAAACATTAAGCATGGGAGCAAGCACATAGCTCTGTTTTACTCCATTGGTGACTGGGAAAGAACTATTATCAATTATCTAGAATCAGTGTAAATATGTCATCATGAAGCAAATCTTGTGTCAAAGGTTAACTTCAATAGATTACAATAAGAGAACTTCTCTGCTATGCAGAAATCCTGACCCAATTTTCTCTATTACTGTGGAGGGTAACACAATTATCCTGGGTTTTCTGGTTCACAATTTTAGAAGTCATCTTGGACTCCTCATTATCTTTCACCTTCCATATCCAATCTGCTGTCTATAGATTTCACCTCTGCATCATCTCTTGATTATATACTTTCTCTATTCTGACATTGTTACTACTCTGGTATAGGTTCTAAATATCTCATACTTGTATTATCACCACAATCTACTGCTGGAAGAGACCATGGTTATTTCAAAATTTTATATGGAGTCAGTTCTGTTAGTGGCAAATAGTTGCCTTTCCCTTCTCTTTTTTTTTTTGTCTGAAAGTTAATGTGATAAAATGAGAGTGGAGGTGGGGAGACACAGACCTTGGAGTCAGGAGGAATCAGAATTCAAACTCCTTCTTTGACCTTATTAACTGACAATGTATAAGTCACACAACTGCCTACTCTTCTCAATTTCCTTTACTGTAATAGTAACCTCATTGTGTTATCTATCAAATAAAGTGATGTTTGAAAAATGCTTTGTAAACTCTAAAATACTTATGTGTCAGTTATATTATTATTCTCCTTCCTCTAAGTGATTTGTTTTTAAGTAAGAAAAGTGACACGATTTCCTTTGAAATATTGGAGGAAGAGGAATTTTTTTTTAATTGAAGCTTTTTATTTTCAAAATCTATACATGAACAATTTTTGACATTCACCCCTACAAAACACTGTGTTCTATTTTTTCCTCCCTTCTCCCCACTCCCTCCTCTAGTTGGCAAGTGATCCAATATATGTTAAACATGTCCAATTCTTTTATACCTATTTCCACAAATATCATACTGCACAAGAAAAATGAGATCAAAAAGGAAAAAGAAAACAAAATGAAAGCAAACAACAATAAAAAGAGTGAGAATGCTATATTGTGGTCCACATTCAATCCCCACAGTCCTCTCCGTGGGTGCAGATGGAGTTCTCCATCACAAGGACTTTGGAACTGGTCTGAATCACCTCATTGTTGAAAAGAGCCACATCCATCAGAATTGATCATCTTACAATCTTGCTGTTGCAATGATTGCCTGGTTCTACTCATTTCACTTAGCATCAGTTTATATAAGTCTCTCCAGGCCTCTCTGAAATCATCTTGCTGATCGTTTCTTATAGAATGATAATATTCCATAATGTTCATATACCATAACTTATTCAGCCATTTTCCAACTGATGGACTTCCATTCAATTTCTAGTTTCTTGCCACTATAAAAAGGGCTGCCACAAACATTTCTGCACATGTGGGTCCCTTTCCCTCCTTTATACTGATCTCTTTAGGATACAAGTCCAGAAGAAACACTGCTGCAGTATGCACAGTTTGATAGTCTTTTGGCCATAGGTCCAAACTGCTCTCCAGAATAGTTGAATCAGTTCACAACTCCATCATCAATATATGTGTCCCAGTTTTTCTACATCCCCTCCAACATTCACCATCATCTTTTCCTGTAATTTTAAGCCAATATGAGAGGTGTGTAATAGTACCTCAGAGTTGTCTTAATTTGCATTTCTGTGATCAATAATGATTTAGAGCATCTTTTCATATGACTAGAAATGGTTTTAATTTCTTCATCTGAAAATTACCTGTATATCCTTTGACCATTTATCACTTGGAGAATGACTTCAATTCTTATAAATTTGAGTCAATTCTCTATATCTTTTAGAAATGAGGCCTTTATCAAAACCCGTGAATGTAAAAAACAAAACAAAACACAATTTATTGCTTCCCTTCTAATTTTGTCTGCATTGTTTTTCTTTGTACAAAACCTTTTTTTAACTTAATGTATCTTTATATGGGAAGATTTTTTTTTAACCCTCTTATTGACTTGACTAAAATTTAAAATTTATTCATTTATATCCTGAAATGAGCCTTGAATTTCTATAAATTTGGATTGAACATTTGGATAAAAAAATCTCATGGCCCAAATATACTTGGTCCTGACAAAGAAAATATTTGAGTCCATTTATTTAGGAAGAAAAAAATAAGTGCTAAGCTTCTCACTAATCCATGAAGAGAATCTTTGAAAACTTTACAAATAATCTTGAATGACAAAAAAATGGAGATTTCTTAATCTCATCTAATATTGTAATATCATTTTCCTTTTATACTCAAATGGCAATTCATAGAATTGTCAGTCATACTTGATCAAGTTTTAATGGCCAGACCCTTATTATTATAAACTAGAGGTTCTGGGGTCTACATTTATTTTTGGTTAATGAGTCCAACTGATTATTGCAATAATGTAATCAATTTATACACCAATTTTGTGCTAAAATACCTTTGTAAAGGTCTATCAGAAAAGATCGTAGTAAAGCAAAGATTCCCTAGCAGTAGATTGGAATCTGATAGTAGATCTCTAATCCAGCTGCTGCTTATGAACTCTTCCATGTTTGCTTTTTCACAGAGGCAGTCAATTTATTGACTTTTGACTATTGACTGTTACTGAAAAGGTATAGCAAGACATAATGTAGTCAGTCAACAAGCATTTACTATGACAGCTGGTGCTATGTGCCAGCCACCATGGAATTGAAATGGAATAGGAGATAGATGTTAGACTCAAGACTGAGGATGGCATGAATTCAAATCTAGATCATATGTTCAGTAGGGGCCCCAGTTGGTCATTGTTTGGGTCCTGATTGACTCGGAGTGAATTTAAATAGCAATCATATCTGTTTTGGCCAGAAAGTCTGAGAGTCTTCTCCTTCCAGATTTGTTTATTCATTTTTTTTTTTTTTTGACTAGGTGAAAAAGGCCATTTTTTGGTCTCATTTGCTACCTACTCATAATTACCGAATGGGTATGGTCTCAGACCTATTAGCTTAAAAAGGCCAAGGTCTCCCATTTCATCCAGGGCTGTCTCCAGTCATCTAGATTTATATCCTCTTCTAAAATGAAGGTCAAACAACAACAATCATAGTACCGATTTCGCAAGGTTATTGGGAAAACCACGTAAGCTAACATGGCTAAGGCACTTTGTGAGTCTTAAAGTGCATAAAAATGCTAGCAATTATTTCTATTTTTATTTTGTCAGGATTTGCAGATTTCCTGGTCAGGAAGTTAACAAAACTGAGCATAGTTTTCCCTTCTACTGGTGCTTAGGAAGTTTAACTTTAGCTTTGTGTTGAATACAATGTTTTGGAGCACCTGATGAAATTGCCTCTATTACTCCTCCCCTCTACACTCCCCTCACATTTTGACTCTCTTCTTACTTCTTTCTACCATATTTTTATGGGATAGAGTAGTGGTATCAAATGTGAATAGAAATGGGAGCCATAAAACCATAAATAAGTATCTCTGGGAGCTTCAGAGTGACAATTTTAAAATATAAAAATCTCTACTTTATTGTGTTTTTATTAATTTTGTTAAAATTTCCTAATTGTATTTTAATGTGATTCATGGTACTTGGGAGTGTTGCCAGCTGCATGAATTCTAATTTGCTGCCACTTGTTTGATCCCATTGAATAAGAGCTTTGAGACTCCCATTCTTGTTTTCCCATCACATCTTTTTTATTTTAAACCAATGGTAGGAAAAGCATATTCTTACACGCCCATTCTCTTGTCCCTCGGAGTGTAAGACTTCATAGGCATGAACCCAAAGCTAAATTGTAAGAATGTATGAGCGTGTGGGTTTGTGTCATTGATGTCACTTTGGAGCATTGTATTTGGAGCTTCAGATCCTTTCAGAAAGGACAGCTGAGAACAGTTTATCAATAC
This sequence comes from Antechinus flavipes, assembly GCF_016432865.1. Taxonomy (NCBI): domain Eukaryota; kingdom Metazoa; phylum Chordata; class Mammalia; order Dasyuromorphia; family Dasyuridae; genus Antechinus; species Antechinus flavipes. The sequence goes on from NC_067398.1 coordinate 531,199,528, forward strand.
AGTTAGGACTGTGTTAGAAATGCACAGCTGAGCAAGCTAAAATCCTATCATGAAAAAAGTATGGAAAACCTTCCTCCTTTTCTTATTTCCCTATTAATATGCCATTGAGTGCTACTAACCTCCCAATCACCCTGGCTTACAATTTAGGAGTCTTCCTCAGCTATTCATTCTTTCACCTCCTCTCCACATCCAATATGTTGCCAAAATCTATTGATTTTAATTTTGTAACTTCTCTTGAATACTCTCTCTTCTCTTCACTGACACTGTTACCAGCCTGGTGTAGATCCTCAATATTTCATGTTTGGACTTTTGCAAATCACCTGCTGACTGTTCTCCCTGCCACAAGTCTCCCCACTCTAGTCTATTTCCTCTTTTATAGCATAGTGCCTGACACAAAGTGGATGATTATTAAATACTTATTGGTATTGATTTTCATCCTGAGCATCTCTTGTTTACATGAGATCCTAGGGAGATCCCCCAATGTGTTTGGTGTTTGCTTCTAGGTCATTAACTTTATGTGTGCCAGGGCAGCCTATTATAGTCTCTCCACCTGCTTTTGTTGCATTATGAATTAAACTTTTCCAGGATACATGTGTGTCTACTACCACCTATTCCATAAGTACCATTGTGGAGATCATTAATCTTCTTTGAGTCTCAGTTTCCTCATTTATAAAATGAGAGGTTAGGCTACAGGGCCTCTTATTGTTTAGTCATTTTTCAGCCATGTCTAAAGCTTTGTGACTCCATTTGGAATCTTCAGGCAAGAATAATGGAGTGGTTTGTTATTTTCTTATCCAGTTCATTTTAAAAATAAGAAACTGAGGCAAACAGGGTTAATTGACTTGTCCAACATCACTTAGCTAATAAATGTCTGAGACTGAAGAGCAGTCTTCCTGACTCAAGGCCCCAGCATTCTATCCATTGTACCTTCTAGCTGCTCTAAATGATCTCTTAGAGAGCCGTAAAGGTTTAAATTTATGAGGCTATTTTATATGCATATGTATGTATATATTTACATATACAATCACATATATACACATGTACATATAAGTATAAACACATATATTCACATACATAATATAGGAAATACTAAATATCTATGTTTACTTATATCTCCATGAAATTAATTTTTCATTATAATTATGTTTATTTTAATATTTATATGATTTTCTACCATAATATACAATCTCTAATCTCTTAAAAATATTGTTGATATTAATAATAATAACACATTTACCTAGAATTTTGTTATATACAAAATGAACAACTGCAATTTATTTCATAATCTTTTGTTATTATTCAACTGCTCTTTTAGCAACTGTATATATGTGTGTATTCATATATGTGTATGTGTATATATATTTACACAAATATATAATAGACTTATAGATGTTACATACACATACACACAACTTTTGCTTCATCTAATACCAAAAGATTTTTAAAATTTCATATTGAATCTTTTCCATTTCTATCAGAAGCTATTTTCATCCAAGGGCATGTCAACCCAGAAAGAGAATTTTTGAGTTATCTCTATAATTTTGAACTAAAAGAACCCTTAGGGATTACCTAATTTAGCCACTTATTTCATAAATAAGGAGCTCCAGGTCAACAGCTTAAATGACTTGCCAAAGAAAATAAAGTTAGTTATTGGCAGAGTCATAATTAGAAGCCATGCTTCTAAACCTGATTGAGTACTCTTTCTATTAGACTATTTTTCCCTTATGTTTTCTCATTTATAATAATTAATTTTAAAATGTTTAAATTCTCTTTTTGATAATATAAAATTAATTCAAGATTCAAGTTTGCATAGGAACTCCCCCCAAAGATATAGATTATGATCCTCCAGGCATTTGTAGAGTCTTTACTGAGTTACTGTGCCAATAAAAATAATTTAATAAGATAAACAGATATACATTTGATTATTGCTACAGGAACATGGAATTTAGTAAAAGTCATATTTTCCTAATTCAATAATCATAATTTTGGCTCCTTTAAGTTATACTAAGGGTGCACAGGCTTTAACAATTTAGACAGGCCTGAAGAAACACTGTCAGATGCCCAAGGACCAACTTCATAGAGCTATAGGGAAGCTCTTCCATAGCAAGTTGACCACTACATGATAAATAACCTGGCTATGGCTATCCATTTAAAATATGGAATTCAAATAACACAATTGTATCTCTTCACTTCACTTATTTTATGTGCAATTCACTCTCCTAATCTATAAAATAATGATGTAGTAGTCATATTAGTTATCTATAAAGGGAGGAGCTTAGATAAGATTATTGAGGTTTGGGAATTAAATCTTTATTCTGATATCGAATTGCCACAATTTTACATTTGAGATCTGGTTCTGCTGGTTCTCAGCAATCATTTGATCCAGTCTCCTAATTTTGAAGATATGGAAACTGAGGTCCAGAGAGATTAAGTGACTTCTCAAAATCATAGCAGGATTAAGTAGAAGAGTAGGATTAAAATTTGTGACTGCTTGCATTGCATTTCTTCCATTATATCTCACGTGCTGATATTGTGTTCTTGATGAAACACAACTTTTCCTTGCCCTTGGTACTAGTTAAAAATAATTGATATTAGAGCAATTTTAGCACATTTGGGTTATACTTTTGTTTTGGTCTTTTAAAAAGAGAATCTGGAGATAGATGGCAGGAACCAAAACTGAGACACTAGACAGAAACTCAGACTTAGTTTCCTAGAAGGGAAACTTTCACATATATTATTTTCTTCTGAGTACCATAAGTCTGAAGGACCATAGAATTCTCTGGGAAATATGAATCATCTTTGGAAAAGAGAAGAGAGTTGTTTTTGGTTTAAAAAAAAAACCCCAAAATTAACACTAAACCTAAGGATATGTTCTTATTGTTTTGTTGGGTTAAATAAAAGTAGTCTATATTCATTGCATTATTAGCCTAGGTGCTTTCATGGGAGCTGTGGGCTGATTTTTTAAAGCCTTTTTCCATGGAAACATTAATATGAGTTATTTTCTGATGCATTCAGAGGAAATATTTGATAGGAGGAAAATAAACCAAATTATAATATCTATAAGAGAAACAATGGGTGGAGGAAAAAACCCAAAATAGGATATTTGTAAAATATTCCCAAGATTAGACCAAATCGGTATAAAACTAGAACTTTCATCATGGGACACAGATCATTTTGCTTATAGAATTATCATGAGATTAAAATTAGATAAAGTTTGTCTTCATAAAAAATGAAGGACAAACAGCAAAAAAAAGATAATGAGGTAGAGTGCTTTAGGATCATAATATACTAGAACATTTATTATTAGTAGTAATATTATTGACAATGGCTTCTTTTTAAGAAGGTAGAGATTCTATGTTATTGTGGGAAAGTTATCATCATAAAACCCTAATTTTATGGAGAATTTAAATTCACATAAAGCTTTATTATTGTTTTACTTTTAAAGTTAAGTAATAAGTTGATATTTATTTGGTGATCATGCTAGACTTCATGAAAGTCAGCAATGAATTTCTAATCTTTATCTCCACATTTAGAGCTGGAATAGTTTGTAATGTCATTGTGTCTAACCCTATATGGGTAATAAGCAAGTAGAAGAATGAGGGTTTGAACACAGTGTGTTTTTTTATCTTATCATGGTGCTTCAGATGTCCTATCTGAAATACTGAGATTTCAACCATTTTGGAGTTTATCTTTCTTTTAAAAACCATTGATTTTTTTGTTTTTACATCATTTATTTCTAGGTATTAGAACGTCCCCAAGAATGAAAAAACGGAAAGATTTCAATTAAATCAATTGACACATCAGTTGGGTTTAATAGGATACGAAATACTTTAGGGAATACATGTCTATTAAAAACAAAATAAAGCCCTATGCCAAACTGGGAATGGTTAAACTTGATGGAAGCAATTTTCAACCCAGTGTTTTTCAATCTTGTTGAAATTTGTCCCCATGATAAAACTACTCAGTATACCCTATAAGATACATAAGGCACTCAATATTCATTGCTTGTGATATTGACTTCTGTAATTAAGAGGAATAATAATAATAGTTGTCCTCTTTTTGGATTTAGAACTTTACATTACAGCGTTGTCTTTCTTTGTGCTCTGAAGTTTCTATAGTTGATCAATGGTCATTATTATAGTACATGTTCAATCAGTTGTTGTGGATTTAATTTTTAGACGAGTATTCAGGATAACCATAGGATCTAATCTGATCTGGTTTAATAAGTGAGTTTGGCTGTCATACTTTCTCCCTCCTCCTAATGGGATTATTACCTATTAACTCTAGTCCTGGAATATCATTTTTTTTCCTTGGGTTTCAGACTAGTGCCTTAGTTTCAAGGTGAAATTGTACTTTCTATAATACTTTAAATATGAACGTAGATGATTGACTTTCATTATTAAGAACTCTTTAATTAAGTACCTTTCCTAGGTCCTCCTTAATTAAATCAATGTGTATTAGAAACTTTTTTTTGTCTACATTCCAAAACATTTTTTGAACTTTTCTGATTTCTTTTATAAAAATTTAAAATATTTTGTTGATGTTTTATTTTATGTCATCTTCATTTCCAAATATATCCTTTACTGAAACCTTACTTGGAGAGTTGTCTTGTATAACAAGGAGGGAGCAAGAGAAAGAGGAAAGAGAGAGAGAGACAGATGAGACAGAGAGAAAAAAAGACAGAAAGAGAAAAAAAGAAAAAGAAAGAGGGGGGAGAAGGAGAAAAAGAGAAAGAGAAAGAAAAAGGGGAGAGAGAGAGAGAGAGAGAGAGAGAGAGAGAGAGAGAGAGAGAGAGAGAGAGAGAGAGGAAGGGAGAATTAAGAGTGGGGAAGGATAACAAAACCAAGCAGCATTTTTAACTGAGTCTGCAGAATAAGTATTGTTTCACATACATAATCATTCTCTCCTAACCCCCATGCCTTCAGCGAATGGAGAGAAAGAATTGTATTTTCTCATTTTTGGGGTCAAGCAGCATTGAAATTGCTTTAATTTTTTCCATCTAAATTGTCATAATCATTATTATATATTGTTTTCCATAATTTACTTATTATACTTTATCAATTCCTAAAGTTTTTCCATGTTTCTTTGAATTCTTCATATTCATTATTTCTTGTGGTTCAATAATGTTCCATTAAAATCATGTATTACAATTTCTTTTTTAAAATTTATTTAATTTTTTTTATTAAAGCTTTTTATTTACAAAACATATGCATGGGTAATTTTTTAGCATTGACTCTTGCAAAACCTTTTGTTCCAAATTTTCTCTTCTTCCCCTCCAACCCCTCCTCTAGTTGGCAGGTAGTCTAATACATGTTAAATATGTTAGAATATATGTTAAATCCAATATAAGTATACATATTTATACAGTTATCTTGCTGCACAAGAAAAATCAGATCAAGAAGGAAGAAAAAAACTGAGAAAGAAAACAAAATGCAAGCAAACAACAGATAGAGAGTATGCTATGTTGTGGTCCACATTCATTTCCCACGATTCTTTATCTGGGTGTAGATAGCTCTCTTTATCACTGAACAGGTGCAACTGGTTTGAATCATCTCATTGTTGAAGAAAGTCACCACGTCCATCAGAATTGATTGTTGTATAGTCTTATTGTTGCCATGTATAATGATCTGGTTCTGCTCATTTCACTTAGTATCAGTTCATATAAGTCTCTCCAGGCCTTTCCGAAATAATCCTGCTGGTTGTTTCTTACAGAACAATAATATTCTATAACATTCATATACCATAATTTATTCAGCCATTCTCCAATTGATGGGCATCTACTCAGTTTCCTTTGCCACTACAAAGAAGGCTGCCACAAACATTTTTGCATATGTGGGTCCCTTTCCCTCCTTTATGATCTCTTTGGGATATAATCCCAGATGTACTACAATTTCTTAGACTATTGCCTAGTCATATTCTAAATTTTCTTGAATGAATATCTGTACAGATCCCTTTCAAAATGACTTCTTTAAATTTTTCTGTCTTGTCAAGCAAGGATTCCTATTCACACTTTTATCAGATATCTACATCTGATTTGGCTACATTATCATCTGATGATAAATTTGAGATAATCTTAAAGGGATAAAAAAAAAAAAAAGACTTCCAGAAGATAGGATTTTTTTCTGAGACCTAGTACTTGTACCAGCAGGGAAGCAGGAATCTTTTCTGGATAAAGAGCAGAATGCAAACCAGGAGAGCACTGACCAGATGCTGACCAGATCTCTCCCCAGATCATGCCACTGTGGAAACACTGAGGGCACAGCCCAACTTTAACATAGAATTCAAAGAGAACAAATAGGCTGGGAAGATGAGCAAACAACAACAACAAAAAGAGTTTGACCATAAACAGCTACTATGATAGATGGCAAGGAAGAAACTTAAACCTAGAAGATGACAATGTGAAAACAGCTATATGTAAAGCCTCAAAAAAAAAATGAATTGGTTACTTGCCCAAAAATAATTCACAGAAGAACTCTAAAAAGACTCTAAAATCAAATGAGAAAGATGGAGGAAAAACTTTTAAAAAAGAATAATTTAAATAAAACAAGATTATAAAAAAGATCCTTGGAAAAGGGATCCAGAGTCTTAAGGAAGAAAATGACTGTTTGAAAATTAGAATTGGGCAAGGGGAAGCTAGTGAAATAATAATTCACTATATTCACTAATCAAGAATAACCTACCCAGAAAAATTATCATTCAAGGGATAATATGATATTTAATGAAATAAAGGACTTTCAAGCATTTCTAATAAAAAACCAGATTTGAATAGAAAATTTGATGTACAAAGAGAAGACACAAGTATAAAAAGAAAAAGTAATAATAAGGAACTCAATAAAATTAAACGTTCACATTACTATATGGGGAAATGGTACATTAATTCCTAAAAATTTTCATTATTAAGACAGTTAGAAGGAATTTCATAGATAGAAAACTTGGGTGTAGGTTGGAATGATCTGGTGAAAACCAGACTGCACTAGGAAAAGAAGGAAGGGAGAGGCAGAATAGGGAAAATGTTCTCATATAAAAGAGGTGCACAAAGAAGAACTTGTAAAATGAAGGAAAAATGGCTGCTGGCTCTAGTAAATAGTTCTTGAAGCTCATTCTCCTAGGACTTGGTTTAAAGAAGAGTAAAATATATATGCACACCAAGTTGAGTATAGAAATGTAGCTAACCCAATAGGAAAGAGAAGGGGAAGGAATAAGAGATATCATAGAGGGATGAGGGGAAATGAGAAAAGGGAGGATGAATTAAATGAGGCAGTGGTCAGAAGCCTCTGAGGAAGGACAGGATAAAAAGAGAGGATAAATAGAAGAATATAGAATATAGAGAAATATATAGTTAATAATCATAACTGAGAATGTGAATGGAATGAGCTCGCTCATAAAATGTATGTGGATAGAATGATTTAGAAACCAGAATCCAGCAATATGTCAATCACATATGTATAAGAGACACACTTAAAATAGAAAGACATAGAGTTAAAAAAAAGAGCTAGATCTCTTATGTGTCAGCTGAAGTAAAAAAGGAAGGGTAGCAATCATGATTTCAGACAAAGTAAAAACAAAATGACCTAATTAAAAGTAATAATCAAGAAAACTACATTTTGCTAAAAGGTACTACTGACAATAAAGTAATATCCAAAAAATTTATAGCAAGTTTCTTTGATATATATATGAGGAACTGAGGCAAATTTCTAAAAGTAATAACCATTCCCCATGGTTAAAGAAATGAATGAAATTTTCAGAAGGAGAAATCACAGTTATTTACAATCATATGAAAAAATGTTCAGAATCACTCATAATTAGAGAAGGCAATGACAAGTGACAAATCTTTGAAGGGATTAAGGAAAAAAAGAATGTTAACTATTAAAATTCTGAACTGGTTCAGCCCAAATGGATATAAAACTGTGCGTCTCTACTAGCTCTGTACTCTAAAGAGATCAAGGAAGAAGGAAAAAGACCTTTATGTACAAAATTATTTATAACAGCTCTTTGTAGTTGGGAAAAAATGCTGGAAATTGAGGATATGCTCATCATTTGGAAAATGGCTGAACAAGTTGTGGCATATGATTGTGATGGAGTACTATTATGCTCTGGGAAATGATGAAGAAGGTGGTTTCAGAAACCAAACCAAACCAAATCATGATAAGACCTTTATAAACTGATGTGAACTAAAGTGAAAAAACTGGGAGATCATTGTACTTAGTTATTGAATTTTTTTCTGTAGCTAAGTATAAGTAAAGGCAGTGGGATGGTGAGTGGTAATCCATGACTAAGCCTTGACAGAGCAAGATTGTTATGATTGTTAATAAGATTAGCAAACTGGTTTACCAAGTATTCAAATGGGTAAAGGGGGATAGGGTAATCAGTGCAGGTATGATGGTCTGGGAAAGAAATAAAGATAGGAAGAAATGGAGGCAAAGGTGAAAATAGTTAAAAAGTCAGGGGATTGTCATAAAGAGAAAGAAGTGGTATGATAAGAAGTTATGACCAGTTAAAGGAATATCAGAATCCATCAACATAAAAGTGGCAATTTGCCATTTTTATGATAAAATCATAAATTCATGAATATTGATAAAATTAAGAATGTTGAACTATACTATTGTTATGTATAGCTTAGGGGGGAAAGGAGTGGGTCTTAGAAAATGATAAGTTGAACAATTAAAAGGTTAGGGTGTTTGAGAAAACATCTATATATACACACATACAAATCCTTTCTCTATATATCTATATCTATACCTCTTCTAGAAGGAAGACAAGAATTAGAGACAAATTGTGAGTCAGGCATGCCCACTCTTGAAGAAAGGAAGAGAAGGTGCGGTAGATAGCAGTAATAAAGATATTTATGGATTGAATTAATTCTAATGGAGGAGAAATTATTGAGTTAATGAAAGATAGGAGCCAGGGTGGCCAAGAAAGCTGTGTCATCAGGAGAGAATCATGTCTAAGCAAATGCAAGAAGATAGAAGGAGTGAAAAAAGAAAAGATTTAATATGAAAGCATGTTATTTACCTAGGGAACAGGCATTCCAGAGAGCACTGTGGAATAATGAGTCTCTGAAAGTTACTCTAGAGAGAACATTGGGTGGAGGAGGATTTGGTGGAAGGGTATAGGAATAAGAGAGCAGACTCTGGGGATGGTGAACTGGATTTGAACAATGACAGGTAAAGGTTTGAAATTACTGGATGGAGATAATAAAATAGAGATAGGAAGGACTGAATTTAGGTTGGTTATTGTTGTCCCTAGAAGGCTGTACTCTAAGATTCATGGGAATAGAGACTTCTTTTTTTTTTTTTTCTTTCTCAGTTCTTGCATGAAAGGTACTTAATATACCTTTGAAATCAAATTTAAAAAAAAAATAATGATTGTCTGTCTGGAATCTGGAAAAAAAAAGATGTTGGTGAAGAAGAATGGTCAGTATATTTCTAGCACTATTATATAAAGTTTCCTGATTCTAAATGACTGATTCAGGTTTAATAGAAATATTCCTAGAATAAAGGATATGATTTGTCCAATTAATTGACTGGAATACCTTAAGAAAACTATCTCTGTAAGTCTATATTCTCATTTATAAAATTAGGATAATAATATTTATAATATCTAATTCATGGAGTTGTTGGGATAATCAAATGAGATATTGCATATCAAATGGTTTGAAAACTTTGAGCTAATCTGTGCCCTATACATATACAAATTATTATTATTATTATTGCCTTTTTGAATTTTCTCATTGATAAAATGAAAGCATTATTGTAGATGAGCTATAACGGTCTAATAATGTGATATATCCTTTAAGAACATTCAATTAATTCATTTCACTCTGAAAGACTGCTGACAAAGAAGTCTCTTATGATCTATGTATGATTTGGTCACTGGAGTGAAAGAACTGGTCTGTTCAGATGGCCAGTCTGGTTTTTAAGGCAAATTATCTCTCATCATAAATGAATAAATTAGTGTTTTAGTTTTTTTTTTAAGTGTTCAGTTTGAATCAATTATACAGGTTCTAGAATTTAGAATTGGAAAATACTATGATTATCATATCCAAAAGTTCTCAACTTTTTTGGTCTCAGGACCCCTTTACATTCTTAAAAATTATTGAGGATCCTAAAGAACTTTTATTTATATGGAGTACATCTTATTACTAGTATTTGGTTACTATTCACTCATTTTAGTCATCTGACTCTTTGTAACTTTATTTGGGGTTTTCTTAGCAAAGATATTAGAGTGGTTTATCATTTCCTTCTCCAGTTCATTTTATAGATGAGGAAAATGAGGCAGAGTTGCCCAGGGTCACACAATCAGTAAATATCTGAGACCTGATTTAAACTCAGATCTTACTGGATTCAAACCCAGCACTATATCCAAGGCTCTACCTAGTCCATCTACCAATATTTTCATATTAGATATTAAAATGACACAATATTTACCAATTCATTAAAAATAACAATAATAAATTCATTATGCATTAATATAAAAACATTTTAATATGAAAATCACTATATTTTCCAAAACTAATAAAATTATTTAGAAAAGTAGCATTTTACATGTTTTTGTAAATCTTTTTTATCTGGTTTAATAAAAGACAATTAGATTCTCACATTTGTTTCTTCATTCAACCTGCTTTGTTGTTGTATTCCTTGAAATGTATGAAGAAAAATCTAGCCTCATACAGATTCACAGTTGAAAAAGAGAGAAATATTTTAATAGACAAATAATGTCATAGTAGTATTATGAAAATAGTTTTGACCTTGCAGAATTCCTGACAATATCTTGATGTACCATGATTTTAGGATCACTAATCTAGTACACATTCCTTGAATGACACATGAGAAAACTGAGGTCCAAGAGATTTAAGGTGACATAGTCACACAGGTTGTAAGTAGCAAACCTGGGTTTCAAAGCTAGATCCTTAGCTTTTTAAAATTCATTGCTTTTTCTAATACACAAAAGATTAAGGACCAGGCCTTAGCAAAGAATTCTTATTTACTCCGGAGCATTTTGTGAGATGTAGATTGTCAGCTATTTTCATACTTTCCCCACATTTCTGTCAACATGCTTGAAATAAGCTGTTCTTTATTGGTAAAATAAGATAGTTACAAAACAGATTTTTGGGGAAGAGGTTATCTATCAAACCTTTCACAGTTTGAACTGTGAAAATCTCTGCTAGGTACAGATGAAGTAACTAGTAGTGGAAAGAATCTTTATTATGTTCTACCCGTGGCCTGAAATCCAGCCCCTTTGTGGACAATGTTGCAAAACTATTTTAAGTTTTTGTTTATAAATTTTACTTAGAAATTGCTTTAAAATATTTTGTTCTTGTAGAGATCCAAAACATCTTATAAAATAACTTCTTACTAACTTTCTTGTTAAGAGTTTAAGCGGCTATCAAATTGTGCATACCCTTTGATCCAGCAGTGTTTCTATTGGGCTTATATCCCAAAGAAATACTAAAGAAGGGAAAGGGACCTGTATGTGCCAAAATGTTCGTAGCAGCCCTGTTTGTAGTGGCTAGAAACTGGAAAATGAATGGATGCCCATCAATTGGAGAATGGCTGGGTAAATTGTGGTATATGAATGTTATGGAATATTATTGTTCTGTAAGAAATGACCAGCAGGATGAATACAGAGAGGACTGGCGAGACTTACATGAACTGATGCTAAGTGAAATGAGCAGAACCAGGAGATCATTATACACTTCGACAACGATATTGTATGAGGACATATTTTGATGGAAGTGGATTTCTTTGACAAAGAGACCTGAGTTTCAATTAATAAATGACGGACAAAAGCAGCTACACCCAAAGAAAGAACACTGGGAAACGAATGTGAACTATCTGCATTTTTGTTTTTCTTCCCGGGTTATTTATACCTTCTGAATCCAATTCTCCCTATGCAACAAGAGAACTGTTCAGTTCTGCAAACATATATTGTATCTAGGATATACTGCAACATATCCAACATATAAAGGACTGCTTGCCATCTAGGGGAGGGGGCGGAGAGAGGGAGGGAGGGAAAAAAAAAATCGGAACAGAAACGAGTGTCAATATAAAGTAATTATTAAATAAAAATTAAATTAAAAAAAAAAAGAGTTTAAGCGGCAATGATTTCTAAGGGGGGTAGGGGCATAGTAGAAGGGAAAATTATGGAAAAGCTGGAAAGGAGTTTAGGAAGAAAATTCCCACAATCCCTTCCTCCTCCTTAACTCCCTCTCTCTTCTTACTTCCCTTCCCTCTCGCCCATGTCTTTCTTTCCTACCCCACTTTCTATCTCTCTCTTGAGTATCTGCTTTTCTTTCTCCTGTTCTCTTTTTCTCTATCTCCTTCCATCCCTTCTTCTTTGTATCATTTCCATATTTCTCTCTCTCTCTGAAATTTATTTTCTGATCCATTATTTTAAGATGTAGAGTTCTTTGGCTGTCTTCACCTAGAAGAAAAGAGAAAACAGGAAAATATGATAGATTGCACTTTCATCTTCTGTTTGATATTTCTTCCTTGTGATAATTGAGAGCCAGAGAGATTGCCAAAGGGGATAGTTAGGATTCTGAGAAAGCAGTGGCTAACTTAACAAGAAATCTCCTGTCAGTGAGAAGACTATAAAGTTCTGTCTGGGTCGAAAATTCTATTATTCTACAAAATATTCTTTAAGTATGCCCCAATAACTTGCTTTGTTCTCCTATATTTTCTGAACAGTAATTTAGACTCCCAAATGGAAGAGAATATATTATCCCCCAGGAAAAGAATATGTAACAAACAACTATGAAAACTTACAAGAAAAAAATTTTCATTCTCTCCCTCCTCATTTATGTAGAAAAGTATCTTGAAATGTGCTTATATCTAACCCCAACTCTAATCATAGATTAGATTAAATAACATCTGGTAATAATGATGTCATCATATTTTATTTTAAAATTTTTTACATATCATTTTGACATGTGTTTGAAAGTATTTAGATTCAGCACCTTTAAAGGACAAACAGTTGGTCGAGTGGATACAATTCAAGATCTAGAATAAGAAAGACTTAGATTCAAAACTGGCCTTTGTTCTATGTCCATGGCTATGGACCTCACCTTCTTAGAGGTTCAGGCAATTCCCTTACATCTGTGATCTGCATTGGGAGAAATTAGTTCCCACTTCAGAGAAGTCACTGATACTTACCATATTGTCTTTAATAAATATTTTCTAAAAGATATGAAAACGTCAAGTCTATATATCTGAAAGAATACTTTAGAAGCACTGCCATATTAATTTTAAATAAAGCATGAACTTTGCTGTAGTTAACTAGATATTTGCCTCCAAAGTATTTAAAGGGGGAGAGAAGAACAATTTCTTGAGGTTCATAAACCTTAACACATTAAATGAGAACTCAATGCCAAAGCTAGCATGAATTTTAGGAGAAACAGACTACCTTCATATTATTGTGGTTTTTCATTGAGCAAGAACTAGTTCAAGATTTCTTTCCCATATATTTGTACCAGAATGAACTCTACCCTAATAATATATACTGTGACAGGGGAAAAAAATTCTTCTTTGACATGAATTACCACAATAAATGGATTTCTCCATTGTGACCTAGACTTTGAATATGTTCTTTTTCTTGGTGTTTGGTTATTATGAAACCTTGAAAATTTTAAAAATAAATACCGTGTGATACCTTAATTGTTATCAGATATCATCTAATCCATGGTTATGGTTAGATTTAAACATATTTCAAGAAAAATTTCTAAATAAATGAAGGAGGAGACGTTCTAATCTTTATTTTTTTCCTTTGCTTGCTGTGTGGTTTTAGGCAGGTACTATAACCTCTCTGGGCCCTTCCAAGTTCCCTTAATTGTCTCATCTGAAAAATTAGAAGGCTTAACTAGATGCTTCCAATTCAATCTCACTCCTAGCACCTTATGATTATATTATTCCAAAATGGTATTTATAAAGTTTCCTAGATATAGAATTGACCCAAGTGGTTACTACTCATGATGGTGTATTGAGGGTAGAACTCCCTCTAGTGGTTTTCTCCTTAAATTCTTCTGGGCCATATTATATGACTTGCAATAATCATTTTTATAAAACAATTATCTTCTTACTTTTTCTAATTCTCAAAATTCTTCGTTAGTTGAGATCTGATAAACACGAACAGAATACCCAGATTTTCTCTTTTTTTTTCTCCTTGGTCTTCTCTTAAAAATAAGAATTATCTCTCTCTTTTTTTAAACAAATGTTTATTGGCTATTTTGAATGAAATATGGAAAAGTATTTCTACTTGTCTTTCAGATGAAAATTCCTTTATCAAAGGACATCCAAAAAAGTTCAGATGTTCTGGCCAATACTAGTTTTCATAATTTCTTAATGTGACCTTTTCAGCTGTTTTCTGTGATATAAATTTGATGTCAAAGCAAAAGACTAATGTGAAATCCATGACTCTGAAGGGTGAACTTTTAAAGACCAGAATAAGATTTAAAACTTTTGGTGAAAAAAGGACTGCCTTGGAAAACCATCTTAAAGTTTACTTCACAGTAAGTCAGAAGAATGTTTTATACTGCAAACTGATTTTATAAGTTTTAAAAAATATATTATTAACCCAATTTGAGAAAGTTCTTTTGTGTTATGCAGATGATTTGCTTATAGATAGAACTTCAATTGTTGTAACAAGATGATTTTAAATCTTTTCTGTAATGTTCATTTCTCCTTTCTTTGTTCTCTTTTCTTTTTTTCTACTTCCTTTTCTCTCCTTGCTTTTCCAAGATTCCAAAATTAATAAGAACTGTGATAAACTTTGACCTTTTATAGAATACAAGGTGACATTTCACTTTACTACATTATAATTTTGACATTATGAATAAAATTTTCCACTTTTTTGAATTTCTGTTAAATCATATTTTGAGGGGCAATTAGTTGGTGTAGTGATTGGAGCACCAGTCCTGAAGTCAGAAGGATCTGAGTTCAAATCTGACCTCAGATACTTAACACTTTCTAGCTTTGTGATCTTGGGAAATCACTTAACCCCAATTACCTCACCAAAAAAAAAAATCATATTTTGAGTCCTAAACCCTTAAAACCTTAAAGAATCATCATCTGTTCTCTCAGGTTTCTCTGAATTCTTCATAGTCATCATTTATTACAGTATAGTAATATTTCCTTACATTCATATATATTTAGTGAAAATTCTTTTTCAAATTTCAGAACTTCAGAGACAGCTGACTATGCCCCAGTTGTGAGTTTTCAACTCTTCTCCACAGTCAAGCTTTGTGACAATAATTATAAAGAATTGATTTTTGTGGAATTATTTCCTTGGTTTAAAACTTTGAAGTTAAAGTGTATTGTTTCTCCTTATTGTATTCTGTATCAGTTTATATAAGAGGTGGCTAGGTGACACCTGTAAAAAGTTAGATTTAGACGCTGAGGGACTTGAGCAAGTCATTTAACTTCTTATACCTTTAGTTTTCTCATCTGTAAAATGAGGATAAGTAATAGCATATATCTGACAGTCTTGGAAATCAAACAAGATAATATATGTAAAGTACTTAACAAACCCTTAAAGGATCATCATCATCATCATGATCATCATTTTCTCTGAATTCTTTATAGTCATCATCTGCTATTGTATAGTGATATTCCATTGCATTCAAATACCATAATTTGTTTAGTAATTCTTCAATTGATGGATATCTGCTTTATTTTTAGCTATTTGCTACTACAAAATATGCCATCATGAGTATTTTGGTACATATGGTACCTTTCTTTCTATTTTTGCTTTTGTCTATTTGTGCCATATGTCTAACAGTGTGAATTGAGTCACAAGATATGAATATTTTAATCAGTTTTCTAGTATAAATCCAAATCACTTTCCAAAAAAATTGGACCACTTCCTAGCTCTACCAGTACTGTACCAGTGTTACATTCTTAAGTCCAGTCTTTCTAACACTGATTATTTGCTTCTTTTGTCTTCTTTGTCAATTTGCTGGGTACAAAGTAAAACATAAGAGCTGCTTTGATTTGCATTTCTCTTATTATTAGACTCCATGTATTCTTTCATGTGATTATTAATAATATGCAATCCTTCTTTTGAGACTTGTTTTCATACTATTTAACCATTTATCCAAAGAAGACTGGTGTTTGTTTTTCATTTGAGAGGCAGTATAGTATAGTGGATCACAGAACTGACTTATATGTAATCAGTAAGATCTGAGTTTTAATCTTGCTTTGGTTACTCATTCCACTCATTTTACTTTGAATCTGTATCTCTGCCTTGTTCCAACTCTAAGGAACAAGATACTTCTTGTGGTCCTCCTCAGTCCCTTAGCTTCTTTTTGTGTGCTGTCTTCCTTCCATTAGATTGCAAGCTCCTAAGGGAGCAGGGACTATCTTTCTTTTTCTTATTGTATCAACCTATAGCTCAGTGTCTGAACTATACAATACAAATACAAAAATACAAATACAACATAGTAAACATTTAATAAAGTTTATTGAATTGAATTTACTAATTATATGATAATGGACAAGTGGCATTTTCTCAGCTTCATTTTTTTCAACTGCAAAAATGGGACTAATCATAGCTCTTATTTTATAGGATTGTTATGAAGCTCAAGTAAAATAATGTATATGTATATGTATATGACTTTGTAATACATTAAGGTAATTTATAAACACTAGTTTTTATTATTGTTATTAATTCATATACATTTTACATATCCTATACTCAACAGAGATATTTGCTTCCCCTCTTCCATTAACAGTTTTCCCTCTGATTTTAATTGAGTAAAAGCTTTTTAATTCTGTGTAATTAAAATTCACTTTGTGGTCTTTATCAATTGTTTGGTTAAGAATTCTCTCTGAAGCATAACTGTGAAGGATAACTCCATTCATTTTTTTCTAATTTTTAAATGATGAGACCTTTTATATTAAGTCATATATCTATTATTTCATGTATCTGTCATTGACTTTGAAGTTGAAGTGGGACTTTTTTTTCTTAGACTTCAGAGGTACCACTTTAAAATATAAGTAAGAATTTATTATAATGTTTCTTTGCATACAGATTTCACTATTATTATTTTTTATTCCTAGAAATAGAACTGGATGTTAAAGGGAAGTCTGAAATTTCTAGGAATGAGTAACCATAGTTGGATATTCCTTCATGTTTGCCCCTATTCTCCAAAATAAATATTGGCTGCAGTATTAATGAGTGGAATCTCTTTCTGTCTATGAATAATGGGGGCAGAAATCAAAATTGGACCAGTTACTTATCAAAATGACCTACCTCTGTGAAGATAATTTTAGGAGAGATAACTGATAAAAGCATTTAGGGATGACTCCATAGCTCTTTCTATTCACCTATTTTTCCTTTAAAAAATCAATACATTTTATTTCAATACAACATCCATCAAATATTCATTTAATTTTCCCAAAAATATTCAATGTAAATATTTTGTTAATTATTTAAGAAAAAGGACAATAACTTCAATAATATGGACTAAAATTGGACATGACATTTGATCTGGATATTCTAGAAATATTTAAAAAATATTACCTTCTTCCTTCCTCTATCTTTCCTTTTCCAAACTTTCTGTCAAAATCACCATCATTGTTCTAGTTTTCCAGGTTGATAATACTGAAAACTATGCAATCAATTGCTGGATCTTGCCGTTTCTATGTTGACAACATCTCTCACATCTGACTTCTCTACTTACAGCTTTGACTTTCATTCATTTCACCTTGCATCTCGAACTTTGCCTAATTTCAGCACTAATTCAAGCCTTGGATACCACCTCCCTCAGCCTCCTTTCCCTTCCGAAACTAAACTCCCAAAGCTTTCCATTATAGTGGGTACAAACTGAACTTTTCATCTCATTCCATATAATATCTGTCAAAGCAGAATCCATGGAACAAGATAGCACTTGGTCTCCCCTCCCACATTCTGCTTACCTGACTTGTTTTGTGAATTGTCCTTTCCCTTCCCCTATTCCCCTTTAGATTGCAAACTTCCTGAGGGCAGGGACTGGTTTTCTTATTATTAACCATAGCAATAATGCTAGACATGGTGCCTTGATATATATAGTAGGTGCTTAATAAACTTTTATAGGATTATATTAGCTTCAGGCCCTAATCATTTCTGGATCTAGGTTATTATTAGTCTAATTGTGTCAACTTTCTACTCAATACATTTCAGTGATTCCCTATTACTTCCAGGATAGAGTATAAAGTTATTTGGAATTCAAAACCCGTCATAATCTACCTTCCCTTCTCCAGTTCCTACCTTTCTAGTCTTCTTATACCTTACATTCTCCAACACAATCTATGATTGAGAGACACTGGCCTCCTTTCTGTTCCTTCAACAAAATATTCCATCTTTTGACTTGGGTATTCCTTCTCATCTCCCTTTACAGCTTCCCTACATTCCTCCAAGTTCTGCTAAAATTTGATCTTCTGCTATGAGCCTTTCCTATCCCCTTGAACACTAAGCCTTCCCTTGGCAGATCATCTCCATTTATCCTCTATATAGCTTGTTTGTACATAGTTATTTGCATATTATCTCCCTTCTTAAAATGTGATCTCCTTGAAACCTTAGGTTGTTTTTGTTTTTTTGTTTTTCTTTGTATCTTTCATGATTAGCACAGTGCCTGGTACATAGTAGAAGCTAAATAAATATTCATTGATGGACCTTTTTGGCTTATCATATTAACAATTATTAAGTACACAATAAATGCCTACTAATTGACTGATTTTTCTTGAACGGAGATTTCACAGTAGGACATTTCTATTCAATTACTGCCAGTTGCTTCCTTTTCCCTCTAGAATAAAATATAGCCTCTTTTGTTGCTTGACTTTTAGAGCCCTATGAAATCTGACTTTAACCCATCTTTTCCACATTATTAGATTTTAGTCCCTTTCCCATGTTCTGTGCTTCAACCAAAATGACTCTGTACCTCTTATATGATTCAACCTCCACCTTAGTACTATTCCTCTCCCTTTGTCATTTTTTTTTCTGAGATAGTTGAGGTTAAATGACTTGCCCAGGGTCACACAACTAAGAAGTGTTAAGTGTCTGAGGCCAAATTTGAAGTCAGGTCCTCCTGACTTCAGGGCTAGTGTTCTTATCCACTGCACCAGCTAGCTGTCCCTCCCTTTGTCACTTTTTTGAATTAATTCCTTTACCTCTCTTCCTCTAAGATGCAGCTCAAATACCATATTTTTATATCCTGATCATTAAATGCTAGTGACCTTCTTCTTATATTATTTTGTGCTTAACCACTTTGTGCATATTTATTTTGACTCACTTTATATTTATGTGTGTATTTTCTTTCTCTCCCATTGGATATAAATTCATTGTGAATAGGGATTATCTCAATCTTTGTACTTATATTATCAGCACCTAGCATAGTTCTAAGACATAGTAAATGCTTACTAAATACTTGTCAATTGATAATTATGGCAGGTAGGTGATACACTGATTAGAGTGCTAGGCTAAGAGTAAAAAATGTGGGTTCAGATTTATTTGTGCTACTAGCTGTGTGATCCTGGGCAAGTTTCCTTATTTGTAAAATGGAGACAATAATAACATTTACCTCCCAGGGTTGTTACAAAGATCAATTGAGATCTCTATATCTAGAATAGAATCTGCCACATAATAAACACTTTATAAATGTTAGCTGTTATTATTTGGCAGATTTTTTTTTTTTAACTTTTTCATGTTGACTTGATTGATATTCTTATAGTCCTGGGTATGTATGAATTCTAAAAGATCTCCCAATGTTTTTTGGTATATTGGGTATTTTTTATGTCTTCATAATATTATATTTCATGCCTATCTTATTTGGTCAGCCATTATCTAGTCATTGGACACATATTTTGTTTTTAGCCTTTTCTTTTAGATAATGTTGCTATGAATATTTTTGTGTTGGAATCCTAGCGTTAACTCAACTTGAAACAAGGTGATAACTCAAGGGAGATGTTAGAATCCTAGTGTTACACCTTTACTCATTGGAATTCATAAGTATGGGAGATTCACAAAGTAAACTTTGTAACTTTGTGAATTCACACCTCCCTTGAAGCTCTTAGGGCCAGAGAGTACGCTGGGAGAAAACCCATAATCCCTCTCTCTGGTATATAAGAGCAAAGCAGAGGTCCAGTGGGGAGAATTCAGCCAAATTACATGGAGAGGGGAGCGTCAAGTCAGAAGAAGCCACGAGTCGAAGTTGAGCTAGAGCCAGGAGAGAGTTACTTCTGAAGGCAAGAGAGACAGATTCATCTTTGTGCTGGCTGGAGGCTGAAGGGAGCAGAGGCAAAGGACAAAGCTGCAGGAGCTCTCAGAACCAAGCAGAAAGATAGGCCTCTAAGAATCTAGCTATCCAGGCCCAAGGAAAGAGACAAGACTTGGAAGGAGAAATAAACATTTGTATTTTTACCAGCTGGCTGCATTTGGGGTAATTATTGATCTGAACTGATACTGAGGCTGCCTCCAAGAAAACCTCCCCAAGAAACCTGCTCTCTCCCAGAGAGAACCATCATCTTATATTATATTAAAGAAGAAAAACACCACATTTTTGATACCCGAACAGGGACTTGAACTTGCTCCCAGAAAGAACCCTTATTATATTATTTTAAAGAAGAAAAACACCAACATTTTTGTACCTCTGTTTTCTAGTCAATAATCTTATTAAGCTATATATTCTCACTTGTAGGAACTCTGGGTTAAAGAATTTGAGTGATTTAGTTACCTTTCTTTTATAATTTTTAGTGGTTTCTTTCATAATATTTGAATTGATTCACAGCAGTGAATTAGCTTTTTTCTTCCCATAATCCCTCCAATAATTATTTTTACCATCTTTTAGCATTTCTGCTAGTTTGATGAGTATGAGGTATTTATTTTGCAAGCCTGAATCTGAAGCTTAATTTATTAGATTATTAATGGTGATTAATATTTTCAGTTGGCTTTTTCAGAATTGTATTTTTTCTTCTCAAATTGTTTGTTGACAGACTGCTTTCTGTTTTAAGGGTTCATGCTAAATTGAGTTCCTGCTAATTGCATGTGCTAGGTTTGCTTATGTAGTTCATTTCACTGATCCATTTTTCTGTTTTATCTAATAACAATTTCTATAATTACTAAGTTATTTCATACTTTGATCTGATATGATATCCCTATCTTATTCTCTTTCTTCATATTTCTTATTTGTTATATTTTTTGCCTTTTTATTCCTCCAAATGAGTTGTTTTTAGATAATTCTATAAAATTTTCCTTTAGTAGTTTGATTACCATAATCCTAAATTCATGATATATTGGTATGCAACAACTATTAAATATCTTTCCAATGATTTTGGTCTCATATCTGTAAATTTTTATCATCTTTTTATTTATGAAAGTCCCCAAATTTGATGCATTTTAAAATCTAAAATGAGAATTTCCTTTTTAAATTCTTCTTTTACAGATGTAAGACGAAAATCATTGGAAAGATTTTCAAAACTTGTTGCATGTCAATATATGATAAATTTAGAATTATTCTAATCGAATTATCAAAGGAAAATTTTGTAGAATTCTACCTGGTGTTCTTTTATGTATAACCTATTCCTTTCTAGTTGCTTTTAATATTTTCTATTTGACCTGGTAGTATTAAAATTTGGCAACCACATTTCTTAATGAGTTAAAACAATATTTTTCTCTGCTGGCATCTTGTATATCCTTTCAATCTGTACATTTTCAACCAGTTAGTCAATAATTACTTTAAGTGCTTAATATGTCTTGGCAACTATGCTATGTATGCAGTATGGGTATGCATAACCCCCCCCCCCCACTCCCCTCCAGCCTCCTCCTCCCAACAATATCACAACAAAAAGCACCACATTTCCTACCATGATCCTAATAGGGAAAACATCCTGTAAAAATAAACATATAAAATGTATATATCTACTATACCTTTATCTATCAATCTATCTCTTTATCTATTGTCTGTCAATCTACCCACTTATCTATAAATGGGTGATAATTTCAGAAAAAAAGGTGCTAACATTGGAGGAACTTGAGAAAACCTTGTTGCCTTTTGAAATTTTAGCTGAGTCTGGGAGGAAGCCAGAAAAGACAGGAAGTAGAGGTGTAAGGGAATATATTCTGGAAGGGAGGGGGAGGGACAGCAATTGAAAAAACATAAGAGTTGGGAGATGGAGTACCATAAGCAGTAAGAAAGGTCAATGCTTCTTGTTTGTACGGTGAGAACACAGAGAAGTAAGTGTGAAGACTAGAAAAGTAGGAAGGTATTTAAAAAGACAAACAGAAAATCTTATATTTGAATCAGGAAGTAAAGGGAGCTGATGCAGTTTATTAAATAGAAGACAGTTTGATTTGAACTTCATCAAAATTATTTTGGTAGATTTATGGAGGATAGAATGGACTGGGAAGAGATTTGAGGGAGAGCAATCAACTAGAAGTTTCCTGATATTTCAAATACAAAGCGATAAGGGACTGTACTAGGGTGGCCAGGTGTAAAGTAGAGAGGAGAGGTATGTGAGAATTGTGAAGGTAGAAACAATATGTTGGGAGAGTGACACTGAGGCTGTGAGACTAGGTGATTGTGCAGGTACAATAGTATATTCTTTTAAAATAGGGAAGTTTGGAAGAGGGGATAACTTTAGGGGTGAGATTCCCCTAATTAGGGGAAATTTAGAATTTAGGGGAAAGAAACTGAGTTTGAAGTGTCTATGACAAATCTTTTTCAAGATACCCAAGATTTCCTTCTCCAGTGTTTCTTGCCAATTTTCTTCTGTTTTACTTTGTATAGTACATTATATAGTACACGACATCAAAGATTATGAAGTTTTACAAATATTAGCTCATACAGAACAACCCTGTAAAGTAGGTGCTATTATTATTTGCATTTGACAAATGAGACTGAAGAAGACAGAAATTAAATAACTTGCTTAGAACCATATGACTAATAAATGTCTGAGGTGAGATTTGAGTTCAGCTATTCTGTATTCTAAGCTCAGTGTTATGCCATGTAGCTAACTCTTGTTTTTCTGCTGAGTGATTACGTCTGTTGTGTCACAGTTCCCTTTTATTGTCCTGCCTCAGTTTCCCTAATTGTCCTGCCTCTGTTTCCCTAAACTATTCTGTCTCAGTTTCCTTAATTGTTCTGCCTCAATAATCTTAATTGTAACTTTCCCCTCCAGTTCATTAAGACTGATATAACTCAGAGGCTATATTGTCAATGTATAAACTCAAGATAAAGGGGAGTCCAGACTTCCTGGCTGTAACCTGGGCACATCCTTAACTCCAAGTTTGTTAGAATTTATGGTCCTACCCCCTATCCTGTCATTGTTCTTCTTTATCCCACCTTACCAGAATGTCCAGTGCCTCCCCTCATCCTGTCAGAACTTGATTTTGATGAATTTTTTTTTTCTATTTTGAGGTAACAGAAAGAAGCTGAGTTTAGACATCACTTCTCTTTCAGTCTCTTAAACATATTTGCCAGATTCCCTTTCAGTCATTATTTAAAAGGGAGGTAGTATAAGAGAAAAATTGATGCATTGGAGTCAGATGATTCTAGCTCTGATACTGGATGGTTTAGGACAAGTCATTTAACCTCCTTTGGTTCTCATTTTCTTCATCTGTATCATAAATGATCAGTGATACAGATGAGAAAACTCCCTTATGATACAGATGAGAAAACAGAGAGCCAGAATTCTTGTAGTACTTCTAGTTATCACATCTTTAGGCTTTTGTCACAATCTCCTATTTTATATGCTTCCATCTTTTCTTCTCAGTTGGACTAAAAGTTTTTTTTAGGGAAGGTACCCTCCCCTATACTTTTCATATTCCCTTCTTTTGCCTTTAGGACCTAGTATTCAATATTCTTTGCACATTGAGTGATAAATATCATTGAATTGAATTGTATCCTTTAGTTCAACCAGGTAAAGTCCTGTGGTTTCCTGATCATTTGTCATTTTAGAGAATTTTTGAATAAACTAAGATGCACAGATTGCTAATCATAAACCAAAGGTAATTGACAGAGACTATGTTTTATTGGTTTACATTTGATTTTTATGGCTTGTTTGTAGAATTTGTGGATTATTTATTTCAATTCCACTTACCATCTCCTTTTTCATTTTTTTCCTTTTTGGTTTATTATAATCTTCACTAACGGAGAGAGGTCATGGGAAGAGAAAAATAATGAACTTCAAATCAATTCGGGTGACTGACCTTTTGACTA
The DNA here is from genome assembly GCF_016432865.1 of Antechinus flavipes. Lineage (NCBI taxonomy): Eukaryota > Metazoa > Chordata > Mammalia > Dasyuromorphia > Dasyuridae > Antechinus > Antechinus flavipes. The sequence goes on from NC_067398.1 coordinate 531,223,715, forward strand.
CTCATTGTGGTATCTGGTGGTCAGCTGTTCTGCAACTACAGCTTTAAGGAGGCTTAGGCAAATTTAAAGATTTGCCTTATAATTGCAGATATTATCTGGAGTTTCCTGCAATACCATCTTTAAGAGCCTCTTTAAAACCTTTCATCCACCCAGAGCATGATAGTGGACTCAGCTGTCATACATACTGCAGTTAAGTATACATGAATTGGATAAAGGAAATACAGTTTATATCATCCACATGTTATTCAGAAAATACACTATTAAAACTAAAGATTATAAAGTTTCTGAAACATTGAGAGTAGGAAAAAAAAGACTAAAAATTAGACGTCAAAGAAAATCATTTTCCAAGGCAGTTAACTTATATTACTGTTTAGGAGCATGATAGAATGAATAATTAGGAATTGATGATAAATATGTTTAGAAATTTAGACCTTAATTAGGATGTTGAAAATTGGAAACATGCTAATTCCAACTGAGTTGTACTGATTTTTAAAAATCTTTATATTATCTATCAAGACACAGATTTGTTAAAAAAAAAATCTAATCATAAAACAATACAATTGTGACAAATATTTAACTTATTTATCAGGGCACCAGAGATCCAAGTTCTTGTTGCAAGAATTAGCAGAATCCATTTTTGTAAATGAACAATATCTTGAATACTAAGGAGCCTTAAAGATTGATTTAAAGCAGTCCCAGTAGGATTGATAATTTTTAGCAAAGTTGGTTGCTACTGAATGGACTAGCAAGACAAACAATTTTACAACTTTGAAAATGATTATTAGATTATACATTTTCACTCTTCACTTTCATAGAACTATGTCTTCTATGTACTGTATTCCTCCAACTACTATCTAGAATACTGATCTCTCTCCTCAGCTGACATTTAATTACTTCATTATGCTATAATTAGTTCTGTAATTCCTCTTTTGATGAGCATCCACTTTGTTTCATAAAAAAAGGGAAAGAGAAAAGAATAAACATTTGTTAAGTGCCTCTGTTTCCCTAAACTATTCTGTCTCAGTTTCCTTAATTGTTCTGCCTCAATAATCTTAATTGTAACTTTCCCCTCCAGTTCATTAAGACTGATTTTGGATACCAGGTATTGTGCTAAACACTTTACAAATAATGTCTTATTTGATCTTTACAAAAATATTATAAATAGGTGCTATTAATATTCTAATTTTACAATTGAGGAGACTGAGGCAGATAGGTTAAGTGACTTGTACAGAGTTGTAGAACTAGAGTCTTAGGTTATATTCTAACTCAGGTTTTTTTCTGTTTTTAGGGACCAGTACTCTATCTCATTACCTCCTAGCTACCTCTAAAAAGTATTATCATGAATAACTTGGACTTCAAGTCTTCTGATATGGAAAAACTCTGATAGATGAATTTTCACCCTGGTCTGCCTTGGCTCAGCCCCTTCCTTAACTCCTATAGCTTCCTCTCTATGTTTTAGCTTTGGAACATTCCTCACGTTCTTCCAGCTTTCCAAGTACCCCTTTTATGTATTGTCTAGGTGGGCTACATTTTTGGGCAAAGACAGAGATCTTCTTGAAAGACAGGATTTTAAGGAAATAGGAAAAAAAACCTGGGTTTCCTCAATAATTGCTTATTTAATGATCATTTCTTTCACCAGCTTCTCTGCACTCTTATACCTTCAAACTAGTCATAAACTTTTTATGCTACCTCCATCTTTAACTGGTCAGTTCTGTCTCTCCAAAATCTTGCAGAGTTGGTTCATATTTACTGTTCTTTGCTATAGCTTAGGTTAGACTCTCACTATCTTTTGCCTGGAGTAACATAATAATCTTTGACCAGTTTTGTCTTCCTCTAGTCTTTCCCCACAATAATTATAATCTAGAGCTGGAAAAAAATAACTTAGTGGTCATCTAGTCTAGTCTCCTCATTTTATAGATGAGGAAAATGTGGCCATAAAGATGAAATGCTTTCAGCAAGGTCACAGATCAGGGTTAAATAAATATACTATATATATGTATGTATATATATATATATATAAATGCTATACTATATTATAAATAAATATACTTAAGTTCTCTGACTTCCTCCATTCCCCCCAGCTCTTCAATATTTTCTCATAGTCTACTTTGAAAAAAAAATGCAGGTTCTTTACCCCAGCATTCAAGGCATTCTGCAATGTTTTTAATCTATTATTTTAGATTTATTTATACTTTCTTATTTATACAGCCATCCTATCGGGCAATTCTGTAACACATTCTGTGCTCTACCCTTTTGCTCTCAATGTTTTCTATGTTAGAACACTCTCCCCCTTTGCTGTCATTTAGTTTTCTAGTTAGAAGAACAGAGAAAAAGAAAGAAAGTACATTTGAAGAATTGTTAGTATTAGATAGCATTTAAAATTCTTGAAGAATGTAAGGTACTGACAGATGATTAAAATGTTGAGCAGCATCATGACAAAACTCAGCTTTGTAAAGCTTTTGATTCTGCAGTGGGGTGATATATTAAGAATGCTGGGTTTAGATCCAGGCAGAAGATCTGAATTCAATTTCTGGCTCTTTCACTTATTAACTATGACTGGGCAAGTCACTTTATATCTTTGAGCTCCAGTTGTCTCATTTTGTGGAGATGAGAAATGGATTACTACAGGGTACCAGCAAGGGAAGTACTTTGAAAAAAGAAGTAAATGTATGTGAACTATTAAATTTCTAAAAAGGGATTAAAAGTGCCTGACTCATAGTAGGGATTGTATAAATGTTTCCTTCTTTCTCTTCTTCCTATACAGAAAAAGCTCCCTGATAACATTTCTTGCTACATTATTAGCCAAACCAAGTAAAGCAAAATTCACTGGATCCAATTATAAATATACAGATCATCTAGTTTTCATAGGTTGCTCTTGTGATTATTTAAGTTTCTTTAGTGCTGTATGCTTTACATATTTCATAATAATTGATCAGATCAATGAGATTAGAGCAAATTTTCTTTTTAATACATTTTATTTTAAGAGTTATTTTGCCTAGGCCTCAAGAGAAATCAAGCAATATTAATTTATCACTAGAGAAAATATCTTCAGTTTATTTGTAAGTTTTTTTTTCATATCAGAAAAGTTCCAAAACTTTCTTGTTAGCTGCAATAATTTTCCTCCCAGCTAACAAGAGAGTCCTTAGTCTTCTTAATGAGATGGCCATTGCACACACAGCAGATAGGAAGGAGTAGTTCAATTTAGCATGATGATTGTGCATAGCAATAAAAGCAGCCTATAGCCAGAGGAGCAGCAGTATAAACGGGATACCTAATGTGCTTGATATTAGAAACAGAATTTTAAAGTGTTTCCAAGTTTATAAGTAAATTATCTTTCTGGACAATTCTTCTCAATTTAAATTATATACAAGTTACCAAGAAAGAATGAGGAAGAAAATGATAGAACCCTAGAATCTCAAATTTGGAAGAAACCTTCATCTAATATATACCTTCTTAAGCTGTAGTTTTCTAATCCATAACTATGCCCAAAGGACAATTAAACTATGCATACCCTTTGATCCAGAAATGTTCCTACCGGACTTATATATCAAAGAGATCTTAAAGGAGGGAAAGGGACCCACATGTGCAAAAAAATGTTTGTGGTAGTCCTTTTTGTAGTGGCAAGAAACTGGAAACTGAGTGGATGCTGATCAGTTGGACAAAGGCTGAATAAGTTATGGTATATGAATGTTATAGACTATTATTGTTCTATAAGAAACTATCAGCAGGATGATTTCAAAGAGATCTGGAGAGACTTGCATGAACTGATTCTAAGTGAAATGAGCCGAACCAAGAGATTATTATACTCAACAAGAGCAAGATTATAAAATGATCAGTTCTGAAGGATGTGGCTCTTTTCAACAATGAGAAGTTCCAATGATCTTGTGATGATGAGAGCCATCTACATCCAGAGAAAGGACTGTGGGAAGTGAGTGTGGATTACAACATAGCATTTTCACTTCTTTTGTTGTTGTTTGCTTGCATTTTGTTTTCTTTCTCATTTTTTCAATCAGATTTTTCTTGTGCAGCAAGATAATTGTATAAATATGCATGCATATATTTAATTTACATATATTTTTACCATGTTTAACATATATTGTATTACTTGCCATTTAGGAGTGGGAGTGAGGGAAAGGGGGATAAATTGGAACACAAGGTTTTGCAGGGGTAAGTGTTGAAAAATTATCCTTGCATATGTTTTGAAAATAAAAAAGCTTTAATAAAAAAAGAAAAAGAAGCTATGATCTAGTACAGCCTCTTATCTGATATGCTAGTTATGCTTATAAGGCCCTACCAAAATTTTCATCTATCCACAATAACACTAAGTAATTTTATAAAGAAGTTCATTTTATCTAGGGACAATTCTAATAGGAAATTTTTTGTTTTGTTTAGGCTAAATCTGCCTCTGTAATTTCTACCTATTGTTGCTAGCTTAAGTCTTTAAATCTAAATGGAGTGGGGAAGGAAAGAATATGAAATGAAATTTATATGATAAATGTATTATGTATTTTAAAAGAATAAGTAGTTATGCATAATAGATTTGTAGTTTAATATGTTATCATCTTTTTTATTATACTATGTTATAAAAATGTTTATTTCATAAATTAAAAGTTAAACAAAAAGAAAACAAGTATATATATGGAGTGTTCAGGTGTGCTTATACTTATAGCCTAATGTGTCTAAAACCCTTTTGGGAGGATACAGAGCTTTCTGTATCGTTGGGGATATGGCTTTGCTGTAGCTACTGTTATACCTAAATTGATTTCCTTCCTCCTCTTCGAATTTGCCTCCTCTTTTCTTATCTCTGGAAGGTGAGTAAAGAGGCATGCCTACTGACTTGAATTCCTACCTTGGCATCCAGGATTCCAATGGGATCCTTTCCCACTCTTGGTAGAGTCACTTGTTTTGCACTTCTAGAAGGGTTCCTTCTTGACTGGGTGACATCACCCAGCTACATCCAGGTGAAGGAGAAAAAAATTCAATTAGATATTTTTCCCTTTTGACTTCTTTAGACAATTTATTTTCAATGGTTTAGCTCAATGATGTCAAAGTCAAATAGAAAAAGAGGCCAATAATCTGTACATAAGGATCCTTGTAGGACACACACTGACTTAGTTTTAAACTGTAATATTATTTGTTTTATTGTATTTAAATTATTTTGTTAAGTATTTCCCAATTACATTTTAATCTGCTCTGGACCATACTTGATGGAATTTTGGGTTACATAGGCAACATACTTTACATAATATATACTCTGAGGATACTGGTTGTTACAGACACGTTTCCTTAATAAAGGTATGATTTCTAGGATAGAAAAGGAATTGATTCAAATTTTCAAGACTAATACCCTAGTCACTATAAAAGTTTTTTTGCTTAACTTTTTCTTGGTTATAAAAATTGGGTCTTATTTCCGGAAAGAAGTGTCATAGAAGAAGCCAAAGAATCAGGAAAACTTAATTTAAAAATGAAATACAGTGAAGAACAATGAACATAATTTCTTAAAAAAGCACAACACAATTCTTTCAACTAAATCTCCAATGAAAATGGTTTCAAATCTCCTGACCATTCAAATTTTTTCTTTTTCTCATGGACATTTTCAATATTCCTTCTAAAATTTGTCACTTCTAAAATGTGTCAATGCTTCAAATAAAAAAAAAAACAAAAACAACCACCTCATAATTAGTTTCTCAGGTGCTTTTATATTGCTCTCACAAAAGGATTTTAGCTTCTGTAAAAAATCCAGACTTCTTAAGGATTTCTTCTTCACAGTTCTGAAGCAGTTTGGTTTATGAACAATGAAATGGTAAAACTGTAGGCATTATGTTACTCTGCATAAGTAATTGTAGAGATTCTATTAAATGGAATTTATATAAATCCATGTACAATCAGCAACATTGCCTTTTACAACCAAAGGTGAACTCTTTAGCTACTTAAAAGCACTCTTCTTGGAAAAAGCCTGTGATCACACAGTAAACAACATTTTGAAAGGTCACATTCAGGACCAGAAATTTGCAGTTTCCAAATCACTGCATGTTCTCATAAGTTTCTACCTGGGAGTGCGACTAGACTAAACAATATAGTCATATGAACTAGCAACACCTTTGAAAAGGCTTTCTGAGAAGTTTCAGTTTCTCTTGGTATTAGTATTATACAGTAGGGATAGATGTTATATCTTTATGCTGCTAATATGATAGAGAGCATATTGTGGAGATTCAGTAAGCGATAAGCTTTATTAAACAAGCAATTTAAATAGCGTAAGAGTCTCAAAGACCAGAGAGTCAGGCTGATCTTGGGATATTTCCATAAAAAAATCAAAATTGAATGATGAATAAAAATAACCCCCCCAAACAACAACAAACAATAAGAACAGCAACAACAAACTTCTCTCTCAGAAGGGGAAAGGTACCATAGCTATGATTTCATTAGTTCAGGGAAATTCTGGGAGAGGAAGTTCAAACCAATTCAGGTCAGCATCCTTTCTGCAATTTATAATCTTAGAGTTGGCTAGGTCAGTGAGACCAGTTCTTGACCTTAATTAAGAAATTTTGAATCTAGTAATGAAGATTAGATATAACTTCATAGAAATCTATAATATAAAGCAGAATGCAGTATTGTCATGCTGATGTAAACTGAGATCTTTTTTAAGGAAAATAATGTAAATTGTGTCCCCTTTTGGGGGGGCTCTGATATACCCCTTGGGGGGAAGAGTGTTCCTGAGTTTCAAACTCTCCCAGCCTCTGGGAGAAGCCACACCCACACCCATTCATGATAAATAATCTCATTCAATTGGAGATCTCTGCCAGGGGCATATTCACCACCCTCTATTGAATTAGATTAGTCCCTAGAACTGCTCCCAGCTCTGGAGGCTTGGGCAAACCCCATAAAGCCTCAGAAGGCTAAGAAAAGGTGACTCTGAACCCTGAATCTTTGTTAAGTCCTAAGAGGATTTTGCCCACTGATGAAGATATTTTCTTTTCAATGTTAACCTACCTTTGCCAAATTCCTTATCAGGAAGGTCCAATAAGAAAATTGTCTTCTTAGCAAGCTGTCTTCTTAATAATAATAAATCCCCTTTTGCCACAGACTTCCAGTTTGTGAATTCTTTCACAAGCAATCTGCAATAGTGACCAGAGAGGATCTTTTACCCTCAATTCTCACACCTCACCAATACAAGTAAACATACAAGCATGAGGAGGTAGAAAGGAAAGAGACCTTTTGTATTTGTGGCAGGTGTTTGTGTAGAAAAAGCATTCTAGTCAGAAGGGAAAATGTGGGATAGGTGCTGAAGTGGGATAGGTGAAATTGTATTTCAGGAGTGTAAAGTAATGTAGATTGGTTGAAGAATAGGTGCTATTGTTATTTGTCCTTTGTTCTCAAAGAGGACCATTGATATTAGGAGGGTGATATCTTGACTTGCAAGTGAATTAGATTTAAATGAGGCAGAGTGGGCAAAATCATTAGTTTTATTTTCTCCTTCTAGCATTATTAGAATCCATTGACAAGACACAGATCAGAACAAATGGTGCAGTGCAAGACCTTTTTAAACTAAGGTCTTTCTCAGGTCTCAGTTTGTCTTCGGCAACACCCATTCAGTAGTTAAAATCTAGGTAAGAATTGAGACAAAAGATGACTTAATTTATTTTCACAGTCTGAGAGGTGAAGACCCTCAGATTCTCTGGTTGTTGTCCTTTGTTTTGGAAGAGGCATAAATGACATCACTATGTTAGAGTCAAGTTGGTATGTCCCACTGTGGCTGATCAGACCAATAGGAGCTTGGAATACTCTGCCTTAGGTAGGACACAAATAGTCCCTGAGAACATTTGGTGTGGTTTCTCTAACTGTGTATTTTGTGTTTGTTTTGAGCTAATTAAGTTCTGCTCATAGAGAATACAGCATCTTCTCTCAAGAGGGTACAGTATAAGGGGCTGTCCTGTGCCAGTGATTTCTATGTCATACAATCAGTTCTTAAAAGAGACCTTGAGAGTGTCCTTGTATTGCTTTTCTGACCATCTTGTGAGCTCTTGCCCTGTGTGAATTCTCCATAAAATTGTCTTTTTTGCAAGCATATGCCAAAAAGTTGCACTCTCTGCAATGCTTGAGAATACTTAGCACTTTAGTTCAAGAAAGGACCTCAGTATTATCCTGTCAGGATATCTTCACAATCTTCCTAAGATAATCAAATGGAATTGATTCGTTTTCCTGGCATGACACTGGTATAGTGTCCAAGTTTCACAGACATACAACAATAAGGTCCCTACAATGGCTTTATAGACCTTTAGTTTGGTAGTTAGTTCAATATTTTGTCTTCCCACATTTTTCTTCAGAATTTCCCAAACCTTGCTCTGTGTGTGTCAACCTCATTATTAATGTGTACATCCCTGGAAAGCATACTGCCTAGGTAAATGAACTTAGTGTTCAGACTTCTCCATTTGTTGTAACCAGTGGTTCCACATATGAATGGTGTGGTACCTAATGGAGTACCTGTGCTTTCTGGTGTAAATTGTTAGACCAAAATTATTATAAACAGCAGAGAATTAATCCATATTTTATTATATCTTAACTTCAGAGGCTGCACTGAGTGTACATCATCTGCAAACAAAAATTATGCACCAATTCTTCCTCCACTTTAAGCTTTTTAAGTTGAAGAATTTACTATTGGGGTACGGTAGTTGATTTTGATGCCATGTTTATCCTCAATGATGGCATTTGACAATATTAAAGGCATAGGCAAGTAGCTCCATTTGAATCCCAGTGGGCTTTATCAAAGCTAGATTTCCAAAGCTGTATTTCAAGAGCTCATAAATGAAAACTACATCAGATAAAAGAGTTAATTGTCCCAATTTTTTTAAAATACAAAACAAAGCCCAATAAAAGAAAGGAAAGGAAAGGAAGGGAAAAAAACCTAGCTTCTAAAACCCAAATTATCTTGTAAAGAGTGTGATCAACATTTACTTTCCTTTGGACAAAGCACCCACATGTAAGGGTGGAACTCCCCATTTGGACAGAAGGAAAAGAGTGAAAGGAGGAGGAGAAGGTAGAGAAAGAGGAGGAAAAAAGGAGGAGGAGAAAAATATAGCAGCACTGATCAACTGGAACTAGCTAATGTTGTGCAGTAGTGAAAGAAAAGCATAGAAAAACAGATTGGAATTTGAATATCAGGTTGAATAATTTGTACTTTATAGCAATGGAAAACCACGGAAAACTTTATCAAGGGATTGAAATAGTCAAAATAGTGTTTGGGGAATGTTAAATTAGTAGTATGCATGATGGATTGAAATGGGCTAAGGAGGCTGGCTAAGATTAAATTTTGAAATGATTAAAGACTGAATTGAGATAGGGCAATAAAAAACCTTAGAAAAGGATGGCTGTGAGAAATATCTCAAAGGAAGAATTAATAAGACTTAATGATTGATTAGATAAGGGAGATAAAGAAAGTCAAAGAATACTTCTGAGTTTGTGTAAAAGACTAGGAGAATATGGATATTGTTGGAAGAAATTGGGAAGTTAACAGGACTTAGTTTTGGTGGGAAGGAAGATGATGATGATGATCTATCTATCTATCTATCTATATAATGAAGATATTGAGAAAATAAGAGATGGAAGGGAGATTGATGGGATGAATAAGACTCAGTAAAAAAGATTCCAATATTGACCAGTTCTTTGGTAGCTAAGTCATAAAGAGGGGTATTAACAGAAGAGGAACTGAATAACTGTCACAATCTGGAAGCCTGGTTACTCCAAGGTAAGTAGGCAGTATCACTCATAGGAATATTGGGGGTGGGGGTAAGGTGGGGAGGAGGAGTCTTAAGTGGGTCTTTTGTTTTTAAGTAGGCCATTTTTTCCATTGACAAGATAAATCATTATAACCCCACTATATAACCCCATTATAACCGTTTCTGTATATCTAATCAGAAAGCCAAGTTATAAGGGTAAATGTCTAGGTTATACTTCCCCTTTAACAGACCTATTCATACTATAATTCCTTTTCTAGGAATTTTGCTCACTTTTTGGCATTGTGAGTTCATTAGGAACTTGTCATAGCTTCATGGCGGCTTCTTCCTTAATTGAGTCTTCCTTCTGGTTAATTGTGAGTTCCCTTTGGGAATTTAGCTCTCTTCTTTACCCTTGGTAATTGTTAAACTCCCATATGGCTTTAATTGGCTATTAGCAGCATAATAAAATCTTTAATTCTTGATTTGGAAGATGGTCTAAACTTACAAATTCTTTTGAGGTACCTTGCAACATTGGCCTATAAATTCAACATACTTTTGAGATCCGGCATTCAGGTTTTTTATTCACCAGCATAATCTGGTGGCTAACCCTATCAGAAGTGACAGATGAGGAGAGGAGAAAGATGAGAAAACTTATTTAGTATGATTTTCTTCACAAACTAAGAGACTAGGTTTTCTGCAGTTTTCTATCCATCTCCACACCATGCTGCCTCCAGTTGAGCCATCATCTTCATTTTCCCTCTCCTCTATCCTCCTCAAACCTTGGACTCTTCCATTGGACATTGCGTTCTGGTAGATGAATTTGAGCCCCAAACTAGAACTCTATGTCACTTCCTGGCCATCTTTACACCATGCTGCTCTCTCTCACCTAAAAATTTCCCATTGTCATTTATTTATTGTTCTCCTTCTCACATTAGAATATTAGCCACTTGGGGGCAAGGATCAGTTTTCTTGCATATATTTATGTTTTTTTAATGTCTTTAAAAATTCATATTAATTTACTTATTTTTAGCTTATTTTCTTTTTAAAATTTGAATTCCAGATTTTCTTCTTCCCACCAGCCCCTTCTCCACTCATTGTGAAGGTAAATACAGTATCAGTTTTACAATGGAAATCATCTTGCATATATTTGTATCTCTTGTACTTAGTACTTTGCTTGGTATATCATGAATGCATAATACATATTCCTTACCTCCATTCCTTACATTATTTATTATTTATAGAGAGTTAGAGAATCAAAAATAGGATTGAGGGTTTGGGGACTATGAAGGTGTGAAGTGGGAAATATAGAAGAGAAGATTTAGGAATATAAATGTAAAATAACCATCTAATGTGGCTCAAAATATCCCTGAGACATATTCTTTCACTGACCAAGTTGTAAAAAAAAAATCTGAAAAAGGGGGTAGCTATGTGGAGCAGTGGATAGAGCATCAGCCCTGAAGTCAAGAGGATCTGAGTTCAAATCTGGTCTCAGACACTTAACACTGCCTAGCTGTGTGACCCTGGGCAAGGCATTTAGACCCAATTGCCTCAGCAAAAAAAAAAAAAAAAAAAAAAAAAAAAAAAAAAAAAAAAAAAATTGAAAAAGATACATTTCAGTGCTGGTGGCACTGTGGAGAAACTAGAACTTTGTTATATAGAGCTTTAAACTAGAGCAATATTTTTGGAAAGCAATATGACAATGTTCAATGATTTAAAAATTATTTATTCCCTATTATTAAGACTAAACTCTAAAAGTAATATTGAAATGAGAGAAAAGTCCTTTTTGTATAGAAATATCCATAGCATCTTTATTCATAATAGAAACACAAATTAGAAAATAACAATATATTCACAAAATGAGAAACACTGTATAAATTTTGAAGTGTGAAAACAGGAAAGGGATGTAGACTTTAACTATGGTTTTCATTGTATAAGGAGGGACATCTTTTAGCAATGCAAGCCAGCATTTCTCCTGCAATATACTCTCTGTCTACTCTGTATTTAACTTGTATGTTCTGATTTGTATGTTGCATTTGAAATGTTAAAATCTTTAGGATAATTGCTTTACATATTTTCTTTATTTTCCTTTCTAATAAGACATTATGACATATAATTGTAGTATGGGAATGACCTTATATTCTCTAAGTACAGCAAATGCTTTTGGAAAGAAGGACTAGAACTTTTACCAAGCTGAAAAGGGGCACAAATGCCATTATGGAGACTGTTCCTTTTGTCTGAATACATGTCAGAATATTAACTGCCAGGCATTAATTTTTTTTTTTCTAGCTATCCAGGAAATGGACAAAATTAGGAAATTATCATTAGTTCCAAGATTATAGGATCATACATTTAGAACTCAGAGGTTATCTACTACAAATACCTCATTTATTCATAAGGAAATTTAGGATCAGAGAAAACCAATGCCTTATCCATGGTTTTATAGATAGCAAGATATATAGTGCAAGTTAATTAATAGTATATGAGAGGATATAGGGTAATTAAGAATCAAATTGTTCTTACTACATGTATGGACACCATTTTAGCTATTGTTACTTTTAAAAGGAGCATCTTTGTCCAATTCACTGGAGGAAATGACCTGTGGGAATGGGGTCAGATAGAATAGGAAGACAAGCTGGAAGCTTGAGATTGTGTTCAGGTTTGTTTGATGGTGGTCAGGGTGATTGCTATCTATAATACATGCTTCATCTGGAGTGTAGGATGTGTTCAGGGAAGACTACTACCTCTGGTGTGAGGACTGCTGAACCCTTTTCAGGGCTGCTTTTCATCATTGGTATCTACTCAATCCTCCTAATTCTCCCTGGTGAGCCCAAGAAGTTTTAGCACTCACAAAGGTTGCACTCCAACAAACCATTTTGGCAGACAGACAACTCATGTTGGGATTTCAAACCCTTTGAATGTGAACACAGAGGAATAGGGTGCATGAGAATGGTTTGTTCCAACAGCTATGAAGGCAGTGAAGAGAGCATTGTGAAGCACTGAGAGCTTGGTTAGGTTTTGCAGATACTTCACTACATCTTGAGCCATCACCACTATCTTGACTCTATCTGGACACTGACACCATGATGACAATGGATGGGAGAATGAGGCCATTCACTTTGTGCAACTTTTCCTTATCTAAATTCAACTTATGAGCAAATCAAAAGACATTACCCATACCATTTTTACAATTCCATTTTATCTTAAGATTTGGTGACAACAGCAGGTGTGGATACACTGGGAGCTGTAGTCAAATCCTGCATACAGGTGGCCCTAGCCATAGGGTTGTCTTCTCACTGGAAACAGCAGTGGGATTTGGCAGTCTTGATCTCTGACCATTCTCACCTCTTGGTGTGAAGAAGAGGCTAGAAAAGGCGCTCTAGAATTGTCAGATTACAGAACCCCAGCTTGATTCCCTGCTGGAGATCCTACCATGTGGCTAAAACACACAAATATGAAAAATATGCAAAAACCTCTGCAAAGATTGCTCCACTTATCATAGATACATAGAGAATGTGCATACATATAGACAACATAAAACCCAATAGAGGAAGATGAACATCTCTTGATGAGAGACAACTCAGGGGGTATTACATCCAAAATAGCAGCCTTGAATAAAACAAGCCTGACAAATGAAGGTTAGCTTTCTGAAGAGGAAGCTAGATATGCTCTTTTTTGGAGTGGTCACAGTGAAAGGAATACTGTGAAGGTGGTGTAGACTGTGCAATCAAAACTAATTTAGTTAACAAACTTGTCTCCCAAAAGGAGTGAATGACAGACTAATGACAATGTGATTGCCACTTGCAAGAAAATGCCATACCACCATTATAAGTGTCTATACTTTCACAATGATGAACTGGATGAGATCAAAAAAAGATTTTATGAAAACCTGGAAGTCCTCATCATCAGTGAGCTAAAAGAAGACAAGCCTATAATTCTGGGTGACTTTAATACTAGAATAGACTCAGCTTACCACATGTGGCAGGGAGTCCTTGGGAGGAATGGAGTTGGAAACAGCAACAGCAATGGTCACTTACTACTGAGGATTTGTTCATATCATGATCTTCTCATCACCCACACTGTCTTTCATTTACTTAAATGCAATAAAACTATGTGGATATATGCTTACAGCAAACATTGGTATTTTATAGATCATGTGATTGTAAGGAGAAATGATAGATAGGATTTGAGAGTGATCAAGACAATGTGTGGTCAAAAGTGCTGGGACTGTTCATAAACTCATCCTCTTTAACCTAAATATTTATCTTTAACAAAAGTGGCAGCCTTAAGGCAAAATGACTACCAGAAGAATTAATGTCAACAGATTAGAACACTTCTCTGAGTAGGAACCATTTGCTTCTAATTTGGAGGGAAAGTTGAGCCAACACATAGTTGGCAACAATGGAACAGAAGAGTGGACAGCTTTCAGAGATTTGTTGTACGGCACTACATTTGCTCATCTGGATCAGTACACTTGCAAACATCAAGACTAGTGTGCTGAAAATGATGGGGGAATTCAGAAGCTGCTAAATGAAAAATGATAGCTTCATAGGGTGCACCAGCAGGATAGTTCATCCATCTCTGAGAAGAGAGCATTCAACTCCATCAAAAGTAAAGTGCAAGTGAAGCTTAGAGAAATGCAGAACTCTTGTCTCAGTAAGAAAGCAGATGAAATTCAGTTTTACACTGATAACAATCCAAAGTGCTTTTATGATGCTCTGAAGGCTATTTTTGGTGCATCTCAACTACTCACTGTTGATGGAGCCACATTGATTAGGGATAAGGACGCGTATTGGAGAGATGGGCTGGATAGCTCCACAGTGTTCTTAACAGACTATCATGAATCAATGCTTAAGCTGTTGACTGTTTATCTCATGTTAAAGGCAGTCCCTCCCTAGCTGAAATTTCCACTGAAAAAAGGAGGTTTTAAAATACTATCAGGTTTTTTTCATGTGGCAAAACACCTGGTGTTGATTCTATGTCACATGAGATTTATCAGTGGGGTGGGGAGAGGAAGTCCATTGCTTATACAAAAACTGACTGAAATTTTCCAGGTTATAAAGCAAAAGGAGGTTATTTTCTGGGAATTCAAGGTTGTCTTTATTGTCCATCTCTATAAAGGTAAGGGGAAGAGATTGTCCTGTGACTATCACAAGGGGTGGGTGTCTCTCTATTAGTGATTTTGACAAGATTCTTGCCAGGAGTAAGTTCTCTTTACTAGGCTGATCCTTTACTTAGAAGATGATATCTACCTAAGAGCCAGTGTAATTTCAGGAAAGGCTAAGGAATGGTCAATAGGGTGTTTGTGACTGACAATTCCAGGAGAAATGCCAGGAGCAGAATAGAGGTCTGTACAAAATGTTTGTAGTTCTGACCAAGGTTTTTGATGCTATCAGTTGTGAGGGCTTATGGAAAATTATAACATAATTTGATTGGCTCATCAGTATTGAACATCAAGTTCATGACAGCCTGCTTGCCTGAGTTATGGATAGTGGATGATACTTTTGGGCTTTCCCAGTAACCAATAGAGTGAAGCAATGTTGTGCTTGCTCCCATGCTTTTTAGCGTGATATTTCTAGCCATATTGTCAAATACCTTCAATGAGGATGTGTGTGGCATTAAGGTCAGCTACCACACTAATGAATTCTTCAATTTGAAAAGGCTATAAGCCAAAACTGTGTGGAGAGAGTTTTAGTGCATGATTTTTTCTTTTGTGGATAATTCTATACTCAATGAAACCTCTGAAGCTGAAATATAACAAAAATATGGACCAATTCTCTTCTCGTTGTACTAATTTTGGCCTAATAATTAATACCAAGAAAAAAACAGGTGCTCCATAAGCCAGAACTACATCATCCATATATGGAACCACTGATTACAGCAAATGGAGAAATTTTGAGCACTGTGGATAAATTCACTTCCCTTAGCAATATATGTTCCAGGGATGGATTCATTGATATTGATAATGGTATTAACACACATTACCAAAGCTAGCTCAGTGTTTGGGAGGCTCTGAAGGAAAGTCTAGGAGAGAAAAAAATATCAGGCTGACTATCAAATTGAAGGTTTACAGAGCCATTGTGGGTACTTCATTTTTTTTTTTTAATTGACAAAGATATTGGAGTGGTTTGCCATTTCCATCTCCTTCTCATTTTATAGATAATGAAACCAAGACAAACAGAATTAAGTGATTTGTCCAGAGCTAGAGCCAATAAGTGTTTAAGGTCAGATTTGAACCCGTAAAGATGAGTCTTCTTGATTCCAAGCTCAGTGCCCTATCCACTGCACCATCTATTTGTCATGCTGCCTCTCTTTTCAATGTTTAATTGAATTTTATGAGGGAGTTGTCAAAAACTTTAATAGTTTTGGGAAGGACAGGAAGAATGGAGATTGAAATAAGGCCATCATGCATAAGTGAAGGAGATTGGTGGTCCCAATGCTGTTCAAGTTTTGTCAAAGTCACAAAGTCTGCCATCTACCTTTTTCTGTTATTATTAAACCAATTCCTCAATCTTGGATAGTGCCTAAAGCACTGTCCTGGGTCTTTTCTTTTTTCTTCACTATCTTCTCTATCCTGATGATCAACTTCTATGAGTTTTTTTTTTTTTTTATTAGCTATATAGTGATATCTCAATTCATTATAACCAGGCTAACTCTCTCCCTTCATCTACAATTCCATGTTAAGAGGTTAACATCTATATCTCCATCTGTATTTCCTATAGGTACACTTGAATTAAACATATAAAATACTCTTTCTTAGTTGAGTTTATCTAGGGTTCTTTTATTAACTTATTCAGCACAAATATCCTAAGCATATTGTAAAAAAAAAAAAAAAAGAATAAGCAAAACAGAGTCCCATTCAAATAAAGGCAAGACACTTCATGATCAGGCCAATAAAATTTCTCTAATTTATTTCAGTCAATAAATTAATTCAGTTCCTTAGTTTACTCCAAAGAAGGACAATTCTTACTCTGATTTTTTTTTTACCATACTTTCTAAATTACCCAATATTTAATTTCCCTGTGGTTATACAATAGGAAATACTCAGCCCAATATCTCAATCAAAACATCCCAAACAATTTTACCACTTCCAGGATAAACATCAACTGTAGATGAGAGATCCATAGATGAAATGGGTGAGTAATTCTATAAAGGTAGATAGATTTCATTGTTGTGGGCAGGGCTAATTGAGCACTAAACCACATCTGCTTTGGTCTATGGTGAATTAGTCCTATGTGAGTTCTAGTAAAGTAGAGACTCAAACCTTTTACTTAAACTTAGAACTAGAGAACAAAGTTCTCTAGTACATCTTGGGATCATTCTGTTGTAATTGGGACTGGGTGACATATATTCATTGAAGCTCATTTATAATAGCAATTTGACCAATCAGCTTTTGGCTGACATAAATAATGGACAAGATTATATGTATTAATATCCCAATAGGTTAATTGATATCACACTTCAAAATAATTATCACGTATTTAGCAATCAGCAAATAATTCTTGATAAATATATTTCATCATCTTACTTTAAAGAATCATAGATACTCATGGAAAACTTCTGATTATCATGACTACAAATCAAGTTATTTCCATAATTCTATGTTTGGAGAAAATATACTTATTACAAAATCAAGTGGAGTCCCAAATGTCAACAATGATACTCCTTTAACTTAAGCTTCCTAGATTCTTCCCGCTTACTTAAAATTTGTAATATTGATTTTTATTATTTGCTGTTCATTTGCCAAATCCTGTTGAATCTTGTTCACAACATCTCACACATATTCCCAGTGTTCTTTTATCTACTCTTATCGACTCATAAGAACACTACCATTGTAAGAGCAATATTAACCTTGAGCCTAGACTATTGCAATAACTGAATGATAGGGATATCTAAATCTTGTCCTTCCTTTCTCCAATTCATCTTTTACATTGTTGTTAAAATAATCTTCCTATAGCACAGGTGACTGAAAAACATTAGTGATTCCATGTTGTTTCTTAGATAAAATACAAACTACTTCTTCTGGTATATTAAACCCTCCATATCTGTCTCTAATCTTAGTTACAATAATATTCCATATTGCTCCCTTTCTGGCAAAAAAAAAAAAAAAAAGGAACAGTCTGTTTGGTATCCTCCCAACAGCATTCTATTATTCACTCCTATGATTTGTATAAGCCAGTTCCAAAACCTAGAATGAATTCTGTCCTTATTTTCACCTTTCAGAATCCTTATCTTATTAAATAGCTCAGCTCAATTTCTACTTCTTTGTGAAGTCTTTTCTTATTCCATGAACTCTTAGTATGTTCTCTTTTCTAATTTTCCCTGTTCACAGTGTTCTCTTTCTTCTGTACTTCACTCCTTACATAGTGTAATTATTCATGTATGTGTCTCTTTTCCGTATCCTAACTATCCCGAATATTTCAAATCCAGTGGAATAATTTGTAGCAGGACAAAGAGAAGGAGGAAAAGGAGAAAGAGGGGGAGAAAGAAAAGGAGGAGGAGGAGAAGGAAGAGATTTATAGCTTCAGCTAGTCTAGAAATATCTCAGTGAAGTTTTTCTTGGCTTACTGGTAGAATTCTTCCCATTCTTTAGTGAATGTTATGGATTACATGGGCAGCTAAATGATACAGTGGATAGAGTGCTGTGATCTTCCTGAGTTCAAACCTAACCTCAGCCTGTTACTAGCTGTGTCACTCTGGGACCTATTTGACCTAATTTCCTCATCTGTCAAATGAAGAGAGAAAAAAATGGCAAACCATTCCAGTATCTTTGCAAGAAAATCTCAAATAGGGTCAGGAAGAGTCGGGCATGCCTGAAAAATGTCCGAACAACAATGGATTAGATATGTTGATAGCTCAAACCACACTGCCAAGTACAAAAATTTACAAAAAGTAAGTGTTTGATAAATATTTATTGAACTGAATTGTGACCCCAGAATACAATTACATAAGAAATAGAATAGCAAGGACAATTATAAAAATTAAAATTGGGGCCTTTTTATTTTGTGAGAGATAGATGCAAAATGCCTGAATTTTATCATTTTTTCATTAAAATTAAAGAAGAAGGAGGAGGAGTAAATGGGGAAGAGGAGGAAAAGTAAGAGGAGAAAAAAGACAAAGAGGAAGAGGAGGAGAAGAAAGAGAAGAAGAAGAAGAAAAAGAAGAAGAAGAAGAAGAAGAAGAAAGAGTATGAGACATCAAGAAATTTGTCAATTACTCCATAAGATGTTCTATTAATGTTTACCCATTATACATAAAGAATCTGCTTACTGAATTGATTATCCTCTTTGGGTCTTTTAACATTCTTGGATCTTACTGAAGAAACTCTATGAATTGATTGAACCATATTTGAAAACTGTTCGGAAAACAGATACTTATCTGTATTCTTTGACTTAGTGATTTTTCTATGGGGTTTGCCTAGTGGAATTTCAAAAGAAAAAAAAAGAAGGAAAATTCTTATACATACTCAAATGTCTATAGTAGAATTTTTTATGATAGCCAAAAACTTGGAAATTAAATGGGAATTTAATGTTAATTATGCCTGTTAATTATGAGAGGGTTGAACAAACTAAGAAATATAATGGAATATTATTACAGTACAAGAAAGAATGAATCTGAGGATATCAGAGAAAGGGAAAGGAAGATTCATATGAACTGATATAGCATAAAGAAAGTAGAAACAAGAAAGCATATATTCAATGATAATAATGCAAACTACATTAAAAAGTATTGGAATTCACTTTAGATATCATTGTAACTAATAAACTTGGTTCCAGAAGAGTGATGATGAAACACTCTTTCCTCTCAGTACAGATGTGGTAGACCAAGTGGAAAGAACATTACATGCATTATTAGATTCTGACCTTAACTATTTGATTACAAGTGAGAGTTCTATATGGGTGTTATTGAGGAGTAATGGTGGTGTAAGAACAACAAAAAATATCTCTAATGCTATTTAAAAAAAACCCAAAGTATCACTTCCAGCATAGTTGTGTATCATTGATTTGATTCAGGCATTCATCTTAACTGCATCTCCTCCTCCCTATTACACATATTTTTAAAAAGTGTATTAAATTTAAATTTAATTCTATCTTACTCTGCTTATCTAGATTTCCTTCATTTTAGAAAAAATATTGATTGTACTAAATAGAAAATAAGAAAAATATAATAGTAAAAAGAAAGACAAAAAAGAAAAATAAAATAAAACAAAATAGAACAATGTCATGTCCTCTGCAGTACATCAGGGAGGATTCAAAATATATAACAATAAATTTCCATTTCAAGAAAGCATATATAACAATAAAAGAAATTATACTCATGAGTGTCTATCTTTTCTTGTGGGTTGTTCTTTTGTTCTCTGCTGCACATTTTTAAACTTTATTCTTTCCCCCCTCCCTTTTATTCCCCCCTACCTTTCATTCCCCCTACATCCTCCAAGCAGGCTACAATTAAGCACAGATATATTTATACATACATATACACATACATAAACACACACACACACACATATACACATTCACACACACACAGACTCACTCAAATCTATCTATATACACATACACATAAAGCTATATGCATAATACCTACCTATACTCACACACACATATATGAATTTACATGTAAACGTACATCTAAATAATATTAGTATGGCTGATATATGATATAGATTTCTCTCTTGATTGAATCTTTAAGTTTGATTTTATCTAAGATTAATGATTACTAGGCCAACTTTTTTTTCCTAATAAACTTTACTTCTGATCCTTGTTGTAGTGTTTTGTCCTTTTCTATCCCTGCTAACTCTTCTACTTTAATTCTGCTCCTTAACTTGCCTTGGTGTTACTTACCCTCCCTTTTCCATGGAAAGAAGACCTTCCCTTGTCTTTTTCCTAGATGTCATTGTTTTTTAGAGTCAGAACATACTTAATTCTGCCCATCATTCTTTTGAGCTATCCAATTACTGATATCAATCTTAAACATATGGTATACATTTCCATAAATAAAATACACAAATTTGTCCATATTAAGTTCATTGAAATTAATCTTTGATATTGGCTCTTACATATTAAATTTTCTCTTAAGTTCAAATATGTAAGGTTGTTAAATGTTGGTACTTTCACTGGATATTATGGATAATTTTGCTGGATATATTTTTGGCTGCAGGCCTGGTTCTTTTGATTGTCAGTATATATGATTCTAGGACTTGTGGTCTTTTATTGTGGCTGCTAATAAGTCCTGTACAATGATAATTATAGCTCCAGAATATTTGGATTAATTTTTTTCTTGCTTTTTGCAAAATTTTGTCTTTGATCTGGGCTTCAAATATTCCTATGTGTTTTCTACAAAGGATCTCTCTGACAGGATCAGTGAACTTTTTTCTATTTCTACTTTCTTTTCATATTCTATTACTCCAGAACAATTTTCTTGGATTACTTCTTGCATTATTTTGTCAAGGTTCTTTTTTTGGTCACAGATTTTAAGTAGTCCAATTATTCTTAAATTTTTTCTTCTTGATCTGATCTCTAGATCTGTTGTTTTTCTTTTAAGACATTTCATATCATGTTCTATTTTTTCATTCTTTATATTTTATTTTGTTATTTCTGGGTGTCTTGTAGCTTCACTGGCTTTCCCTTGATCAATTCTAATTTTCAAAGAATGATTTTCTCTTTAAGACTATTTCTTTTCTTAGTTATCTAACTTTTTTTCTCCCATAATCTTCTTGTTTTTCTTGGTTGATTTTTATTTATTTTTATTTTTTCTTCACTTTCTCTCATTAAGTTTCCTACTTAAGTGCCTTCTATTATCCTCTCTGTATTTTTAAAGGTTTCATTGGAACTTCTCTCTCTTTTTTGAAAAACTTTGCATCATCATTACTACCCATCCACAGCTTTGCCTCCCACCTCAGTTCATATCACCTCTTGCCAATAACCATGATTGAAAATGTGTGCCTTGTTCTCTATCTCTAATTCATTCTCACTCTATGCCTCTTAAGAGGCGGGAAGCCTGCTTCATCATTAGTCTTTTGCACTCATGATATGTCATCACAGAATTTTTTTGACTTTATCTTCTTGTCTTGAAAGTCTTATATAATATACCGAGCATAGAAATGTTAAAGGCCACTTGTGGTGATTTTAAAAGAGATCATTAGAGAGAAGCTGACAAGTGTTTTAGATATTTCTTGTAATTTCAGTTATATCATTCCTCCTATGGGATGCATTATTATCTCATCTAAATGGGACCGTCTCCACTATGCCATAGAAACCTCCACAAAATGATGTCAGAGGAGGACATAATGTCATCTCCACACCACAGTGTCAAAGAAGGGTATTTGTAGATACCTGCACCTCTGTCATCCAGTTATTCTGATTTTGTCTAGAGACATCAATAGGAGCTTTTAAAATGGATTAGATTTTTATAGTCAACATACGAGCCAGCCATGGTTATTGAGAGTCAAGAGTTATTCAGGTTTCTATGTTCAAAGTCCCTGTTAGTCTCAATCTTTCCAAAAAACAGTTTTGAACTTGGTTATCTCCAGATCATAGCCCTGTATATGTCTGAAAAAGCATTTTTTAAGGTCTACGATGATGAATGCCATATGAAATCTCTGCCCTTCATAAGCAAACAATCTACTTATGAAAACAAAACTAAGAAAATTGAAATATACAATACATAATTATGTGCTCCATTGTGTTATGCTTAATATTAATGCAATAGAATTCAGAAAAGGGAGTGAGAATGCTAGACAAAAAATGTCTTTTCAATCAAGAAGGAATATTCTTAATCCACAGGGTTGTAATAAATAACCTCACATGTGGTATCATGTGTTAACAGATTCCCTCTGCTTTAGAATACCCTTGGAAAAATCCACAATAGATTAATTTGTTTGCAGAATTATTCATTGCTACTGAAATGTCTGCAAAATTTCTGCAGTGGTATACTTGATCTCTTATTCACTTCTAATTTTATTCCTTGGAATTATTTTCCCCTAAGTAACTTAAAAAATGTGGTTCCTTGATAAACAGGTGATGATACAATTTTTAAAATCATTCCAAAAGCATGTGTCAGTCACAGGGGTAAATGCTGAGGATATGACAAAAAAGCAAAGACACCAGAAATGGTCTCTCACGGAACTTAAATTGTATTAAAAGATACATGCCAACATACAAATACCATTTCTGAAACCATGCATATCATATAATTTTTATGTCTATTATATTTATATATACAATGTATATTAAAATAAGTTTCCTTGAAGGGAAGGAGTTAACAGGTAGAGACAATAGAAGATATTCAAATTCTGAGTTTGCATCTTTCTTGATTTTTAATATACATTGTTCAGAAGAGTATAACATGCCAAAAAATGGAGCAATATTGTACCCATTCCCTCCATGAATTTATACTTTTAAAAATGAAGCACAACAGAAAAGGGGGGCTGGATTAAGATCTATATGCATTGTTAAAAGAGAGAACCCTAAAAAGGTATCTGTGAAACTTTAATTCCATCATGAATATTGTGTCTAAAGACTAAATAACTACAGAGACCATGAATCAAAAGAATAAAATTTGAAATAACTAAAAAAAAGAGGAAATATAAATAATTTATTGTGAGAAAGAAATAAAATTTTTAAGGGGATGAAAAATAAAATAACTAATGAACAAAATAAATTGAGTTGGAAGAGAGAACAGGGATTTTAATTTACTTTTTAACTGAGAGAAAACATATAGGGTAAGAATTAAATAACTAAATAAAAGAAAAAAAAGAATAAGGAGTTAATGTGTTTTGCAAAACTCCAAAAAGGAGAAAGGGGTAACAGCTGGAGGGAGTGGAGTTAGAAGATGAGAGGAAAAGAGTTAGAATGAATAAGGTGGCCTGATAGTTGATTAAGTTAGAATAAGTTAAAAGTCATAGTACTTTATTTACAGTGGAAGGGAGAACAATTCTAATTTGGAGGAAATAATCGATATTAGAGGTAAATGGAGGATAATATAAACCTTTATTTCATGATTTTAAATGTGAATAGATTACATGATCCAATAAAATTAAAAAAATACTAATAGATTGGATAGGAAAACAAAAACCCACAATCTTTTTTTTCACAGTAAACATATGTAAAAAAGCAAACATCCATCTATCTATCTATCTATCTATCTATCTATCTATCTATCTATCTACACACACACACACACACATAATAAAAATGAGGAGCTGAAAAAATTACTACATTATAAGGTGAACCCAAAAGAGCAGGAGTTAGAATTATGGTATCAAGCAAAATAAAAACAAAAAGATATAAACAAGGAAAGCTACAATATCCTGGAAGGAACCATAAACAACAATTCAATATCAATATTAAACTTATATTACAAAAGCCATAGTATATACATTTATAAATTACTTATAAGAAGACCAATAAAAATGACAGGAAATTTCAATTTCTCTCTCAGTTTTGGATAAGTCTAACAGAAAGATAAACAAAAGGGAAAAATATGGTCAAGGAAATTTCTGGTCAATTTCTAAACAAACAAGAGCTAGAAGACTTATGCTGTTTTAAAAATAGAATTGCTAATAGATATTTATATATGCATACATACATATCTATATCTCTTTTTAGCATCACATCATACATCATAATTATGTATTGGGGTAGAGATATTTTGAAACAAATGTAAAAATGACAGAAATAGTAAGCATTTTTAATAGAACATTTTACATAAAAATACTAGTCATTATGAGGGAAATAACAAAAAAACATATACTCAAATGAATAATTAATAATGACATCCTAAATAATGAGTGAGTCAAGAAACAAATCAGACAATTAGAAATTAAGAGAAAGCAAATGGAAATGATGGACTGCCAAAATTTCTTGGATGTAGCTAAAACAGACTTACATTAGCAAGCATATGTAAACAAAATTGAAAAAAGAGAATATTGAACTGAACATGCATTTTAAAAATTAGAATGTCAATATGTAAACAAATATAAAATTAAAACAAAGAATGAGATGTTAAAATTCGGTGAGATATAAACAGGAAACCAAAAAAAGAAAGAAATAAGTTAAAAGCTGGTTCTTTGAAGACTACTAAACTTGATAAATCTTTACCTAGTCTGATGAAAAAGAATAGGGATGAAAGAAAAAAAAATAAACAAGATAAAATCACAACAATACTAGGAAAAATATATTGAATAATCAGAACTTATTATGCTAACAAAATTGAAAACAAAACAAAACAAAAAACCCCAGAGTAATACCTTCCAAAATGTAGAATATTTAAACTGATAGAAAATCAAATAGCAATCTTAAACAGTCCAATTTCTGAAAAAGAAATAAAATTCTTTAAAGGGAATCCTTTTCTTCTCTCTCAATAACCCCCCTCTCCCCACACACACACCTTGAAAAAACTCCTTGTCCTGATGGAGTCACAGAAGAATTCTATGAAATGTTTAAATAAACAATTGATGGTCACACTAAACCAATTATCCTCAAAAGAATGAAAAAAATCATCCTATCAAATTTCTTTAATGAGACAAATATATTCCTAATACCTAATAGAGGGACAATAAAGCAAAGAACTATAGATTAATATCATTAGTGAATGTCAACTTTTAAATTTAAAATAAAATTTTGTCAAATAGATTACAGCAACTCATTCATTATGACCAAAATGGATTTTATCAAGGGATACAAAAATGGTTTAATATTAACAAAATAATCCATATTATTAATCATATTAAACTAATAATACAAATACAAAACCCTGATGTTAATTCAGAATATATGAGAAAAGTCTTTGACAATTTAGGAAAATCCAATAACTTTTTATTAAGCATCTCCAATATACCGGGCATGATGCTAAGTGCTGGGGATACAAATAAGAAAAAGAAAGAGTCCTTAAACTCAAAGAGTTTGCGATCTAATAGGGGATGGCAACGCATAAAAAGAAGCTGGAAAGAGAAGGATGGGCCACACCAGGCTTACTCTTTGATGGAGTCAATATGTTCTAAGAAATAAAACAAAGCAAAAATGCAGAATGGAGGTGCAAGACTTGGGTGGAGTTTAGTTCTCTACCCTTTAGCCTTCTAATCAGAGAAGAGGAGAGGCTGATGGAGGTGGGAATGCAGAGTGAGCAGTACAGTGATCTGAAGTTATCAGCTCATCCTGTAAGGGGCAATCTTCTTCAGTGGAATTGAAATTAATCATTTGCCCTAAAAATACTGCAAACTATAAGCATAGAGGGACCTTTATACTAAAGCTATTGTCATAATAGGCAATAAGAATACATTAGAATCTTTCCTAATATAAAAATAAGGCAAATTGTCCATTTTTGCCCCAGTTATTTGAAATAGGTTTGGAAATGCTTGCAATAACAGTAATACAAGAGAAAATAATTAAAGGCAAAAAATAGAGTAAAGATAAAAGTATCCCTATTTGCAGAAACTATGATGATTTACCTTGAAAATTAAAAGGAATCAGCAAATATTGATTTCAGAGTTACAAATAATTTTTAATGAGTAGGCAAATTTATAAATATATAATTATTGTATTGCTTGTACTTTCAGAGTAATATGTACCTTTAATGCTGTATCAATAAAATTATCAAAGGAAATATTAAAGAACTAAATAAAATTTCTTTTCAAAAGATTTAAAATATCAAGAGAAATAATAATAAGTAACAGACAAAGAGGGAATAGCATTTTTACATCTTAAATTATATTTTAAGACAACAAGTCATCCAAACCATTTAGTAAAAATAGATACATTAAAGGAATACTTTAGATAAATGAAAATTAGAAGCAATGGAACACAGTAATTCAGTTTTTAATACTAGAAAAATATAAAACCAGAAAACAGAAATTAGGAAAGAATTCAAATTTAAGTAAAACTAGTAAGAAAATTCAAAAACAGTCTGTCAGACATTAAACCCAGAAGTATTTAATACCTTGGACCATACTCCATAATATATTTTAAATACATATGTGGCCTTAATATTAAAAAAATCATACTATAGAAATTAGAAAGGAAGCAAATCATAAATTTATTATAGCTCTGAGTAGCCTAATCTAACAAGGGATAAAGGCAATTATAAGAGGCAAAATAGATAACTTTACACAATACTAATAAGATCATACAAAGACAAAATTAATGCACATAGTATAAGAAGTGAAAAGTTGAATGGCAAAATATTTCTGTATAAATTTTTTTCTGATAAGGGTTTATATCCAAGATATATGAACATTGAACACATATGATATACACACAATATACACATATATATACATAATATGTATAGTGTGTATATATGTATATCTATATGAACACCAAAATCTATCTCCAATAGATAAACAGCCAAAGATTGTATAAATCAATTCACAAAGCATATTTGACAACTATATGAAATAATGTGTCAAATCACTAATAAAGGAAAGATCTACATGAACTGATTAAGAGTGACATAAGCAGTCATAAAATCAATACACACAATGTCTACAATGATGTAAACATAAAGAATATCCACACATATCCAATCAAAAGTAAATTATAACAAACATGGCTCAAAGGAAGAGATGAGAAGCTCTAGATTTAGCCATTTGACATAGTAGGATGTCTTTAAAATCTATACTTTGCATTTCTTCAATGAATTGATCAGTTATACTCATTTCCTCCCTTTTTATTTCTCTTTTTCCATTCTTTTGTCTTTAAAAATAATATTTGTTACATGGTTTATCTCTGGCAAGAGAGGATGAAAATTTATTGGGGAAAACTTGTGATGAAAAAAAAACAGCAATGGAAACTTTTTAAAACAAATGAAGAAGTTGGGATAAATGGCCTCTAATGTCTCTTTTGCCTCTATATCATGAGTCTATATGACTCCCTTGTTTGTTTTGTGTGAGAAAAGTGCTAAACTAATTTTATGCAATATACCTGAAAATGCAATATCTTCCTTAAATGTTTTCTCTCATTTTACATTTGTCCATTTTCCCCCAATTTGATATACACAAACACAATGTCAGAGCTAGATAGGACCTTCGAGATCATCCATTTCAACATTCTCATTTCTTTAAAATAAGTTTTTATTGATATTTTAAAAAGAATGCCATATTTTCCCCCAGTATTTTTCCCACCCCCTCCTAGAGAGCCATCACATATATAAATAGCATTTTGAAAGATAAACATGAAAAAGAAGAAAGGAAAAAAGTCAGCAAAACTGGTCAATATAGTGAAAAATTCTAATTTTTTTTTTTTTTACAATTTTTAATACTTGTGGACCTTTATTACTGAAAAAAGCTGAGATAAGAGTGATTTCTCAAATCTCTTCTCTTAAAACTTACTTGTTCTTTATAATTTTGCAGCATAAAAATTTTATTATTTTTCTTAAACTTTCTTTTTAAAAATTTGACTTGCAATTTTCTTCCTCCAAGATCCTTCCCCACTTACTGAAAAAAATAAGCAATATATCACACACACACAAATATGAGTATGAATACAATATATGTATAATTTTAAGATAAATTCTTTTCCTTTTTCTTTGATCTTTTTTGGATACAAACATACCAGTGGTATTGCTGGGTCAAAGTGTGCTTGCACAGTTTTATAGCTCTTTGGGCATAGTTTCAAATTGTTTTCCAGAATGGCTGGACCAATCCATAACATTACCAATGGTG
This sequence comes from Antechinus flavipes, assembly GCF_016432865.1. NCBI lineage: Eukaryota > Metazoa > Chordata > Mammalia > Dasyuromorphia > Dasyuridae > Antechinus > Antechinus flavipes. The sequence goes on from NC_067398.1 coordinate 531,252,086, forward strand.
TGATAGGGTCCCAAGTTTTCCATACCCTCTCCAGCATTTGTCATTTTCCTTTTCTATTATGTTAGTCAATCTGACAGATATGAGATGGTTTTTCAGAGCTGTTTTAATTTGCATTTCTCTAATCAGTAGTGATTTCAGATATTTTTTCATATGACTATAGTTTTAATTTGTTCTTCTGTAAACTGTTTGTTTATAACCCTAGACTATTAGACATTTGGGAAATAGTTCTAATTTTTCTATACATTTGAATAAGTTTCCTATTTATTTGAGAAATTAGTCCATCATCAGAGAAACTTTGGTATACTTTTTTAGATATTACTTCATTGGCTATGATACCTTTTAGCAAAATGTAGTTTCCCCTGGTTATCTTTTTAAAATGTCTATTTTTTTTTGCTTTTGCTTTGTCTGATATTACTAAATCTGATTAATCTCTTCATTTGAAGCCCAGTTCTCTCTCTCTGTTTCTCTCTCTCTTGTTTCTGTCTGTCTGTCTCTGTCTGTCTCTGTGTCTCTCTGTCTCTCCCCTTTCTCTCTGTCTCTCTGTCTCTGTCTTTGTCTCTCTCTCCCCTCTCTCTGTCTCTGTTTCTCCCTTTCTGTCTGTCTGTCTCTCCCTCCCTCTGTCTCTGTCTCTGTCTCTGTCTCTGTCTCTCTCTCTCTGTCTTTCTGTCTTTCTGTCTTTCTGTCTTTTTCACTCTGAATTTCTTTTTCAAGTATGTCTCTTGTAATCAACATATTGTTAGATTCTGGTTTTTAATTCATTTTGTCATCTTCTGTTTTGTGGGTGAGTTCATGCACAATTATAATTATTGTGCATTTCCCTTCAGACTAATTTTTCCTTGTTTATTCTCTTTTGCAAAATTTTTAATGCTTATTCTTTTCACTTATATTATTTCACTCATTGTCTATATTGTTTTCTTGATTCTTTTTACTTTATTTTGCATTAGTCCATATAGATCTTTTCAAGTAGTCATCATTTTTTTATAACACAATAATATGCCATTATATTCATGAATTACAAATTTGTTTTGCCATTCTCCAGTAATGATACTTTACTTTGTTTTTAAATCTTTGTTTCTTATTAATGGCTTTTTTTTTTAGGAATATACTTAATAAGGAAATTGCTAGGTTAAAAGGAATGAATATATTAGTTATTTATTTGAATAACTCCAAATTTCTTTCCAAAATAGTTATACTCATTCATAGCTCATTTGTCATTGGTATGAAGAAGAGGGCCAAGAATTTTTTTTCAGATTTTCTAGATTACTGGGGTCTGAGGTTAGGGGGATATGGAAAGGATAAATGTGTATAAATGAAGAAAATCCCACTAAATAATTATTGGATACTTTGAAAAGAATGCTTAAACCCCAAGACTTATCCTTGGCTCTTTACTATCTCTCTCTCTCCCAGTACTCATCTTTGACATCTTTCTAGTGCAGTTCTTCATCATGTCACATCTGGATTGTTGCAACAACCTGTTGGTGGGTCTTCTTGCTTCGCATTTCCCTCCATATTAGTATGCCTGTCTCCCTACCATCCAATAGCATTATTTATTCTCATTTTTTTTTTAATCTTTGCTGATTACAGAGTCTAGGGTGAACCTCAGGGTTTCTTTGAGGAGCATTTCTCATATTAGTGGAAAAAATGTAAAAAAAAAATTAACTTAAATTTTTCTAAATAAAAAGCAAAGATAAAGTGAGGAGACAAAAATATTTCCAAATTTTGTCTGTATGTCACAAAAAATTTTAAATGCTTCAAATTTGTTTCCCCATAGAAGAATATCCTATGGCTCCTTCATTTTCATCTATTAATGAATAGACATTGGAAAATAAATTGAAAAAGATTGCCTCACAAGCATGACACTTCAAATAGATATTTCTGTCAAGAAGTAAACATGCCACTTTAACTTTCTGCTGTTCTATTAATGAATCAAATAACTAAATTTTCCCCAGTGGGTGACAATCTCAGTTGGGCAAGCTAAATCTACTATTAAAAATTTTTTCCATATCCTTGACAGATTAGTCTTTTTGGGTCTGTACTGACGGCTTTAGGAATTGAGTACTATTTTTTCACAGTACAAATCAAATTATTTCAGGTGTCTGACTGAATTATCTCTAGAGATTTCTTTAAAAGAACTCAAGGGGGCATTATTCAACCATAATCTAAAAAAACCACTAACATGTTAGTTGTTTTTATTTTTAAACTGAGCTTTCTTAATATACATCTTTTTTTATGCAAAGGAAAGATGTTCTGGCTTATTTCAAGGCACTTTATGATTAAATATAATCTGACTCAAGTAGAGCAAGTGTATCAATACTTGTTTGCAAATGGTAATAAAATGACAAAAATCTTGAGATATAAGATATCTTAAACACTTTAACAATATTCAGAATCAATTTGCATGAATAATAGAGTTAACAGAACCTCACATTTGAAAAGGATTTTAATGGTCCACTATTTCAACTTCAAAACTTAAATAGTAATGTTCACTACCATATCCCTTATGTTTGATTATATAATTTTTCCCAATTTAAAAATTAGAAAAATAACTTTAATAAAAACATGTCAAAACTGGAAAGCCAGGATGAGATTCTTGTAATTTAGGTATGATTTATTTGGTTATGCTTGAGCTAGGTGAATGAATATAACGATTTCTCAATTATTTTTCAGGATTGTGAATTATTTAAATTCTAAAACATATACCAATGGTTTGAGTGTTTTAAGTGAATGGACTTATTTACTAGTTACCAATTAGTAAGTAGTTCATTTAGTCAGATCAATCAAACTAAGTGTCATAGAAATGTATAGATATCACTTTTACATTGTGATTTTACCCAAAATGGTTTTGATAGATTGAGAATTGGCATAAAAAATTAAATATTTTTTTGGGAGGGAGTTCTGAGAAAGTCATAGAAGACAGATGAAAGCTAGCAGATGACACAGAGCCTGTAACTAAATCTTAATCCAAATTTTACAATAAGGTACTGTGGACAACCTGTGAAAGAAAAAGAAAAAAAAAAACCAGATTTCTTTGGTATGAAGAAGAGGGCCAAGAATTTTTTTTCAGATTTTCTAGATCATTGGAGGCGGGGGGTAGGGGGATATGGAAAGGATAACTGTATATGAATGCAGAAAACTCCATTGAATAATTATTGGATACTTTGAAACAAGAAGAGTTATCCTTGGCTTTTCACTATCTCTCCCTCTCTCTTCCAGCCCACCTTTGACAACTTTCTAGTGCAGTTCTTTGTCATATCACATCTGGTTTGTTGCAGCAACCTGTTGGTGGGTCTTCTTGCTTCACATTTCTCCCCACTAAAATCCATCCTCTAGCCACTAAAATTTTCCTAAAGCACAGGTCCCAATATGTTACTCTTCCTTCCCCCACTTAGATAAACTCTAATGGATCCCCATGTTCCCAGAACTTAATACAAAAAATTTTGTTGGGATTCAAAGCCCTTAATAACCTAATCCCCTCTTACTTTTCCAGTTTTTGCACATACTTCTCTATCCAATGATAATGGCCACTTGATTGTTCCATAACTAAGGTACTCTGGCTATTTTTTTTCTGACAGTCTTTCATGCTTGGAATGCTCTCCCTCCTCAATTCTGATTATTGATTTTCTTGACTTCTTTAAGTCCTACCTAAAATCCCATCTACTACACGTAACCTTTCCTACCCCCTTTTAATTCTAGTGTCATCTTTTGTTAATTATTTCCTATTTATTCTGTATATAGTTTGCTTTGTATAGATTTCTTTGTATGTTGTCTCCCCATATTAGATTGTAAGCTCCTTGAGGGCAGGTTCTGTCTTTTGCCTCTTTTTGCATCCCCAACACATAGCCTGCACTTAATAAATGTTTATTGATTGATTGATTGTTGTAAACATCAGTTTTTATTATTATTTTGAGGCTAGGGAGGATGAAAAAAGATTATATGCATTGTTGAAAAAGGATAAGAAGAAAGGAGAGTCTGCAAATTTTATAATTTTGATACTTGGGATTTGCTCTTTTGTTACCTTTCTTTGTATCATCTATCTGCTGATTACTAGTATCAGAACTATGAAAATACAATTAAGTTATATTATAATGTATCTGGGGCTGTTGAACAAATAGAACTCTTTTAGCCTGAAATAATACTGGATAATGAATAACATCATTTAATCAGAGGTTTCAAAGTGTTTATTTTACAGATCAGCCCTTTATCTTACAAAAATGAATCTGATAGTGAATAAATATTATTAAAACAATTGATAAAATAGGAATTAGAACAAAGGGATATTAAATATATAAAAACTGCTCCATTATCATTGAGTGCCAAGATTTCCAAATTCTGGTTGAATCTTCTTGGATTATTAAACAAACACGAGGTTTACTTGATATTCTCTACTTCTGTCTTTCAAAAATCATAGATTTGGTGGAGAGTTATAGATAAGAAATAAATTTGATTGAAATTTTGTTATGTCATGTTCTGTTGAATCATTCATTCAAGTAACATTCATTGCACACCCACTGAGTGCAATGTTGTTATAATCTCATTAGCATAAGTTTTATTTCCAGAAGGGAATTGAAAAGCCATATAATCTTCTGAAATAGTTTTATCAACATATTTTCATAAATAGTAGCACATTTCCCATGAGGAAAGAGGGAAAGAAAAGGCTGAAATTCTTTCTCGTGCTGAAATAGAATTCAAGAATGCCCAAAGTAATCTTACAACAGATAGAAAACATAGAACTTTAAATCTTTTAATATAATAAAATAATTTGTAGTTGGATATAAATATTTGATTGTCCAAATTGATGACCAGTTTTCTCTTAGAGTGACACCTGTTTCAAGGTGGAGACACTCCTAATGATGCCAATGTGATCAATGCTCAAAGAATCAATCCCTAAAGCCTAAATAAAGTGAACAACAGAGAAATCACCTACTGAATATATAGACAATTTTGAAAAGATGGGCTCTGAATTCTATACATTTCTCACTACTCTGGTTTTGACAATGGCTTTATTTTTCACTTAAATACTAAGAGATTTACTAAATATTTTTCTAACCTTGAAGAATAACAATAAATTAACTTGATAAATTTTGATGATTTAAGAACAGAATAAAACTATAGTATAAAACACTATATTTTTGGTAACAATATTAGAGTATTTGTTAGGCAATATTAATAAAAAACAAAACAAAATAAAATAAAAGCTCAGGTACATAAAAGAACCTGAAATGAACCAGAGTCTCATATGGATTATTTAGCTTCATTGTGTGAGAAAAGGCTTGCAAGGGAGCAGAGAAGGAAAGAGAGGTCCCAGTTGCTCAGAGGAGACCAGAAAAAAAAGGTGAGATAGCATAGTTACTAGAGGTTTTAGGAGAGGAGCTAGTGGGTTAAGGGAGAAGATCTGTGGACAAAATAAGCCAGAAAATTTTGAAAGTCCCAAGTAACATTTTAAATCTGCAACTAGTGTTCAAGGTTGTTCTTGAGCTTTTTGGTTTTTGGTAGCTACAGGATCCTCCAAAATCAACTAGAGTTTACTTGCAAAAGATCATTGGTATGGCAGGCAGCTTTGGGCTTCAGAAACCTTTCTGATTGGCTTGTTATTGTATAACACTGCTGGGTTGGTACAAAGCTCTTGTTAACAGTAATAATATATAGGAGATATAAGTCACTTCTCATAGCTTGATTTGTGATAATAACAACATGCTAAGCTTTGCATTCAGTAACTTTCTAAAGATATTGATGATTTGCCGATTTTTCTTTTCCAAGAGAAAAGCATGATATACTTTTAATAGTCCTTAATGTTATAGTTTTTTTTATTCAGTTCTATCTCATCCCATTCTAATAAATTCAGTTATAGTCAAAACATAAAGTGATTACAAGGTATTCTGCTTGTTTAGTTGTATCTGACTCTGTAACTTCGACTGAGGGCTTTTTCTTTTCTTTCTTTTTTTTTTTTTTTGGCAAAAATACTGGAATGGAATTTTATAGATGAAGAACTCAGGCAAATAAGATCAAGCGACTTGCCCAAGGTCACGTTAGTAAGTGTCTGATGCTAGATTTAAACTTACAAAAATGAATCTTCCTGAATCCAGTCTCAGTATTTTCTCCATTGTGCCGCCTAGCTGCCCCATCCAGAGAAAATAATGAAAGAATAGTTCCTGTCATCAAGGAGATTGCTATCTAGTGAAGGAATGGGAAAATGCAGAGATAAGTAATAATCTAAGATAAGAACTATAAGGATAAAGAAAAAAAATCAGACAAAGCACTCAGAGTAATTTGGGGAGAGAACACTAATATCTCTGAGTGGTCAGTGATGGGAGGGGAATCAGGAAAGAACCTAAACTTACTAATCAATGACAATGCGAAAGTTATATAGAGGTGAATTAAATTTTGTTAAAATATTACTCTTTTTATGGTTTTTCTCATTTATATGTAAAATTAAAATGAACCAGAAGGAAAAAATTTTTTTGAGGACATTGAGATCCTTGTGGCCCTTTCAATAGCTTCTAATGAAAGTTTATGACAAAGAAAATATTTTGCAGGGTTGCATTATCTGAGAATATTGGTGCTAAAAGATATCTTGCAAACACAGTTGTTTGGAAGGGATTACATTTATAATAGGCTACTTTCTTGGGCAGATGATTTTGTAAGTAAGCAACTTTTCCTTTGCTTTGCCACAGAATTTTTTTTACTTGCTGTGCTAGAATTGACTATCAGTATATTCAATTATCACCCTCAGTCAGGGTCAGTCAGTCTTCTTCCAAATAATTTCACTATTGTGAATGGGAAACTATGATATAAAGAATCAGAAGAGTAAGCCCTACTTTACAGTGGATCATTGTTAGGCTCATGGGTTAAAATAACATATTTACTCAGATTTTCTACCTCTACATGAGGGACAGCATGATACAATGAAAGAGAGATCAATTTGGAGCTATATTATCAGGTTTCAAATTTTAACCCTTCCTTAATTTAAACTCTTTAGGTCTCAGTTTCATCATCTATAAAATGAAGAGAATGGACTAGAACTTTATGAATCTATGATCCTATATTCTATCCTCATCTTTCTTGGAAACTTCTGTCTCCTGGTGCCAGGTCCTTACTAGGAATATCTACCTAGATGAACCATATATAAATCAACTCACTATGTTTCATAAATTTTTCCATTTGCAATCCCTTTTCACCCTAGAAATTTTTATGTGATTTTATATAGATATATAAAATAAATAGATAAAGCAAAGTTACTGATAACAAATCATAATTTTGTGACCCCCATATACAGCTACATGACTGATTCACAGTTTAAGAAGCTTTACCATAGGCTATTTCTGGACCTTCATCAGACCTTTCTTTGTTCTTCCTTACTTAGAACTATGCTTATATTAAATCTCTCTCTGTCTCTGTCTCTCTGTCTCTCTCTGTGTCTGTTTCTCTGTCTCGCTCTGTCTCTGTCTCTCTGTCTCTCTCTCTCTCTGTGTCTCTCTCTGTCTTTCTCTCTCTCTTTCTCTGTCTGTCTCTCCTGATAGAAGAAAGATAAAAATGACACATATGTACAAAACAGCTCTTTTTGTTGGGGAAAACCTCTGAAAACTAAGGGGTTTCCCAATAACTAGGAAGTGGCTGAATAGTTATGGTAAATAGTTCTAGTGAAATTTTATCATACTATATAAGAAAGAATGAAAAGGAGGGTTCAGAGAAAGTTGGGAAGATTTGGATGAACAGAATGCTTCTTGTAGAAATAAGATCACCACATGGTTCATGATTAGTAGTACAGTGAGAGAAATTTGTGCCTTGGGGAAGCAAGAGATCTGGACTTAGCTATATTGTGGATTTACCACTAGGTATTTGGACTGTGTATGTCTAATCAGAAGAGGATGTTTGATTAGCAGCCCCACCCAATGATTACCTTGTAGAGAGAGAGTTTATGGGCTATTTGGTTGCTTTAATTGGTTTCTGCTTATAGAGTCTATTGACACTAGTGTTTTATTGCATTTTTGCCAAGCAAAATAAAGGCTATATTGTCACATATAAGAATTTCAGATCACTTTTGGCTTCAACTAACCCATCATAGAGTAGGGTGAATGGACTTGTCAGATACCCTCATCCTCAGCACCTTTGTGCTGTGCTGTTGCTCCTCTTCTCAGCTGAGTGTAAAACCCTCCACTACCTGTTCCCACCATTTTGCTGGCCTTCTATTCCAGTACTGTGTACTGATTTCTATAGCAGAGTGGGTGAAACAGCTACAAAATAAGGTGATATATTCTCTAAATTTTGCCATTTTTGTCACTAATCACTATCCTTCCAATGTTCCACTATCATTCCTGTGGAGTTATCCATGACTCTTTCCTTTTCCCCCACTCTCAATATCCCATCACTTTACAAATATATTCTTATTAAACTGACTTACTATTCCTTGTACAAGATAATCCACATGCTCCTTTTTCCAAAGGATTCCCCATGTCTATAATGCACAAATTCCTTCTTCTGCCTCAGAGAATGCCTTGATTCCTCCAAAGCCCAGCTCAAATTCTCCTCTTTCACAAAGTCTTTTCTGGCCACTACTCATTAACATACTATTTAAATTGTTTTAATTATTTGAATGCATGTTATATAACTTTAAGAACCTTATTTACTTAATGTAAAGCCCTTTTTGGGGGATGGGTGCTGATATTCCAGCATCTAGCACAATCCCCTACACATAGGAAGAAAGAAATAAGCATATGTATATATGTATTTATCTATATATCTCATTTACTATGTAACAGGCTCTGTGCTAAATACTTTATAATTATAATTCCCATTATATAGTACTTTACATGGCACTTAATGAATGTTTATCATAATCCATTTCATACATAAAACTATCCAAATAAATAATGTCATTATTTGTATTATTACTATATTTCTATTTAAATACACATATTTTATTTAGTATGATGTTAATATATTACATATTATTAATTATAAAAACACAACAAAATAGTATTCTGATTTTTCTTTGTGACTACTTTCTTGAATACTATGCTAGGCAAGCACAAGTACTGACACGTTCTAACAAGGACACTTTTATAAATATATGATCATAGTGATATGATTAATATCTGTTGATTGAGAATTATTAAATTCTCATGATGATTAAAATTCTATGAATTCGGTAATATTTTAAACTGATTTGTATTGGGTTAACTACAATATAAATAAATATTTGTAAAATAGTGGTGCAAGTATGTGAAATTATGTTTATTCAGCCTACATTAGGTTAAGTTTGCTTATTTTTATTCTTGAGTAATTTAAAAAGAGGGACAGCTTTTATTAACTTCAAAGTCCCCTAGGATTTTGAAAGTTGAAAACCTGTGGTAGAATGAAAAATTCATTGGGAATTTGGACAATGACAAATGGAAGGCTTTATTATACTGTCTTCTTGAGCAAACCACTTTATTCCTGTTTCTGTTTTCCTATCTGGAAATGAGAGATTGAGCTAGAAGATTTCTAAAGTCCTTTTCAGCTTCAAACTTCTATGAAATGATTGAAGAATTTACTAGAAACCAGATTTCTTTCTAAGACATCACATTTTAGTTCTTTGGAAAACTCTCTATATCTCTCAATACATTTAGTGGGTTATTCTGTAACAATTGGGCACCACTATTTAAGAGGCAGAAATATCACTATGACAGTCCTTTCAATAAGGGTATTCTAAAGTTCTTAAGTATAAAAGTTGGCTCCTAATTTTGCCTTCTAGAGTAACCTGACCTGTTCTTGGTCAAATAGCTTAACTTCTTTTAAAGAGTAGTCTTTCTTCAAAAAATATTTTTCATCTTGAACTTAAGTGCCAAAAAGAGAATTTATATGTACACAGCAGAATGTAAAATAATTTTCTATATGAAACTATTGAATCTTTTTTACATCATTTACTTTTTTGGGGCATATGGTAAATTGTACATGAACTTTCAAAATTGTCCTCTGTGTTTACTTCTGAATTTCCTATTGTTTTGGGTCTTTAAAAAATATGATAATGGCCCTCTCTTTTTGGCACCACTTGAGTAAGGTTCACCATTTTCCTTTCTAAACAATTAATTCTTCCGGTTCTTTCCTCAATACGTTTAATTTCATTAAAAATATCTCTTCTGTTCTTTCTGTTCATCTACTCCTTATGAATTATCCATTTATTGCCTTCCTGATCTTTGAAATTCAGAACATTTGAGTTTTAAAGGTTATCTCTGATATGTTAGTCAGGGCATAGCATTTTGAAATCTAGTCTGAGGACATAATAGTATGATGCTGTTTAGCACCAAGCTAAATTGGTTAGCCAGATGCCCGCTGCCTGATACACTTGCTTGAGGTTCATAGAGTCTCCACTCTTGAACTTTCCAGTAACTTTGGGCTTTTCTCAGTGGAATACTTTGTTCTTACTATTTCTATACATGGAGTCAGTCTGGTTACACAAATTCCTCTATGGATGTACTGGCTTTTCCTAGCTGAAGGGACTTTCTTTCTTGCTAGTTTTGGACTTCTGGCTGACTTTTTTGTGCAGTTCTTGTGTGGGAGATAAAACTATTGTAGTTTCACATAGATTTCTTAATCTTTATGTGATCTGATACAAACTAATATTGTTCTAGGTATGAAAGAAAGATTTGTTTTTTTCATGTTCAGGTAGCCATCTTGGTCTTGATTAATTTTGCTGAGTCTTAGTTCCCTCATCTATAAAAAGAGAATACTAATACCTAATCTTTTTCTCTTATAGGGCTCTTTGGAAGGTCAAATAATATAATAAGCACAGTTATTTTTTAAAAATACATGACTGGGGGAATCTAAATATTTAAATGCAGCACATAAATGGTATGGATAAATAGGCTACAGGACATCATCTAGCTTTACATAAAGTAGAAGAAGGGTGGGTACAAACATCAATAGCAACCTCAATGGAGGATGGGGAAGGATGGACTTAAGGCCACCAAAGTTGGAAATTTCTAATGTCTACCTAAACTGGACCATCATAAACAACAATTAACCCCATGAAAATAAGCAAAACAGCAAAAAATTAAAGAAGTTTCACAAGTTAGAATATACTACAGAATTTGTTGTTGTTCAGTAATTCATCTGTGTCTCATTTTATGACGTGTGGATTCATCAATATTGGGCTTTTTTCTTTTCCCATTTTTCTTCCTTCCTTCCTTCCTTCCTTCCTTCTTTCCTTCCTTCCTTCCTTCCTTCCTTCCTTCCTTCCTTCCTTCCTTCTTCCTTCCTTCCTTCCTTCCTTCCTTCCTTCCTTCCTTCCTTCCTTCCTTCCTTCCTTCCTTCTTTCCTTCTTTCCTTCCTTCCTTCCTAGAGGGGAATGATTTGCCATTTTTCTTTAATTGGTTAAGGCAAATAGATTAAGTGATTTGCCCAGTCATGCAGCAAATAAATCTGAGGGCAGATATGCACTTTGATCTTTTTGATTCTGGGTCCAGTGCTCTATTCATTAAGCTACCTAGCCAACTCCAAAGAATACACAAGAGTACATGAACTTTTCAATGAGGATTGAGATAAAATCTCAGAACTGCCAAGGGAACCATCTCACCAAAAGGAGCCTGCTCTCCAGATGTTCATGCTGTAGGTGCTGAAAATTCAGGTACATAACTAGAGTTGGATCTTCTATATATCTTTGGCACTAGGGCTCCAGTTCAATGTTAAAAATTTCCATTTTTATGCCTCTGAATCCTTTTCCTCTATTGTTAAGATTTCCTTTCCTCCATAAGAGCTGAATTTTCATGGACATAAGGGAACTTCTATATGAGGCAACTAAATGGTACAGTGAACATTGTCCTAGGCCTACAGTCGAGATTACCTTGTTTCAAATCTGGGCTTAGAAATTTACTGGCTATATGATCCTGCACAAATCACTTATTTTCTGTCTCCCTCAGTTTTCTCAATAGTAAAATGGTATAATAATAGCACTTACTTCCCAGGATCATTGGAGTATCAAATGAGATAATATTTGTAAAACATTTGTCATAGTGCTCAATAATACATAGTTGTTGTTTGTCCTTTGTTTTTGAAGAAGACCAATGACATTACCGGATGATGTCTTGAATAGTATGTCAATTGGATTAAGATGAAGCAGAATTGCACAAAGTTACCACTCTTTCAGAGTCATGAATTCAATGACAATACAAAAGTTAAATTCACTGGCAATGGCCTGGGATGCAGTGAAAGATTTTGGAATCTTTTATGTCTGACTAAGTTCTAAGAGCCCAACAGTACCTGCTTCAGCCACCTTTATGGCCCTTGGGAGCAACTGTTTTCATTTGCCCTTTAGGGGAAGTATTAATATACTTTGGATAGACAGCTCCTTAACAGACCAATAGGTCTGAGCCCTTTGAGTAATCCTCAACCTGGTTTAGCCTGTTGACAGATATGGTTTATCCTCAGTGTGATTGGTGGACATGTTATAGCTTCTTGGAGCATAGGTGGATCATAAAGGTATATAATTGATCCTGAAAAGGACTCAGCAAGCCAGCATACCTGGAATGCTACTTTTCCTTCCATACCCTGTATACTCCATAATAAGCATCTAATAAATGCTTATTCTCCCCCTGGCAAGGAATTCTGTATGTCAATACAGATTAAATAACATGTACAGTTAAGATTTGAATTCAGCAGGCCACGTCTATACACTGTACTATTTTACTTTTCGTGAACAAAATCATCTCTGCATATGCAAAAACTCTACTCCTTGAGCCTTTTTCTCTTCAGCCCTTTCAGTTTCAAGGCTCATAGGATTGTGGTAATTAGTAGAAGGATGCTTAGACATTAAGTTTCATTTCAGATGGCTTTTTTACAGCACACTTCAGTAGTCCCTGTCTTTGAGTGACTTGAAGCACTTAAAAATTGAATTCAACTTCTCAAGGTTCCCAGAGGCAACTAGGAGGTATGACATGGATTGGAAAATTTCAGAATTTTGAAGTAAGGAAGGAGCTTGCTCAGGGCCATGTAGACAATAAAGTATCACAATCAGAATTACAAGTCAGACCTACTTTCTGCCGTATTTGCTCTACCTGTCAGTTCAATTAGCTATAAATTGAGATTAAGTTTTTCACAGCACATCATTTTGCATGATGGCAATGTGGAAACGATCCCACTGCATGAAAGTGAAATGACTGAGGCATTAATAAAGCAATTTCTATAAGATGCTTTTAAAATAGAAATAAGGCAAAGAAATTACTTGTAAATTCTATTTTTTTATGCCTGAAGAAAATAGAAACTTAGGAAAACTATAAATATAGGTTTCAGCCTATAATTTAACTTTGAGTAAAACTCTTTAATATTGATAATTTTGTTAAACCTTTTCACTTTCACATTATATGATGGCCACAATTTATGTAACTATTGAGAATATTCCAGGGACTCATTTAAAATTGTTAAATATGATAATTTTGCATTATGTATTGAACTTTCTTTTTAATATTTCATTTTTCCACAGTTATATTTTTAACATTTATTTAAAAATTTTTTGAGATCCAAATTTTCTCTCTCCCTATCTCATTTTCCCTTTTCCTGAGATGGCAAGCAATATAAGATAGGTTATGCATATTCAAAACACATTACCATATTAGTCATGTTGTGGAAAAAAAAACACATTTCCAAAGGAAAACAACAAAACAAAATAAACACAGGAACTAAAAAACAACATGCTTTGATTTGTATTCAGAATCCATCAGTTTTTTCTCTTGAAGTGAATGACATTCTTCATCATGAGTTCTTGGAATTGTTTTGGATCATTTAATTGCTGATAATAGCTAAGTCATTCAGAATTGATCATTATACAGTGTTGCTGTGACTATATGCAAGATTCTGGTTCTGTTCACTTAATTTTGCATCAGTTTCTTTATTCTTTTCGGTTTTTCTGAAATCATCTTGCTCATCATTTTTGATAGCATAATATTATATACTACAACTTGTTTAATCATTCCTTATTAATGAAAATTCATTTAATTTCTAATTCTTTGTCAGTACAAAAAAGAATTGCTATAAACATTTTTGTACAAATAGAAATACAGATCTAGTAGTGATATTGCTGGATCAAGGGATATACACTGTTTTAATATTCTTTTGGCATAGCTCCAAGTTGTTCTCCTGGGTGGTTATATTAGTTCACAATTCCACCAGCAGTGCGTCATTTTGCTACATCCCCTCCAACATTTATTATTTTTCTTTTTTGTCACATTAGTCAATCTGAGGAATATGGATTGGTACCTCAGAGTTGTTGAAATTTCAAATTTTCTAATTAATAGTGATTTAGAATATTTTAAAATATGACTGTGGATAGCTTGATCAGAATGTTTTCTAAGAATATGAGGATCATGGATCTAGATTAGGAAGGGTCTTGGAGAAGCCATTTAATTTAATTCCCTCATTTTATAGATGAGGAAATGGGAACCAAGAAGGTTAATGAGATTTTTCCCAAGATAACTTAAATATTAAATTTCTCAGATATGATTTGAACCAATGTCTGTGATTCTATAGTAAGTTCTCATTTTCCCCTATTGTACTATTTCTGCAGGTTTTGTTCTAGGTAGAATATTATGGAATTTTAATGGAATATTTATTGGTTTTAGATGCTGTTCTTGAGGGGGAATTTTGACAAGCTGTAAAATATTTAAAGGAGAGTAGGTACAATGGTGAGGAGAATCAAAATTATGTCATATTAAGATTCTTTGAAGGAATGGGTGTTTGCATAGCATGGAAAAGGGAAAATTTAGCTGAAATATGACAGATAGCTTCAGATTCCCAAAGTAATATAATTTGAATGAGGAATTGGACTTGTTAGTTTTGTTGCTGTTTAGTTGTTTCATCTATGTCTAATTTTTTTGTGATCCCATTTGGGGTTTTCTTGGCAAAGATAATGGCATATTTTGCCATTTCCTTCTTCAGCTTATTTTACAGATGAAGAAACTGAGGCAAACAGGTTTAAGTGACTTGCCTAGGATCACATAGCTAGTACGCATCTGAGGTTAGATCCAAATTCAGATCCTTCTGACTTCAGGGGCGGCATGCTATCTACTATACCACCAGCTATCCTAGATTTGCTATGTAAAAGGACAGAAGATCAATTAATAGAAATGATTAGGAGGATTAACAACATAATTGTTTAGATTTCTAACAATTATACTTGTCTGAGAAAACAATAGGCTATCTTATGAGGTACTGAGTTCCTTGTCACTAAAGGTTTTCAAGGAAAGACTGAATAACAATTTTTTAAAAGGATTTTTACTATATTAAGTATCCACATCACACAAGCATTCATAAACTTTATATGTCATTAAAAATCTGATGAAGCTATGTATCCTATTTATAAAATGATGCTTTAAAATGATAAAATAAAATACATAGGATTACAGGGGAAAACAATTATACTGAAACATCATTACTAACTTAAGTTTCAAAAACAACTCCATTTACTCCAGGTTAAGAATCCCTAGAAATGATCTCTAAGGCTTATTCCAACACTGACATTCTTTGCTTTTATATATAGTAATAACCTTTAAATAGCAATTTCCATCAACAGTTACCAGAATATTTAGCTAACTGTGTTAATTAGGCTCTATGTCTAGCTGAGCTAATGGCTAGCAACACCTGGTTTTAGTTTGGTTTAACTTGTTTCAGGGATCCTCAAACTACGGCTGCGAGCCAGATGCAACAACTGAGGATGTTTATCCCCCTCACCCAGGGCTATGAAGTTTCTTTATTTAAAGGCACACAAAACAAAGTTTTTGTTTTTACTATAGTCCGGGCCTCCAACAGTCTGAGGGACAGTGAACTGGCCCCCTATTTAAAAAATTTGAGGACCCCTATTATAAATGAATATTGTGACTGTTTCCTAGGGCGATGACAATACTAATTCAGATGGGACTAGTAAACTTTCAATTAGAGGTCATGTTTACGTGTTCATAAAAAAAAAAAAAAATTAAAGAAAATAAAATTTGATCTGAGAATTGTTTAGGAAAAATGCATTCTGTTTAGCTACAAAGTAGTAGGGATTTAATAAATACTATGTAATTAATAATCTGTATTCTGCTCCTATGAATACTCTACTCAAGGAAGCACTAATCTATGAGACAAGAATTTTCACTCAAAAATTTTTATTTGACAATTTAGTTACAATGTAATTATACACACTAACACACACACACACACACACACACACACATATATAGTTTCAGATGCATGTTTACAAATGGGTTAATGCATCTGTATGAAAAGAAATATAAGTGTCTGAGTATATGTGGATTTGCATGAATATTGTTCTATGTATGTGTGTATATAGATATATGTATATGTCTATGGGTCTATGAGTGTGTATGAATATATATGTGTGTGTGTATATATATATATATATATATATATGTGCGTGGGTGTAGATGTGCAGGCATGTATGTGAATGTGTATATATATATATATCTGCTTAATTATATCTGCTTGGGGGAGGTAAGAGGGATAAAAGGGGAAAAAGAATATAGTAAAACAAGTGCACAGCAGAGAACAAAAGAACAACCTACAAGGAAGCAAAGAAAAAATGAACATCCATAAATATAATTTCTTCTATTATTATATTTATATTTTTCTTGAATTGGCTATTTATTTTTCTATATTTTGAATCCTCCCTAATATCCTGCTGGACACATGACAATGTTATTTTATTTTGTTTTTCTTTCCTGTCTTTCTTTTTTCTGTTGTTTTTAAAAAAATAGATCAATAAAAAATATTATACACATGTACATATACACATGCACATACATATATGTATGCATATATAAATGTATATATACACATATATACATATATATATATATATATACACACACACATACGTGCAGCCATTCTCCAGTAGATAAGTGATCAAAAGATATGAACCAATAGTTCTCAGAAAAAAAGCTCTGAAAAACTTCAAAGCATTCACAGAAAAAAAGCTCCAGATTTCTAATAAGAGATATTAAAATTCAAACAATTTTGAAGTTATATCTCATACCATGTAAATTCACCAAAAAATGACAAAATATGTCAACAGTAAATGTTGGAAGTATTATAGGAAGGTAGATACATTGATATATTTTTTGATGGAACTGTAAAATAGTACAATCATTTCAGAAAAAAAATTGGAATTATACAAATAAATTGAATAAAATATCCTTACTCTTTGATCTCAAAAGCCCTCATCTTCTCCAAAATAGCATTTTTTTTTATGATAGCTGAGAATGGGAAGTAAAGTAGCTGCCTATCAAACAGGAAATGGCTAAACAAATTATGAAACAGTACTGTAATATAAGAAACAATGTATGTGATGAATACAGCGAAATATGGAAGGATCTATATGAATTGATACTAAGTGAAAAAGTTGAGGCAAGAAAACAATAGTTACAGTAACTATAGAAATATAAATAAAAAGAACAACTATGTGTCCCCCCCAAATCAAAAGCAAATTCAACAAAATTATGAAGATCAAATAAGACTCAAATGAAGAGATATGAGGAGACACACCCAATCTACCCTTTCATGGATATTGGAGATCAAAGTATTACACAATGCATATTTCCAGACTTTTTCAATGTGTTGATGAGTTGTGCTGACTTTTTTCTCTTTAAAAAAGTTTGTCATATGGAATGACTTTCAAGGAGGAGTGATGGAGATAGAAGGATAGTATAATGTTGTAAAATACAGAAAATATCAATAAAAACGATATATGGAGAGGGACATTATATTGTACTTAAAAGCACCATGGACAACAAAATAAAATAATATCTAAGTTTAAAGTTTAAAATAAAAGGACATTGATAGAATTAAAATAATCACACAGAATTTTAATATTCTCCATTCAGGGCCAGATAAACCTAATAGAATAATGACTAGTAAAAATAATGATAAACAAGGAGAATTGTAGATCTTAAACTATTGTTGAAAAATTAGATTTGAAATACAACTATTTTTAAGTAGATTAAATAATATACATATTTCTCCTATCATTTTATAGTATCCTAGAAAAACAAGTCATAATTTTAGCATGTGGAAGGCCTAGATTTGAATTGTGGGAGCATCAGGGTAGTGGAAACTACATCATGATGTTAAAAATAATTTTTGTTGACAGAAATAAAAAACAAAGATTAAATGGGAATAATTTCACATTTTCATCATTCTAGTGAAGCTCAGGAGAAAAACTTGAGAGTTAAATACCTATGGGAACCTTCTGGCATCACTGAGTAGTTCCAGGTAGTGACTTCAAGAAGCTTAATTAGTGTGATCCTTTTAGTAAGAACAAATCTACATATGTAACCTAAAAAGTTACATAGGTCTTTAGTTAATTAAGAGAGTTCAGTTCCTCTGGTGTATGTAATAAATGATTCAAATTAAAAATCTAACCTGATGACTATGGACATTTGCTTTGATTTTTGATTATTCTTAGCATTTTGTTATTGTTATTGTTCACATTTTAAAATTTTTTTACTCTATTTTCTGGGCATTATTTGGGTCATAACTCACATTTGTTTTCAACATGTGCTTGGGCATGTCTTACCTTGTCAATAATGATGTTAATTTCCACAATGCTATACTATCCTGATAAATAGTATTTCTTTTCATTCTCTAATAATTACTTTTCTTTCTCTTTGTCTTTTCTAACTCCGAACTGTAAGCATTTCACAAAGTTTTATTGGTCTCCTTTTTTCCTCAAATGCTTACCAGGTCAATTCCCTGTTCAAAAATAGTCAGTGTCTTTCATTTGCTTTCTCAAAGAATAAAAATTCTAGCCTGACATTGAAAAGTCTCCAATAATGGCTCCAGATTCCTTTGTGCTTTCATATTCTTCTTCATGTTACACTTTATTTTAGTCTTTAGGTGTTCTTGGAATACACTTATTGAATTTTGTGCCTGGAAAAGTGAAAAATCCAAAGAAATGAGAGGAGACAAAAACTTCTGAAACTGAGTGAGCACGAAAAAACTTTGTCAAAAATAAAGCTTCTTCAATGAGCAAGTGAGTCTTTGACATGGCTGAAAAGTTTGTTCATGCTTCTTCTTAAGACAGGAATTGATACCCAAGTGTGGCTGACGTGGGTGAAAAGAAAAACAGTCACTGTGTTCTGCATGTTACTCAGTTTGTATCTTACCTACCTATATTATTCCTGCCCTATTATTTGTTCTGACCTCTGGCCTTTGTCCTAGTCATCATCCTGTCTGTCTGGTTTGCCAACTTTCTTGTTATAAACTTTGAGAACTGTGAACTCTCATATTATCTCTCACTTCTTCAAGTCCTAGCATCTAACTGAGGATTCTGGCCAACAGTGATTAAGCTTCTTGAAGTCTCTACCTGGAGCTACTCAGGGTTATCAGAAGGTTCCCATATTAACTCTCGTTTTTACCTGAGATTCACCTTGATGGTGAAAATGTGAGACTCCTCCCATTTAATTTTCTCTTTATCAGAGTAAAAAATTCCAAGAAGGGAAAGATGTGTCTTTGGATCTCTCTTTTATCTGACTATCTTATCCTTCCTTACAGCCAGATGAAGAAAATTGAGCCTCCATTTTGAAGAGAGAATTCTATAATAGGTACCCTCTCACCACAGAAACTTTATGTGCTATCATTTTGAAAGATCTCAAAATTTCCTTCTTGCCTTTCCTTTTCCAAACCTTGCCTGCTAATTACCACAAATATCATTGATTTGAGTCTGTTTATATAGTTAGTTCATTTACATAGATTTGTCACTAAATTTTAATCTATTATAGAAAAATGTTATGCAATGCTGTTTGATAATATTCTGGGGCAATAGATATTCACTCTTAGAAAAATAATTTAAGGGAGATTTTTTTTCAGAGAC
Source organism: Antechinus flavipes (assembly GCF_016432865.1). Classification (NCBI taxonomy): domain Eukaryota; kingdom Metazoa; phylum Chordata; class Mammalia; order Dasyuromorphia; family Dasyuridae; genus Antechinus; species Antechinus flavipes. Next base: position 531,271,920 of record NC_067398.1, read on the forward strand.
CTTGTATAATACACATAGATAGATTCAATCTCTTTCCAGTGAGTCAGTTGTGGATGCAAGTTAATTATTAATAAGGGAGCAGGACTAAAACATTTCAATAAGATTTTTAAGAAAATTATTTATTTTTTATTAAAGCTTTTTATTTATAAAACATATACATGGGTAATTTTTCAACACTGACCCTTGCAAAACTTTCCATTCCAAATTTTTTCCTCCTTTCCCCCACCTGCTCCCTTAAATGACACATAGTCCAATACATATTAAATATGTTAAAATATATGTTAAATGCAATATATACATACATATTTATATAGTTATTTTGCTGTGCAAGAAAAATCGGATCTAGAAAAAAACCTGAGGAAAAAACCAAAATGCAAGTAAACATTAACAGAAAGTGTGAAAATGCTATATTGTGGTCCACATTCAGTTCCCAAAGGTATCTCTTTGAGTATATTTGGCTTTCTTCATCACTGAACAATTGGAACTGGTTTGAATTATCTCATTGTTGAAGAGGACCGTGTTCATCAGAATTGATCATCATCTAGTCTTGTTGTTGCTGTGTATAACGAACTCCTGGTTCTGCTTATTTCACTTATTGTTGGAATCTTTACAAACTGCTAACTCATTAGAGTTGAGGTTTTGGGCCAGAACCTGAAACAAGGTACTAAGTAGAACTAATTGATACAATGCTTGTATTCACATCTTTACTCATTGGAGTTCACAAGTATAAGAGATTCACAAAGTTAACTGTGTAACTTTGTGAATTCACACCTCCCTTGAAGCTCTTAGGGCCAGAGAGCACTATGGGAGAAAACCCATAATCCCATTCTCTCAGAAGAGTCATATATAAACCACTGAAGAATGATTCATTCAAATATTTTCCACTTGGCTGGCTAGTGGTGGAAGGAGAGTTTTGGGAGGAAGAAGCTACAAGTCGAGAGTTCAGTGACGATTGAGAAGGCTCTCTCAGAGGAAAGACAGATTCAACTTGGTGCTGGCTCTGGAGGCTGAAGAAAGCAGAGGCAGAGGCTGAAGGACAAAACCTTTGGATTTGGAGACATAAGGAGGGAGCTCTTGGAACCAAGCAGAGAGAGAGGGATTGTGGGATACAAGAGAGAGGGATTATGGGTTTTTTCCCATAGTGCTCTCTGGCCCTAAGAGCTTCAAGGGAGGTGTGAATTCACAAAGTTACACAGTTAACTTTCTGAATCTCTCATACTTGTGAACTCCAATGAGTAAAGGTGTAAACACAAGCATTGTATCAATTAGTTCTACTTAGTACCTTGTTTCAGGTGCTGGCCCAAAACATCTTCTTGTAAGATTAGATCAGTAATCTATCAACTCTAATGAGTTAGCAGTTTGTAAAGATTCCAACAACTTGCCATCAGTTCATATAAGTTTCTCCAGGATTCTCTGAAATCATCCTGTTAGTCGTTTCTTACAGAACAATAATGTACCATAACATTCATATACCATAATTTATTTAGCCATTCTCCAATTGATGGGCATCCATTCAGTTTCTGGTTTCTAGGCACCAAAAAAAGGGCTGCCACAAATATTTTTGTACATGTGGGTTCCTTTCCCTCCTTTAAGATCTCTTTGGGATATAAGACCAGTAGAAATACTGCTAGATCAAAAAACCATAGGATCATCTCAATAGATGTAGAAAAAGCATTTGACAAAATCCAATATCCATTCCTAATTAAAAAAAACACTTGAGAGTGTAGGAATAAATGGACTTTTCTCTAAAATAGGAGAATCTATTTAAAACCATCAGTAAGCGTCATATGAAATGGGGATAAATTGGAACCATTCCCAATAAGATTAAGAGTAAAACAAGGTTGCCCACTATTACCATTACTATTCAATATTGTATTAGAAATGCTAGCTTCAGCAATAAGATTTGAGAAAGAGATTAAAGGAATTAGAGTAGGTAATGAGAAAACCAAATTATCACTCTTTGCAGATAGGATGGTACACTTAGAGAACCCTAGAGTATCAACTAAAAAAACTATTAGAAATAATCCATAACTTTAGCAAAGTAAATCCACATAAATCCTCAGCATTTTTATACATTACCAACAAATTCCAACAGCAATAGATACAAGAGAAATTCTTGTATATATAAGTTAAATAAATAGTTGAGTAAATATAGGTATCTGGGATCACTGGAGTGTGCCAATTTCCAAGCTGGAGTATAGGAAGGGTCTGCACAAGAGGTATTTAAAAAAACACCTCTAGGGGAGAAGCAGTTAAAAAATGGGGTTCTGAAGTCTTTCCTCCAGGAAGTTGGTCAGGAACAAGTCTGTACTAGACAGAAAGAAAAGGAATTTAAAAGCAGTTTGTGTTCATGTGAGTGTGAATGTTTTATCTTTTATGTTTCTCTCTGTCAACTGAATTACAAAGACAAAGACTCTTAGCATGGAATTTCATTTTGTTCCAGGTCCTTACTTACTTACTCTGTAAATGTGCTCTGCTCTGGTTACCTTTTCCTATCATTAGCTGGTTTTCTCCATAATCTCCATTTTGAATAAGCACCCAGGCCAATCCCAGGCTCACTCCTTCATTTATCTCCAGGCTATGATTCTTTGATGTTTCATTTACCTCTGGACAGTGATCTCTGGACTTTTTCCTGCTGGTGATGTGGCTTCCTTTTCCCCAACCCTCCTTTTCAGTTTTCTTTTATCTGTTGTCTTTCTTATACGCCTTGAGAGCAAAGAATGTTTTTCTTCTTGCATTTGTATTCCCAGAACTTAGCATAGTGTCTGGCACATAGTAAGTGCTTAATAAATGCTTGTTGATTTGTTGACATTGGGCTAGGAAAAGCTTATCCGTAATTAGCATTAAAAGACATAAATTCTATAAGATGAAATCTGGCCATGAAAAAGATTTATGAACTCCTGATTCAAGATACCATTTGTGGGAAATAAAATGATTATTAATTCCAGAGGTTAGCTGACCATTTCTAATTATAAAGCCAAATAAGAAATTGATTAGCCACTCACCAAAATCACGATCAACAGTGAACACAGAACTGCTTAGCTGCATGTGTTTGTATGCATTTATATATACACATCTCTGCACACACACACACACACACACACACACACACACACACCCCTCAGACTAGTTTCCAGTCATGTCTGTTATGGCCCTGTGCTATTTTCGAAATTGTTACTGAGAAGGAGTTTGGATATTTTTATCTGGGAAAGAACTATGAGACATCTCTGGAGAATAGAGGCAAGATTTATTTCTTTCCAATCTCCAATATGCTGGTATTAAATGTCTTCTTTTTATTAAATACTTTGTTGCATATAAGCTAAAAGAGGTTATGATTCTATTAACATAACATTTAGGATCTCATTAAGGTATTATTTTAGTGGCACCAATATGCTTCCAATTAACAACTAATGAAATTCAATTTTATAAAATATGATAATAGAATTATTAAGGTGTGAATTGTAAAATGTTCATTTGGATAAAATTGTGAAATTCACATTTTCACATAGTTATAAGAATTATTTTCATTAGGAGAGTAGAATAATCAGAATTAGATAATTTAATGATGACAACTAAGTTAGGAAATATCTTCCAAAAACAGGATGGGTGTTGGCCATCTGAATAAGGTTAGATTTATCTTTTTTTTTTTTTTTTTGGGAGACTTACCAGAAAACTTGATGATTTAGGTGACTTTAGAAAGGAGTCAAGAAATCTGTTATGTTAGAACTGAGAATTTTTTTCAGTATGTTATAGGGAAAAATTCAGATCAATTCAATTTGATGAATATATATGAAGTATATATGTACTCAATACTATATAATCACTACCTTCAAAAAACAAGTAGTTTTGAGGAAGGTCTTACTGACATTAACAAAAATATAAGAAGGGTTAAGATCAAGAGAAGCAACCTGGCAAAGTGGATAGAATGTTAAACTTGGACTTCACATTCTTTGTCTGATACTTATTAGCCTTGGCATTGGGCAAGTCACTTAAACTCCTCCAGCCTCAGTTTCCTTATCTGTAAAATAAAAGGACTGAACTTAATAGTTTTCAGTCTCTTCTAGTTCTAAATGAACCTAGGAAGTTTACATATTGGAGAGCCTTTAATTCTTTGAAAAATCAAGAAGGGAAGAGGTTAGTGTAAGTAGGAATGCTTATTAAATGCTATATTAATTTAGCACAAGTTGAATTGAATCTGGAATTATGAATCTATATTTGATATATAAGGACTGAGTGGGGCAACTCTTGGTAGAGAAAACTCCCTAAGTATTGTGTTGGGAATGGATTAGTAAATATAGGCAGTGTTATAAAGCTCCAATAGAAACAGTCTACTAAACTGTACATAAGGATCTCTGTTAGGCTTTCACATTACTAAAACTCAAGACAAAGAGAATTTAAAGGATTTTATTATAACCACATCAAGGTAAGCAACACATTGAATGCCTACTCACTGAAAATCAGCAACGGCTTCAAGATGGGGACAGCTTTTGTAGATAACTTTTAAAAAATCCAGAAAGGTTTTCCTCGCAGAAGAGGTGGGGTCTTTGAATCTCAGTTGCTCTGTAAGGTAGTCAGAACATGACATCTCCCTCCACCCCTACCCATGCCCCAGATCCTTCCCCAACAATGGTTGATAAGCAGAACTAAGAACAATAGTTTGCTGAGTCAACATAACTTTCCACACAATGCTATCTATGTTTTATTATAGTTTTATTTATTTGTGAAATATTTCTCAAATGCATTTTGATTTGGTTTGGTAACACAAGAATGTTGTAGGCAGTAGTAGATCAGGGCTTCTTAACTTTTTTCCATTCAAAATTTCTTTCCACTCAAGAAATTTTTACATGATGTTGGTTAAATAGGCACATAAGATAGGTATGCAAATCAAACATTTACTGATAATAAATCTTAATTTTGTGACCTCCACATTCAGTTACAAGAATTCATATCGGGTCAGAAACAGCTTAAGAAGCTGGGGCACAGAGGGCAATGAAGCTTATTTGCCTATCTTGGGGGATATTAGTAGAAGAATCTCCAATATCTCCTGCAGACAGATCTTGAGAATAGAATTATTTGAATTCAAATAGGAATTATCAGAAAGAATAAGATGTTTTTTTGCCTTTGAGCATTCATCTCATTACTAGTTAAATCCCTGATGACATTTACATTTTCAAAAAAAGTGGAGGCTTAATGCCCATGTGACCAGATAAGACTCAGTGATAAAATGGCCCATTACCTCCAGAATCAAAGAAAAAAACCTGTGTTTGTTTTTTAAAGTTGTTCATTATCTGGCTCCTACCTGATAATAAAATCACTTACACTTTCCTCTGCTCCCTATCTTCTTCAATCGAAAACTGGTTTCCTTGCTGTTCCTTACACAAGACCCTCTATTTCCTGATTCCATTAATTTTTTAAAAGATTATTTTATTTTTCCAGATACATGCAAAAATAGTTTTCAACATTCACCTTTGCAAAACCTTGTGTTCCAAATTTTTCTCACTCTCTTCCGTCCCTTCTCTCCCCAAGACAGCAAGCAATTCTTTATAGGTTAAACATGAGCATTTCTTCTAAACATATTTCCATATTAGTCATGCTGCAAGAAAAATCAGATAAAAAAGGAACAAATATGAGAAAGAAAAAAAAACACAAGCAAACAAACAACAAAAAAGATGAAAATAGTATGCTTTGATTCACATTCAATCTTCATAATACTCTCTCTACATGTGGATGGCACATTTTATCACAAGTCTTTGATTCCATTTATTTTCATTTGACATTACCCTTGAGTCTAATAATTTTCTTCCTTCCTTCCTTCCTTTCTTCTTTTTTCTTTCCTTCCTTCCTTTCTTCCTTCCTTCCTTCTTTTCTTCCTTCCTTCCTTTCTTTCTTTTCTTTCTTTCTTCCTTCCTTCCTTCTTTTCTTTCTTTCTTTCTTTCTTTCTTTCTTTCTTTCTTTCTTTCTTTCTTTCTTTCTTTCTTTCTTTCTTTCTTTCTTTCTTATTCTTTTTTCTCCTTCCTTCCTTCCTTTCTTCCTTCCTTCCTTCCTTCCTTCCTTCCTTCCTTCCTTCCTTCCTTCCTTCCTTCCTTCCTTCCTTCCTTCCTTCCTTTCTTCATTCCTTTTTCCACATTGCTTTATGAATCATGTGGCAGAAAAAATCAGAACAAAAGGGAAAAGCCATGGGAAAGAAAAACAAAACCAGAAAAAAAAGAAGTGAACATAGTATATATGTTGACTTACTCTCAGAATCTAGATTTCTAGATTTCTAGATGCATATGGCATTTTCTATGCAAAGTCATTTGGGTTTGCCTTAGATCACTGAACTACTGAGAAGAGCCAAGTCTTTTATAATTGATCTTTACACATTCTTGCTGTTATTTATTTCTGATTCTTCTTGTTTTGCTCAGCATCAGTTCATGTAAATCCAGGTCTTTCTAAAATCAGCTTGCTTATCATTTTTTATAAAACAATAATGTTCCATTACGTTCATATACCACAACTTGTTCAGCTGTTCTCCAATTGATGGGTATCTATTCAGTTTCCAATTCTTTGCCACTACAAAAAGAATTGGTACAAGCATTTTTGCATATGTGGGTGCTTTTCACTCTTGATTCCATTCATTTTCATCCAATGCTGCCCTTGCCATAAATGTTCTTCTTCCTCCTCCTCCAGCCTTCTTTAAATTCTTCTGTGTCTCTACTAAATTCTCATGTTCACCAAGATGTTTTCCCAGTTCTCATGAGTGCTAGTGTCATCCCTCCGAGACCACTTCTAATTTACTCTGTATATATCTTCTATGTGCCTACTTGTTTGCATGCTTTTCCCCATTAGATTATGAACTCCTTGAGAATATAGACTATTTTTTTGGTCGGTTTTTTTTTTTTTTGTTTTGTCTTGCCCAGCACTTATTATAATGACTGGCAAATAATAGTGAGCTTATAATTATTATTGAAATGTGCTGTTTTCAATAGCTCTTGGAAACAGATTTGATTTTTGAAACAAAGATTTTAGTTTTGGCTCTAACTAAACCTTTAGGGACTTTAGATCTGTCTTCATGAATATAAATCAAATAGCAATCTTTGGGTTAGGTATGATGGGAGGGGTGTGTTGTGACACTTTAGAGGAGAATTTCCAATTGCTATGCTGAAAAAGAAGAAAGAATGTATCTGGTTAATACAAAAATCTCGTCCCTTCTTTGAGAACACCACAGTTAGATGGCAGTCTATTGGTTCATCATTCTGGTTTCTTTTTGTTTTTGAATTGTTTTAATTGTGTTGCATTTAGGCTTTTTTTTTTTTTTTTTGACAGATACTAGAGTGGTATCTTATTTACTTCTCTAGCTAATTTTACATTTGAGGAAAGAGATAAACAGGATAAAATGCCGTGCTCAAGGTCATCCAAGCAGTAAATATCTAAGTCACATTTATACTCAGGAAAATAAGCCTTCTTGACTCCCGGTCCAGGACTATCTTCACTGTGCCACCTAATTGCCACAAAGAGGGTTTTATTGTTTTGCTATTTCCGGATTATTTAACTAAGGACATTCAGGCATAGAGTAGGTTTTGAAAAGACAAGGTAGGGATCTCACTGAAAGCCATTAGTGGCAAGATACACAATCTGGATCATTTTATTTCCCAGTTTGATAAGCTTATCCACTTAATGTTAGTGCTTCTGTGTCCAGTTTTGAGAAAATTATTTTTGGGAAGAGATCATGAAAAATCTATATATTATCTTCACTTTCACTAAATGCTGTTATGGAATGATATGGGTTATGTTGGGGAAAATGTATCAACTCCAAATGTATTAGACAAGATTCACATTCCAATAGACCATTGGAGATCTAAAATAATTGAAACAGAAACCTGTACTAGAAGAGATTCCTGCTAAAGCATGTATTAGTTGGACTGGATCTCTTCAAACTCTTTTCCAACTTTGATATCATGTGACTAGAGAATGCTGAAATAAGGGGCCCTGGAGAATATTCCTGTGCCTTATTTTTGTCTGCAAGTAGATAAATCAGCAACTAATATTTATTAGTGGCAAATCAAGATAAAACACAGGAGAGCTCAAATATTTCATTGGGAGGATAAGTTCTCCCTTAAATTTTGGCCCTCCAGATGGGAAAATCCATATTTATGTAATTTTGCTTATTTTTTGTAGACAGCCCTATTAGTTTGGTGCAAATATAATCATATACCAATAACCTAAAGTTGTTGCTTTAAGTGTTTTAGGTGGTATAGTGTAAAGAGTGCTATACTTGGAGTCAGAAAGGAAGATTTAAATTCCAACTTTGCCTTAGATACCCAATTAGTTGTGTGAGCCTGATGAAGTGACTTAACCTTTGTCAGCCTCAGTTTTCTCAAGAAAGATTAAGTACTGGATGGCTCATCCCATGATGTGAGAGAAAAGACCATAGTCTTTTTGCATATAAAAGAGAAAAATTTGTTCTTGACTGTTAGTGACTGCTTTAAGAGTGAAAGACTTATTATAAGTAATAGGAATTATGTGCTGTCATTTAAAGTGTATTTGGAAATCAAATATTTTAATTCCTCTTGTGTTATCATTGATTCCTTGTTATAAAAAGGAGCATTCCTTTCTATGAGGAACTTGAGTCTTCACTTAGAAATATGACAAATGAAAGCAATTAGGTTCCTCATTCAATGAATTATAAATACTTGTAAAACGCAGCCTTCCTCCAAAATGTTTATTATTATTCTGAAGGAGGTTCTATTGTGAAATATCTAAAATTCTCAGTATGAAAATGCTTATTTTGAAACATTAACATTTATAAATTTTTTCTAGCCTTATAAATTAAGATTGACTCTACATTAGAGGATTCCTTTAAATAGCACTCACATATTTCAAGTATCTTTTGACCCATTCACTACAACACGAAACCTCTTTCACCAAAATGATAATGAATTATAGAGTCAGTGGGATACAGTGATTAAAGGCAGGATTTCAAGTTTTGCTTCTGCTACAAATTGGTTGTGTCACTTTCCTGCTAAATATCCATTCAACTCTCTAAGACAACAAGATGGAAAATATATCCATCTGAATTCATAGAGGATATTCTTTGCTGGTAAATCCTCATATGGATGAAAACACATATGTGGGGGAAAGTGCCAGGAATGGCAAGAAATCAGTCAAATAGAAGCACTAATATATCATTTCTTTGATTCCTTTGTTACAGACCTAATTATAGTATTGCTAGGTCAGAAAAGTATATACAGTTTTACAGTTCTTTGGGCATTATCCTGACTCTACCAACAATGCATTAATGCCCTATTTTTCTGCATCTTCTCCAGCATTTATCATTTTCCTTTCTTGTCATGTAAGCCAATGTGAGATCACATGTCAGAGTTGTTTAAATTTGCATTTCTCTAATTAGTGATTTAGAATTTTTGACTTTTGAGTTTTGATTTCTTCATTGCTCATGCTACCTTTTTTATTGTTTTTTAAAGCAAGAGGTAGTTTCCCTATATATCTTTTTAATTAGATATACTTAAATTTTTTTTTGTCTGAGATCATGATTGCTATCCTTGCCTTTTTTTAAACTTCAGCTGAAGCATAACATATTCTTCTCCAAATCCTAATTTTGACTCTGTGTGTCTCTGTTTCAAGTGTCTTCCTTGTAAACATCATAATATTCAATGTTCTGATTTCTAATCCATTCTACTACCCACTTTCATTTTAGTTGAGTTCATTCCATTCACATTTACTGTTATGATTGCTAATTGTGCATTTCTCTCCATTCCATTTTCTTATGTTTCTTCATTTCTGTCAGTCTGTCTCTCTCAAGAACCAAGTTTCTTCAAAAAATCAGATCTGCAAGCTTAATGATATATTTGGATGAAAGAATATTCTTTCTTCTTTTTCAGCATAGCAACTGGAAATTTTCCTCTTCCCTAAAGCCTCACAACACTCCCTCCCCATCACACCTAACACAAAATTGCCACTTAATTTATATTCATCAAGATAGATCTATAGTCCTTAAATATCAAGTTAGAGCCAAAACTAAAATCTTAGTTTCAAAATATTTTCAGAAGAAGGAAATTTTTTCATTCCAGAGTTCTAAGGAAGGGTTACTCTCTTTTTAAGTCTATTGTCAGTAGAGTATTCTCCCTGTCACCAATCAAATGAGTCTAATAAATTAGATTACTATAGGAGAGGGTGAAATCTTGATTTAGAAAAAATACTGTATAAAGAACTCATTTATAGATACAAGAAAAGATGCCAGATTCCAGACACCCATATGGCCCTCCTGCCTCCTTCACTCCTCCACTAAGACCAAGGACTCAGGCTAATACTGAGGTCCTCCAAAAATCTAATCCGGACTTTACATTTTGGTGCCCAAACGTGGGGCTCTAGTTGAGATCCTATACAAATCAGTTCTATTTTAATCAGAAACATAGGGCCTTGAAAAGCAGGGCACAAATCAGCTCCACTGACTAGATGGGCCTAGTTCAATTCAGAAGTCCCCTGTGACCCAGAAATAGGATGAGTATAAAAACAAGACAAACAGGAAACTTTGGTAAGGACTAAACTAGTCACTTCCATTATTTTAAGTGAAATGAGACAAATACTAAGAAAAGATTCTCCTCTACCCCATGGGAAATATGCAGATGCATAGTTAGGCTAATAAAGAAGCAAGGTTTGTTGATAACTTAGAAGCTGAACACTGGACTCTTAAATATATTAGAGTGTACATCTCCTTGGCTCTCTAAGTAAGAAAAATTAGAGCCAGAGATGTAGGAACTAGTGAGAGAGCAACTAATTGAATATTACAGAGCTATGGGTCCTGATTCAATTCCTGAAGAAACATTCCTTATGTATAATATAATACAGTAGGCTTTAAGGAATGCCACAAGTTCTAAAAAAAAAAAAAAAAGAAAAAGTTCTAAGGAGAACAATCAGACAAGGAAGTATGAGGAGAAAGAAGAGGAGGGGGATGGTACTGACAAAGCAGCTGAAAGGCATGGAGAGTTGGATCTTAAGTACCATACCTATAAGCTTAAAGAATGCGGTGCTTCTCACTTTCACAGCTCAGTTACATTTGAGCAGGTGCCATTAGGGCATTCCCCATCTCCTGACCCTCCCCTCTCAATTTCACCTTCGTGGGTGGAGGGAGGAGGAGGAGGGGGAAGGGCAATGACAATATCAGCACCACCCATGAAGGAATTTTGTCCACCCCCATAACACAATTAGAAAAGGCACTAATTAAAGCTAAAAAAGAAGGACAGAATATATCTGATTTAAAAATAGAAGCATATCCTGTGATTGAAGAACTTGACTTTTCAGGTCATGAAAAAAGAAAATACACTCCATTTAATCTAGAAATTATCAAAGATCTGAAAAAGGTTTGCACTCTTTATGGGTCTACATTATGTTAAGATGCTATTAGAGAATTGGGCTTTTGAAATTTTAACCCCTAGTGATTGAAAATCTATAGCAAGGACATGTTTAGAACCTGGATAAAAATTGTGACTTTCTGAGTATAGTGAACTCTGTAGAATACAAGCCCGGTGAAATAGGCAACCTGGAGTTAATATACCAGTAACCTCTGACCAACTAACAGGTGAAGGTCATTATGCAGATACTTTAGCACAGATTAATTACCCTTTGACAGAATATGAACAAATTGCTTCTACTGCTATCAAAGCATGGGGCACCCTCCCAGGAAGACAAGATTGAGGGGAAGCCTTCATGAAAATAGCACAAGATCCAAATGAACCCTTTCCTGATTTTGTGGGATGTCTGTAGACAGCTGTCATACAAACTATTGGTGAAAATGCAGCAACAGAAATTATGAAGGAAAATGCTAATGAGGTTTGCAGAAGAATTATACTAGGATTACACAAGGATCTCCTTTAGATGAGATCATAAGACCCTGTGCCACAATGGGCAAAATACCTTTTATATCCAGGTTATAATGCAGACTTCTCAAGAGCTGAACATGGGACGAATACAAAACAGTATAAAATAAACATTAAGGAACTACAAATTGCATATAGCTCCAGAAAAAAAATCAGACATGCTTTCTTTTCAACATTTAGGATATGAAGTATATCCTAAGGTGCTTAAAGTACAAAAGCTTTCTTTAAGAACAGAGAGGATCAATACCTTAAATGACTTTCAGAAATTGATAAGAGATCATCCAATGGCTGCATCCCATGTTAGGCTTAACTACCAATCAATTACAACCATTATATGACATTTTAAGGGGAGACATTGCTTTAAAGTCACCATGCCAGCTTACAAAAGAAGCTCAAGAGGCTTTAAGAAAAGTTGAATTGGCTTTATCTATTCAAACAACTGGTTGAAAGAGTTACTCAAAAACCCTTGGAAATATCAGATTTTTTTCTTTTATGATAGAGGCACCCACAGCAGTCCTTCATCAAGGACACAGTGTGATAAGAGGTGAACCTCCTGGCACAACCAGAACAGAGCCTTACTCCTTACCCAGTGCTTGTGGCTAGAATTTTATTAAAGGCCATTAAGTGAACAGTACAATTATCTGGGATAAGACCTGACAAGATAGACACCTTTTATACCAAGGCACAAATTAATATATGCTGTGAAACCCTTCCAGAGTGGCAAATTTTATTGGCCACAGCTTCATGGGTCTCCATTACACATATGGGTCTCCATTAAAGATAACCCAGCTATTACATAATTGGCAATGGATTTTTGAAAAAATGGTTTCTAAGGTTTCTCTTAAAGGACTATCTTTATAGATGCATCCAAATACAACATTTGTGCTGTATACTCTCGTGACAACTCTAAAGAGAGTAGTCAGAACTCCTTTTCAGTCCACTCAGTAGTGAATTGTACGCAACTTATATTAGCTCTTATTTATTATCCAGGAGATGTAAATATAATATCTGATTTAGCCTATTCAGTAGGTGAAGTACAAAGAATTGCCACAGCCCAAATAAAATTTGTAGCTTCTAATATATATATATATCAGTTCTTTAAGGAACTTCAAGAGCAAGTGAGAAAGCATCCAGGTAAGATTTATATCTTGCATGTCCACTCTCATAGTGGACTTCCAGGTCCTGTTTTTTATAGAAATTCAAAGGCAGATCACCTTTTAACCATGTTAGCCAATACTTCTTTATTTCAGGCAGCCCAAGAATCTCATTCTAAATATCATCAGGCTGCTTGAACTTTACATTTACAACTTGGAATAACAAGAGAGGAAGCTAGGAGCATAGTAAAAGCCTGGACAACTTGCCTTCCTTTCCACGCTCCTACACTGCCTCTAGGGAAGAACCCTTGTGGTTTGAGACCCAGTGAAATTTGGCAAATGGATGTGACCCTTTATAAATCTTTTGGTTGTCTTTCTTTTATCCATGTTGTGGTAGGCACCTTTTCAGGATTAATTTTTGCAATATCAGCAGCAAAAGAGACAGCCCGAGTGGTCACTGAATTCCTTACATAATCATGGGTGCCACAAACAATAAAAACAGATAATGGACCTGCATTTATTTCTAAAAATTTTGCATACTTTTGTGCACAGTATCAGATTTTACACACCACTCATACCTTTTAATCCTCAAGGACAAGCATTAGTAGAGAGGAGAAACAGAAACATCAAGATACTTCCTCCAGAAACAAAAGAAAGGGTGAGTCACAGGTAACCCTAGAAAACTTCTAAATTTAGCTCTCTATACCATTAATTTTTTGATTTTTGATAAAGATGCATTGGGTCTGGCAGACAGGTTTTATAACCCACTGTCAAATGTGAGCAGCTCCACTATCTTTAGATAATTGCCAAGTGATGTGGAGAGACCCAAAAAGTGGTGAATGGAAGGGACAAGATAGGTTAATTGCTTGGGAGAGAGGGTTTGCTTGTGTCTCTACAGATGAAAAAGGAATCAGATGGGTGCCAATGAGCAATATTTGCCTTGTCCATTGGAGAGAGATGGAGAAGACCCAAGAAATGTCAGATGGTTGCATCGCTGACTATACCCACTACTGAAAGAACATGGCAGTTATGGCAAATGATTCATGATCATCAAAAATAGCAAAAAGTTACTAACACTGCAGGACTTTAAAACCCTCAGGAATCATTGGATTCCATGACATGTGAAGTAATGGACAACAGATTGGTTTTGGACTATCTCTTGGCTGCTGAAAGAGGTGTATGTGTGATTGTTATTTATATACCCTCCTTCTAGGACGTATGGACATGTATATTCAATTGTTTTTTATATCATTATTGCCTGTGTGATTCCTCTCATGCTGATTCATACTGTTTGTTACATTACTACTTGCATGTATAATTCATGTTTGTTACATCACAGTGAGCCTGCGCCAGGTGGGGAGAGCCATCACTACTAGCTTGAGTTATATTACTATGTGCTTGTGTAATACCTCTCATACTAATGGATTTATGTATATATGTTACCATTTCACCCCAAAAGAAACCTGCTATCAATATCTGGCTTGACTCCCCATTTCTCTTTAGAGTTTTCATTTCCCTTCCTGAGAAGTCAGGGAGGGTGTGACCATTTGTGTTCTAAAACAAAAGAAAGCAGGAGATGTAGAGGGAATCAACTCTGAAAAGGTGTACTTAAATCTATGATAGCAGGGTATTTATAGTTAAGTAATGTTCAGGCTAGCTTTCTGGAGGTCCTTCAGACAGGTCTTGATCTCAGCAGGATAAATATCATGAGAATGGTCAGGAATACAGTCTAGAGTTTTTATTCTGGCCCATCTTGATCTTAGTGGAGGAGTGTAGGAGAGCCACCAGAATGGGCAAAGATAGAATGTTGATCTTCCTGTCCTTCTTAGCCCTTATATACCTTATTGTAATTACATCATTACAGCATATTATGTGTTTGTGAACTAGAGAACCATTGCATCACCATGCTAAATACTAAGTATATATATGAACTAGAGAACAATCATCTCATCAGTTCCACTGAGTTAACAGCTTGTTTCAAGGATGCTTCCCCAGAGTTCCTGGCCCTCTACAGTTAAGTATCTACTCAATGTGAGATAATGGCCCTCTAAGCACATAATGTAATGTAATGATGTAATCAATTTTGTTGGCATATACTTAGGTTAATACGGTGATGTAATATTCTACAGTTGGGCATGCTCAGTGTGAGGTAGTGATGTAATCTACTGGAATATTTAAAGGGAATCTCAGTCTCAGAAGGCTCTCTCAATCTCAGCTCTTTCACCCACAGTTCTTAGCCACAGCTGTCAGCTACAAACACAAGAGAAGACACCAAATTCCAGACTCCATCTTTGACCAGCCATGTGGCTCTCCTGTCTCCTTCATTCCTCTACTAAGACCAAGGAGTTGGACTAATCTTGAGGTCTTCCAGAGAGCTAGTCCAGACTTTACATTCATCAAAATCTACTTTTAAACAAGTACTTGCCATTTATGTCCTATTGTCACTTTTCCTGGGATAATTTCATTTTGAGATTTTTCTCTGTTGAGTGAAAAGCTTTTTGCTATTATTTGTGCATTTAATTTTTTTCTGAACATGTTAGAGGTTTTTATTTATTTATTTATTTTTTAAGCAGGGGAAGGAGAAACTACTATGTTCCTTTGAAATCAGAGCACACTTATCTCTACATTTGGCTCTTAAATTTATAGTCTATAATGAATTTCCCTGTTTGTAAATCTTTTATAGTTCCAAGTACAGGTACTTTATGCAGAGCTTTGTTTTGATTTTCATTGTTGTCTAAGCCTGTTTGATTTGAGCAAAACAATTGGTATTGATTATTGGCATAAGCAATTGTATTTTAGTCTTGGCTGAGTAAAGCCTGGTAGTATGCTGTATGAAGTATAAGAATGAACTCATTCTTATCTCATTCCACAAAAAAGTGATATACAAAATTATTTAAAATTCTAGTACCATTTTTGGCTCCTCTCTTTCTCTATATCTTTTTTAAGGCAGAGTCTTAATCCTAAATAAGGAAGTTTGATCAGAAACATGGGATCAGGTCAGCTCAATTGGAAGCACATTCCACTAAAGAGCAAAACTCTGGCTTTATCCTTCTGTAAACTAGGTACCTTTCCTCTAGTTTCATACCTGTACTTTGTAACTGCTGCCCTGTTTGGTTTCACCTCTACCTGCAAATCCAATCTCCAATATTTAATAATAACATTATTATTGAATATTTATATAATGTTTACTATGTGTTAAGTAGCTTGGTGGCATACTGGATAGAATACTAGATCTGGAAGCAGTAGAACTTGAGTTCAAATCTGATTTCAGACAATAGCTGTGGGATCCTGGTCTAGTTATTTAACTCTGTTTGACTCATATCCCCATCTATAAAATGATCTGGAGAAGGAAATGGCAAATCACTCCAGTATCATTGCCAAGAAAATCCTAAATGGTGTCAGGAAGAGCTGGGGACATGACTGAAATGACTAAATAATAACATGTGGAACACTGTTATATGTTTTGCAATTATTATCTCATTTAAGCCTCACAACAGCTTTGGCAGGCAAGGTGATATTATCATTCCCATTTTACAAAAGAGGAAACTGAGGGAAAGGGGACTTAAATGTATTGCACAGGGTCAAACAACTAGGACCAGTCTCAGGTTAAACTGGAACTCAGCTCTGCATTTGCTTCCTTGACTGATTTTAACTCCACAGAAGAGGATGTCTCTTCCAGGTTAATTATCTCCTTATCAGGCTGCTTATTCAAGCCTTGATTGACACTACTTCTATCAGCTTCCTCATTCCTCTCATTAGAGAGCTGGAAAGGTGAAGAAACAAACTCTTCTCAATGCCTTCCTATTACTGAGGACAGGAATTGGACTTTTTGTTTGCTCCACTCTGCTTCTGTTGTTCTGCCTATCTTCAACATCACAGTACAAGGTGTTGGGTACTCTTGGTCTCCCGTCAATTTCTTTGCCTCTTTTTCTGTGCTCTCTCCCTATTAGATTATGCCTCCTTGAAGGCAGAGACTGTATTTTTGTTAATTGTATCTTTAGTGCTTAGTAGGCACATAGTAGGGCTTGATAAATGTTTGTTGTATTGTATTATGTTGAATGGCTATAGGCTACTCACTTGAGCCCAACCAGTGCTCCTATACATGAATGTCCCTGGTCATAAAAACAAGTAGGTGAGAGAAAGCAATGCACCAGCACCCATCTGGAATTACTTTTACTATGTAACTACAATTATTATGATTCTTCTCAATAAGGCTCAATAGTTCAGCCAATGATGTATGGGCATCCCTGGAGATTACTGCTAGCACTAGTCTGATCTGGCTGTATTTATCAACCAGAAAGAATGTGAGCAAAGTAATATCTCCAGGTTTATTGATGACATTAGACTATCCCAGCTACTGAATGTCATGCCAAAGGAGATAAACTGTTAGAAGCTTTTGAGGGCACCCTCTTCCCCCAGCAGATGGTGTTCTATATGAACAAATACAGTATATCACACTATACACTATATATATATATATATATATATATATATATATATATATATATATATATATATATACACATATATATATGTTTGGGGAAATTAATTCAAATGATAATTATCAGATTATGAGCTTTGTGATTTCCATGGAGTCATTCTCAATTGTTTCCTAAAAGACTATGACTGGTGTATTGATGTAACCAAATTTACTAGGCATCATTAATATGAATTGGAAATGCAACAAAAAATAATTTTCTACCTACCTTAATACAAAGCCATTGCATACATATTGAAATCTGGACTGTTGTGTGTAGTTTTTACTGGGCCTTAAAGAAAAGGTAGAATTGGAATGGGGTAACTAAAATGACCTCACTTAAAAGCTATGTGACCTTGGATAGGCCTTTTAGAACTGTATAAAATGCCAGAATTGGACTAGGTAATCTGATATAATAGGAAGAGGACTGGTTTTATAATAAACCAGATCTCAGTTCAAATCCCACCTTAAACATGTACTATCTGTGTCAATCTATTACTCTGAGCCTCAGTTTCCTCTTTTTAAAAAGGGGAACTAAGTACTATCATAATAGTACTTATTATTCACACAAGCTTGCTGTATTAGGCAATGTTGTAAAGCATTTTGGAAACTTTAAGCCATATATAAAAGTCACTTATTTTATTAAGGTGATTTTTACTTATTATTATTTTATTCTGAATTTAAGAAAAAAACCATAGTATAATAGCATAGCATAGCATAGTAGAATAGAAAAAAAAGATGATTATATGTGAAACTACAAATCTGTTATGTACAACTTGCTAGTCTTTTGAAATATATAATCGTGTCATATAATTTTCTTTTTTTCCCTCCTCTCATCCCATCTCCCATCCTAGAGATGGCCATCATAAGCCACAATATGCAAATTCATGCAAAAACAATTATAAAAATAATTTATTTATTTTAAGAATCATTATTTATTATTGTTTAGATATTTTAATTATTATATATGTAAATTTATTTATATTTATGTAAAATCATTCTATATATACTTTTATTTATCAGTTCATTTTCTGAATGAAGATAGTGGCTTCCCTCACACATTCTTTGCAGTTAATATGGGTATTTATAATAGTGAAAGTGACTTAGCAACTCAAGGTGGTTCTTAAAACAATAAGTTTTTACTGTACATAACATCTTTTTGGTTCTGTTTCTTTCACGCTTCCTTATTTCATGCAAGTCTACCCATGTTTTTATTCATTATTATCAATATCTTTTATTCAAGATGTAACATACATAGACTTAATCTATCCTTAAAAGGATAGAAAAAGACAAAAAGAGATTAGGACTCTAATATCTGGAAAGGAGAAGTATTAAGATCAAATGTTTTCAAGATATATATATATATATATTATATATATATATATATATATATATGCACACAC
This sequence comes from Antechinus flavipes, assembly GCF_016432865.1. NCBI lineage: Eukaryota > Metazoa > Chordata > Mammalia > Dasyuromorphia > Dasyuridae > Antechinus > Antechinus flavipes. Next base: position 531,290,767 of record NC_067398.1, read on the forward strand.
ACACACACTAGGACTAATGTAAATATGGACCTGGTCACCAAATAGTATAACAATAATAATGATAATAATAATTAGCATTTATTGTACTTTAGGTTTTTAAAGCACTTTGAAAACATCCTCTCTCTCTCTCTCTCTTTTTTTTTTTTTTTTGGTAATAATAACCTTAGGAAGCAGATTTTTTTTCAGTCTCATTTTGCAGATGAATATAACTGAGATAGAGGTGAAGCAGCTTGCCCAGCATCACACAATTGGTAGAATATGATAGTACAATGAAGAATAGTTACCCTACTCCAATTTTTTTTTTTTGAGGGCCAACATACAGTACTCTAGTCAATATGCATGCAATAGTTTTGTCCTAGAGTAGATAGGAAATTGCATCTCCAATGTTCTTGATGTCTAGCAAATTTGGTCACATTAACATACCAGTCATGGTCTTCAGGAAACAATCCAGAGTGAGTTCATTGAAAATTCAAAGCTCACAATCTAATAGTTGTAATTTGAATTATTTTCCCCAAAGTATATCACACTGTACTTGTCCACATTGAAGATTATCTGCTATTTATTGTTGTTGTTGCTGGGGAGGGGTCCTCAGAAACCTAAGTACAATATGATAACAGCACAATAATATAATGGGTACAACTGAAACTCAGAAGAAATAAATATAGGAAAAATAAAAGAATACTTTACGCTATACTATGAGGTGAGACAGAGCACTGAACTAGGTATCAGGAAGATTTTATTTCAAATCTTGCTTCAAGTATTTCATTTGATTGGCTAGTGATTTAAGCTCTCTGAATCTGAATTTCCATATCTGTAAAATGAGGATAGTAATAACAACTACCTCACAGTATTAATATGAAATTAAAATGAGGTATGTAAGTTATTTTGCAAGCCTTAAATATATATACTATAAGCAAACTTGACACAATAAATCTAATATTAAAATAACTAGTATTTATATAATAATTTAAGATTTGTAAAAGTTACAAAGATTATCTCATTTTAGACTTTCTACAACTCTGAAGGTAAGTGCTATTATCAATCCCATTTTACAAATGAGGGAATTGAGATAAATCTTAAATGTTGGGTGATTTGCCTAAGATCACATAGCTAGTAAATAATTGAGGTCTTATTTGATCTTCTTGACTCTTACTTTGTTCAGATTTTCCTGACTCTTCCTGACAGTTCTCTATCCACTGTATCATCTAGCTTCTTTCTTATAGCTATAAAAAATTGAGGACATCAGTACATGTTACAAATGTTTAAATATACTCAAGGAAAACAAAACAGACATAATTGGTTGTACAATAAAGCTGGAATGCCACAGAATATAAATTTGCTCTGATGTTTAGAAGAAAAATCATCACAATAAAACATCCCTTGCTATCATGATTGTTAAAATAATATTAGGCTAGTGTGAATTCCAGCTCAAAATATGAATTACATTGAGTCTCAGAAAGCAAAATTGAGGGAGGAAGTTAGCCCATGGATCATTGGAACTCTGATCAAGACAATGACCCAACCACAATTTCAAAGTACTCATAATATCTACTTTCAAATAGAGAATTATTAGGTTCATAATTTAGAGTTAAGCATATTTTCCTTTTTTTTTTTTCCTTTTCCTTTTTTTGTGGGAGGGAGGGGAAGAATATGGCTAATGTTGATATTTGCTTTGTACAACTATACATATTTGTAACATATTTTTGGTTATAATTTTTATCAATGAGTAGGGAAGAATAAGGAGGGAGAAAATTCCTAATTGAAAATCAAATTAAATTGAAAATAATTTTAAAAAACAAAAATGAAATGTATCATATATAAATAGAGCAACAAAGAAGATGCACTAGAGATTATAATCCAGACATAAATTTGACCTTATAGATATTATCGAGACATGGTAAAATAAAATACAGTATTGAAATATATCTCTGGAAGGTTAGATTATTCAAATGGAATAGGAGAGGAAAAAGGAGAAGGATGTGATGTTGAATATTAAGAAATATACTTGTGCAGTGAAATTCAATAACCAGAAGGAAGAAGAAAAGTGGACAGCATTTGTGCAAAATCAGTGGAGTTAGAAGCAGAAAACATATTGTCATAACAATACCAAAAGAGGAAATAAATGATGAATATATGAAGCAGTTTAGAAGTTTCATATAAAATCATAACACCACAGTGTTGAGTGATTTCATTTATTGGGATATTTCTCAAAGCTCTTAGTCTCTTATTTTCTTAACTTTCAAATGATAGGCTCATACTTCATAAGGGGTAGGACATATTGAGAAGAAATTATATCCTGACTCCCATTCTCATTACCAAAGTGGACTTTTGGCCAGAGTGGAAATAATGAGAACTTTGGGAACAAGTAATCCATCTTTCTAAGAATTTTTAATACATAAACAGAGACAAGTTCTGCCATGTAACCTAGATTTAAAGGGAAAGATTTCAAGATATTGCAGAGAAATGTTAGGTAAGGTACCATGACTTAAAATTTTGTAGGAGAAGTCAGCTCAAGATGAATATGTAAATTTTAAGAAAGCCTTCTGAAGATAAAAGATGAAAGTTGAAGGAGAAGGGGAGAGTTAATGTTATCTTAATTATAATAGGAAGTTTACAAAAGGGGAAGGTTTAGGGGAAAAGATAATGATTTCATTTTTATGTATGTTGAGATGAAAATGTCTATGAGCCATCCAAACCAAAATGTTCAATAGACAGTTGGATGTGAGAGTAGAAGTCAGCAGATAGATTAGGGCTAATTAGATAGATTTGAGAATTAGTATAAAAATGGTACTTAAAAGACAGGAGCTAATAAGATCATAAAGTTTATAGGGATGAGAAGACCTAGATCATAAATCTGAGAGAAATCCATAGTGAGAAATCATGACAAAGGAAAATGAGGAGTGGTTAGTAGGACATCAGAAGAGTATAATGTCCAAAAGCCTAGAGAAAAGAGAGTATTTAAGAGATTAGGTTGACCCAAAGTGTTAAAGGGGTGAGTTGCCAGGAGCATTAGGAGTTAGAGGACCTGGGCCTGGACTGATGGAATGGTGGAGGAATTGAATAAAAATGCACTTGGATGTTGCCACTGTCAATTTTCAGTTTAATTTTCATCTCTCAACAGTGACAAACATCGACAAGATAGACCACACACTTAATAAGTAGAGTTTAATGGAAGACATTGGGCAAAACAATCATCAGACGGGAAGTCTTGAATTTTGCAGTTCATTAGACTGCATTAGCAAAATAATGCAATCAAGAAAAAAGAGAAGACCCACTGCTGGATATGATTTACTTGCAAAGAAAAGTAGACACAGTAGTATGTATAGAGAAAATATGATTCATCTAGAATAACGACTGAGGAAGAAACATTTTCAAGTAAGAGATGCTTGGAGTGGTTCTGTGAATATGCAGGGACTGATGATATTCTAGTCCAGGTCCTGAAAGCTTGGAGAAAGAAAGACATTGGAATAAAACCTTAAAATGTAGTCATGTTTGCATTAACTTGGAAATGGGTGCATAGGACATGGGTTTAAAAGAAATAATATCTTTGCAATGTGATTCAACAAAGAAATTAAGTTTTTTGAATTATTTGAGCATGTAGATTTCAAACTTATTTACAGATATGCATTTGAGTTTTCCTGGGAAAAGAACCCACAAAGCTTAGACACCAATATTGTCAAGTGTATCAGGATGGTTAGGAAAAGGCTGGCCCCATTTTCCAGTATTTTACCAATTCTTGGAGCAATCAAAACACAGAATTGTAAACAAAGATCAATGGTGCATGCTATCAGAGTTTAATAGAATAATTAATCTTGACTTTAGCAACTATGATGAAGATGGAGCATGGCCAATTTTGTTGAATAAATTTTTGGAGGGATAAAAAGAGAAAGAAATGACATAAGATTGTAACTATTTATGTAGCTCTAGAGTTTCTTTGAGCATAGTTCTGTCAACCATTAGCCATAAATTGCTGTTTTATCAAAGTGAATGTTGTATTCCCTCTGCAGGGAGTTGTGGTATTTTCTATTTAACTAACCAATGATGCTTGCTGTATAGCATTGTACTCTTTGTATTTTGCATTTATATTATGTACATATTGCTATTTAAATTTTGTGTATATATATATTAAAAACTTCAACTATAGATTATAGCAAAAATAATTTTGTGAAACATTTTTATCATTTTAAAAAAATGGAATCTTTTATTTCTTTATTTGGTTTCAAATGTAGAATTTCAGAAAACAAAACTGAAGAATTTTTGAAACATTATTGTTAGGAGCAACCACTGCCAGTATAACATTTCTGTTTAAGAGATCAATTTTTTGATAGGCAAGTGAGTTGTCATTTTTTCCTGCAGCAGTGCATGCCATGCATGCCAATTGTCACTTAGTTTTAGTTAAAACTATTGTTTTATAAAACTTTAATTACTTGGATGCATAGTTATAATAAGCCACAAATAATTTCTACTTGGCATATATTAAAAAATAAACATATTTAAATTTTTTTGTGTTTAAAAAACTAGTGTTCTGAATAGTGGTATAAATCAGCATATTAAAAATATAGCTTAAAATGGGATTTAAGCTTCTTTAAATTGTCTTTAGCCTATTCCCTTCCTTCCTCCTCAACATTTTCTTTTCCTTTGGATTAGGAAGAATGTTCAAGCTTGCTTTGTCCTAAATTGCTAAAACTAAAATCTATGTCCTCCCTCCATTCAAAACAAATTGTTTGTTGGCAATCACAATTTATCAACCCTAGTCAACTATAGGTATGGTTTGAATTTTGAGTTAGACTTTCATAGTGTCTAATTTTCAGTTTCTTATGTAATTAAAGAACTATATTGAATAGTGATGATTTTTCTTTTCTTTTCTTTCCTATTGGGTTTTCCCTGGCAAAATGTCCATTGTAGGCAATAGATATTAAACTCCCAACATTGAATATTTTTTAGGTAAAGGTCACTTTTTTGGGTGACTGAGTGATATGTATAGGAAAGTTTTAACTATTATTTGTTCTAAAGAGGAAAATAGAGTGAATGGGATAGGATCTTAACATTTGTATTTTATATCTTTTCTTTGACTTACTTTTTCTTAGGAAATGTATTGTCAATACGGGTACTTATCTCTAGTATATACCTAGTGTTAAATAATGCAGTCCCTAAGATTTTATGAAAATGTTATGGTTGTTTGACAAGTAAAAAATGTTTGGTGCATTTGAACAAATGAAATGAGTGTAGCTACCATATAGTATGAGCAGAATCTAAGAGCAGGCAAGTAATCAGGAGCAGTTTGAATACTTCTACCCCTTCTTCTCCACCCCCCTCCCCCAACTTTTAGTTAAATGTGAATTTTTAGAGCTTTATTAAATGAAAAAAAGTGCATAGACATGTACCTCTATACTATTGTGTCACAGTTTCCCTGCTAACAACATCTAAAGTTTTAGATTTTATTAGATTTTTTTCTTTGTTATAATTCAACCATCACTGACAAATTACATATGTACATGCAATGTGTGTGCATATACAAAATCATGTTATGGTAAAAAATTCCACTATTATCTTTACCAACCAAATGGAAATGTTTGGTCCATAAAATACATATAGGAGTTTCAAAAGCTGTATAATACCTAAACATAGCTGATTGTTCTTTGTTTGCATATTCACATTTGGTCATTTCTGAGTTAGTGCTTAACTGTACAGGATAATAACTGTGAGTGGATGAGAAAATGTTTATGGCAAGCAACCAATATAATATCCAATATTTTGAAAAGCCTTTAGAGTAAATGTACTTATTTCAGTGAGATAGCCATAGGGGAAATATAAAGATATATGGAGAGATCTCTTTTGATCATTTAAAAATTCCATTTACAAACAAACCATATTTTATAAGTAATGGCTCATAAATTTGATCAATTTTTTTTTTCTTTAAAAAGTAACATCAACACACACAAAAATACTGGGTTTATTTTATTACTTTTTAAGGTCAGATTGAGTATGTGTAAACAATACCAAATAACATAATTCTCAGATTATAAAAATTGTTAGAAAGGGAAAATTGTATTAGGTAAAAAATTAGACTTTTTGGCAAAGAAGGGTAGACATTGAGGAAGCTATTAATTACATATTAATTACATCTCAAGGGGAAACCAAGATCTATGTGCTTAGAAAATCCTATATGGTTTTCATTTTGCAGATTTTAAACTTTTTTTTAAAATAAGTTTTTGAGATTACTTAATTGGCGATACCTTTCTCCCTCTATTTTAATGTAGTTCTTTTTAAGAGTAGAAAGATATTGGATGAAAGGGATGCTTAGATATTTTATTTAAAGTCTGTCTACTTATCTCTATACTAGGTTGATATTGACTCATCATAGATATCATCAGAGAGTTGTTTAGTGGATTATGCCAAAAGATTAGTATATTTTTCCACCTTCATTTCTGACCAGATCCTCAATCCTTTGTTTCTCACCACCTAAACAGTATCATACAAGTGCTCACAGTGGAATAAAAGCTTGAGCTCATCTACTTCTATACATCACCTCCTACTTGTTAAGGGTTCAAACGTTGGAGTTTGTTCTTCTCAGGGCACAGCCGGTTTAGAGGCTTAGAGCCCTTCGGATGTCTCCAAATCCAAAGGTTCTGCCCTTCAGCCTCTGCCTCTGCTTTCTTCTGCTTCCAACAGAGATGGAAGATCTCTCTTATCTCCTTCTGGGGAGCCCAGCACCAACTTGCCGCGGAGAGAGGGCTTCTGGCGTAGCTCCACTGAAATCCCAAAAGTGTTCTCTGCAGCAGAGTCGTTTCTCTCGAGTCTAGCGCGATCAGCCAGCCAAGAGGAAAAAATGTATTCTGCCATAGATCCTTCATCGCTGGCTTTTTATCTGCCTCTTCTGAGAGAATGGGATTATGGGTTTTCTCCCATAGTGCTCTCTGGCCCAATGACTTTAAGGGAGGTGTGAACTCTCTTGAAGTTAGAAAGTGTACTTTGTGAAGCTAGCATACTTGTGGAGTCCAATGAGTAAAGGTGGGAACACAAGCCTTGTCTTGATTAGTTCTACTTAGTACCTTGTTTCAGGTTCTGGCCAAAACAACTTCTTGTAAGATTAGATCAACTCTAATTACTTAGCAGTTAGTAAGGATTCCAACACCTACTCATTGCCATAATGATTGATCAAAGGTTTCATTAGATAATTCTTTTAAAAAACACCAGCTGAAGTATATCTTTTTGAGGTTTGAGCTATTAGCTTTAGGTTTTTTTTTGGGGGTATACATTCACACTTAATAGATTTTTTTTTCATTTCCACTTTCTATTTTAATTATACTTTTAAGTTCCTCGTGTTCCAGATTTTCCCCCTTTCCTCTTCACCTCCCCTAGATGGCAAGTAACTCAATATATGTTAAACATGTTAAATATGTTAAATCCAATTATGTATACATATTTATGCAATTATCATGCTACTCAAGAAAAATCAATTCTCAAACATTTTTGCTTCAAAGGGCAGAAAATATATATTATGATAGTTGGGACTGAATGATTAAATGAGGTTTTTGTTTTATTTTGTTTTTTTTAAGAATGGTGTAGACATGGACAATCTGTAGGCATTAGGGAGAGAAGTAATAACAACAGATTGAAGATATATGAGAGTAGGAATGATATTTCAGAATAGCTAAAGCTCAGAATGAATTGAAGCTGGTAAGAACAGCTAAAGAGAAAAGAAAAAGGCCTTTTAGCTATTTTTGGGAGATGACTACATCTTAGGATCAATAGGACAATAATGACCAATAATGGAAAGAAAGTAGATAAGTTCAATGTTCATATATTTTTCTCCTACTAAAAATAATGTTCTTTGGGAGAGGAAATTTAGAACAAAAATCAAGGCAGAGATACCTAACACAACTAGGTAGATAATAAAAGGGTACTGCCAGTCTTTGACTGATTGGAAGCACACTATCCCTGTGGACTTTTTGAAGCATTTAAGTTATTAGGTCCAAATAAAGTACATGCTCAGTTACTGAAGGAAATGTAAGATATGATTGATGAGTCACTGTCACTGAACTTTGAAAAACCATGGAAAATGTCTAAAGGAGTACAAGTGTTATTCCAGTTTTTTAGGAAGAAGAAAATAATTATCTCTTCTACATTACAAGGGTTAAGGGAAAAGTGTTTTGTGATTTGGAAAATTCATGTAAATTTTTTTTGGCCCTCTCTTTGTCCCAGAGAAGTTTGATTTTTTTTTTCATGGAGTATTTATAGTACCTTATTATGAAATCTGGGTTGTCAGTATTGTTTGTGCTTTCTGCAAAGTTTCCAAAAATTTTTAGTTTAATTTCTGATATGGACTTATAAGTTGAAAAGATCATCGAAAGTCACAAGGGGAAAGAATAACTGCATTGTGTCTAAATTATAGGTTAGTGAATTTTTCTTCTGTTTCTGACAAAATTTTAATGCATGTGGTTAAATGGATATTTAGTGATATCTAGAAAGCCAAGTGGAGGTATTCCTTTTAATTAAAAATAATTTAATATTTTTTGTTACATTTAAAGTTTTGAACTATTTCCTTCCTTTCCCACTCTACACTGGAGAAGGCTACATACTGGAGAAGGTGTGCAACAAACACACATACACCCATAAACCATACCTATGTATATTTTTATTTATCCTTTCTTTCTCTGGGGATAGATGTTGGAGTTCTTGTTCTTCTTTATAAATAATAATATAAGAAGGTTCTCTCTGGGGGAGAAAGCAGGTTTTTTGGGGGAGGTTTTCTGGAGGCAGTCTTAGTTGCAGTTGAAAGTAATAATCACCCAAATAGCCAGCTGGTAAAAATGCAAACATTTATTTTATCCTTCCAAAATAGCCTGGTTAGTTGAGGCCTATTTCTCTGGTTCCAAGAGCTCTTGCAGATTATCCTTTGCTTCTGCCTCTGCTTTCTTCAGCCTTCAATCCAGCTCCACTCTTCATGTAATTCTGCTGAAATCTGTCTGAGAGCCTCTGTCTGTTTTTTTTTTTATACAAGAGAGAGGAATTGTGGGATACAAGAGAGAGGGATTATGGGTTTTCTCCCATAGTGCTCTCTGGCCCTAAGAGCTTCAAGGGAGGTGTGAATTCAGATATCTCATACTAAACCCTGAAATTTCCCAGACATGTGAACTCCAATGAGTAAAGGTGTGAACACAAGCATTGTATCAATTAGTTCTACTTAGTATCTTGTTTCAGGTTCTGGACCAAAACATCTTCTTGTAAGATCAGATCAATAATCTATCAACTCTAATGAGTTAGCAGTTTGTAAAGATTCCAACAGATAGATAGCATTTTTCTTCATATGTCTTTTGTAACTGCTTTGAATATTTATAAAACTCAGAATAACTTAGTTGTTCACAGTTGTTCATTGAACAATATTATTACTCCTATATATAATGTTATCTTTCAATCTTCTGCTTATTTGACTCTTCATTATTGCATGCAAATCTTCCCATGTGTTTTTTGGATTAACACATTAATCATTTTTTATAGTACAGTAGTATTCCATTTCAATCATATCCCACAGTTTGTTTAGTCATTTCCCACTTGATGGGCATTCCTTTAATTTCTAGTTCTTTGCTACCACAAAGAGAGCTGCCATAAATATAGGTATTTTTTCTTTTTCTCTGATCACTTTGGTAGATTTAATAGTGATATTTCTAGGTTAAAAGATATAAATAGTTTTTATAAATATTTGGGCATTGCTTTCCAAAAATGGCTGCATCAGTTCACAGTTCTACCAGCAGTGAATCAATATCCTAATTTTTCCACACCCCCTCTAACATTTGTCGTTTTTCTCTTCTCTCAGTCTTAAGGAGTGAATATACTATTAGTGACACTATATGACTGTGCAACTCTCCTGTAAAATCATCCACATGTATTTTTCTCAGAGCATTCCTGTTGAGAAGCTATTATCATTAGAGACAAGGACTGAGATTCTCACTTCTAGTAAATGTGAAAGGCAGGGATAATTTTGCAGTGGCCTTCATGGAATCTGAAATATTTGTTTCTGCCATGGCCTACTGCCTCTTATTTATTCTCAATGTGCAGGTTGGCTGACCTCCTTCCCAGAAGAGGGCTTCTGTAAAGGGGCTTGAGGAATGCTTTTCCATTCTCTCATTTGTCATGAAAAACAGACTGTTCCTGAACATTTGTCTGAAAATTTCATCTTATCTAAAGAGATGAAATTTAATAAGGTTACTTGTTAAACTCAAATCTGAATTACAAAAAATCACTTTCAAAGTCCAAAATAGAGCAAGTTTGAATTTACAGCCTTTTGTCTGAAAATAATCCAGAGGTTTTAGTGTCATATAGTTTTAAAAAGAGTAAAACAATGTGATATAGTAGCCGAGTAAAATAATGCAATCTTAAACTATTAGAGAAGCATAGTGTGAAGGAATAAGAAGGTGATAATCCATATCAGCTTGCACTTGGATTATTGTGTATTGTGATCACTTCTGAGTAATTAATTTTAGGGAAGACATCAATAAACTAGAGAACATCTAGTTCTCTAATTTAAGTTAAGGATCCTAAGATCAAAGCATATATGTATTAGTTGAAAGAATTTTAAGTGCTTTACCTATAGAAGAGAAAATTTAGGGGAATATAGTTGTGTCACAGAAGAGATATTGGACTGTTTTTCTTTGCTCCCCATGGCAGAACTAAGGACAATAGGTAAGATATGCAAAAAAAAAAAATCTTAAAATTGGTGTTTAAAAAATAAATCTTCCAACAATTAGAGCTGTCTAAAAGCAGAATGGACTGCCTCTTAGGTCATGAAATACACTTCAGTAGACATCTGGTAGCAAGCTTGAGGCCTTTTTTTGTATAAGAAATTCTAGTTTAGGTATACATTGAATTATTTGGACAGTGAGGTTATTTTCATAATACCCTTGAGATTTTGTTATTGTGATAGGAAACCTCTTTTGCCTGTTTAGGTACTTTTTCCGTTTTTTCCTGTCCTTAAAAATGCTCAATAATATTTCTCCTTGCTTAATTCCTGAACTTACTGTACTTGTATAGTATATCAAAAATTGGCTCCACAGAGTATTAGGAACTCATTCACACTAAAGCATAAATGAATTCAATGTGCTTAAAATTTTATAAATATTTAGGGGATTTGCATTTTCACAGAGATACAAGCCTCAAGTTAAAGAAATTAAGCTATTAATACAAGATTAGACATCAACAACCAGGTTTCTATTACACATAGTAGAGAAATAATACATATTTGTTTACCAAATATTGAATGGATGGTCAGGTATACTCTTATAAGTATACTAAGAGAGTAAGAATTAGAGACTAATCTATTTTGTCCACAAGTTATTTTACTTCTCTTGGGCTACCTGGATCATAGAACTAATCAAAATATATTATTTCTTATATATGGTCAGAAAATTGACTAGCTGATGAGACCTCATTCATAAAGCTGGTCCATAATCCTAAAGGGGGCCTGCCCATAAACACAATAGCAGTAATTCACCCTGAATGTTGAATTTCTTTCTGTCTATAGGGGGAAGACGATTGTGTTTTCTGTGCCACAACATACTGCAAATGAGTGTATATTAAATGTGAACAGAGGTGGTGTGAGAGACTTGGTTTTGATTGATTGGTTGTCTTTTTTTTCCCCTGAGGCAACTGGGATTAAGTGACTTGCCCAGGTTCCCACAGCTAGGAAATTTTAAGTGTTAAGTCTGAGATCACATTTGAACTCAGATTCTCCTGACTTCAAGGCTGGTGCTTTATGCACTGCACCACCTAGCTGTTCCTATCCTTCATTCTTTAGGAGGACCAAAATAACATCATGTTGGAGTCAAGGATTACAATTCATCAGATCAATTTGAGATCAGAAGGCTCTATCATAGGGCAGGCATGAATAGTCCATATGAACATTTGGAGTGGAGATGTCTTTAAATTTGCACATCTCATATTTCTTTTGAGCTAGTACAATTTTGTCTTGCTCATAGAGCACAGCCCTTTTTTTTTTTTTTTTTTTTTTTTTGATGTGGAATGTAATACTGGGTTTGCCAGTTTGTCTCATGTCATGAATCAGTTTCAAAGTTCAGATAGACTCTGAATGTGACCTATACTTCTTCTGAGCTTCATGTGAGTGCTTGCCTTCTGTGTGTTTTCTAACCAAAAATATTTTTTTGGTACCAAAATATATAATGCCAGAAAACCAAATATATTTCTGGCATTAGAACAACATGTCCAGTCCACTGGAATTGTGCTCTCTGTAGCATGGTTTGAATGCTTGGCAGTTTAGCTCAAGAAAGGACCTCAGTGTTTGGTACTTTATTTTATCAGGTGATCTTCAAAATCTTCCTAAGATAATTTAAATGGAAACAATTTAATTTCCTGCTATGGCACTGGTATACTGTTCAAGTTTCACTGGACATCTGACAATGTGTGGGTTAACTTCATTATCAATGTGAACATCATTTGGCAGTATAGTGCAAAGGTAAGTGAACTTATCCATAGCATTAAAAAAAATAAAAAAATGATAAAAAGCAAGATTAAAGTGGAGGGAAAGTTGATGCACAATTTTTTGTTCGTCCATGACTCAATGCAGCCTTTAAGGCTACGATGCAACAGAATATAGATTGATTCTCTGCTGCTTGTACAAATTTTGGCCTAACAATTAACACTAAGAAAACACATTTTTTTTTTTTACCAGCCACCATCATGTATGTAACCATTAGTCACAACAAATAGAAAAAATATTGAGTGTTGTAAATGAATTAATTTCACTTGGCAGAATACTTTCCAGAGAAGTCCACATAGATCGTGACTCACACATTGCCAGAGCTAACTCAGTGTTTGGGAGGCTCCAAAGGAAAGAATGGGAGAGAAGTGGTGTAAGAATAGCTACTAAACTGAAGGTCATCAGAACCATTTTGTTCAACTCATTGATATATGACTGTGTCTTCATGTGCTTGGAATAAATGCTCCCTAACTCATTACAAGGTTTAAAACCTCTCAGTTACTGAGATGGTTGACTGGGATGTGGCTGCTTCAAATGTTATAGTTTCATGGAGTCACAGGGGAGAGCTAGGTGAATCAGATATATACCAAAGGTGTAAAGGAATCTTAAGAAGGGTGTGGCAGCCCTCCTCACATTAGAGGCACTAGTTTTCTCTGAACACACCCTATACCCTGTGGCCTCCATAGAAAGGAGATGTTGTCAAAGGCAAAGGATATAAAATGGCAGCCTTTGAAAATACCAAATTTTGAGTTACATAAATATTCTTATTAGTGTTCTGTAATATAATTACTTAGCATTTATTTAATGTTGTTTTATTTATTTAAACATTTTGTGTCTTCCTTTTAGGGAAGATCTGGTACCTCAGGTTTGAGGTGGGGATGAAACATGACAGTCATAAGTCATCTAACAATTAAGAAAAAAGAAGTTTACTGATAAGGAGGTTTCATGATATAGAAAGATATAGATATTCTAGCACTTATCTTGGGTTGACTTGGCTCCCCTTATGCCTATCTGAAAATATATCTAGTCACCAAGGCAGGTTGACCTTCTTTGGACAATCTTGGGATATCCATTAAATGTGATGGGCTCAACTTAAACATGAATATCAACATAGCCAGGAGCTATAACCCAATTTAGACCTTGCTTAGACTTCTTATGACCTTCAGGCTAACCCATGCAGTTGGAGAATGGGAGGAACCGTGATAAATAATGGTCTTATCACACCTCTCAGTAAAATGTAAGCTTCCAGAGGTTAAGGTCTCTCATCTCGGTATCCCTAGCACCTACTACAGCATTTAACATATATTAAACATTTAATAAGTGATTGTTGAATTGAACAGAATTGAATTGAGGATTATGCCATGAGTACTTTTACTTGACCCAGATACTATTGTTTGTCTTAAGTTGAGTATAGCATTCCTTTTGAAAGTCAAATAATTGTTTTAACAAGAAGTCTTAACAATTATTTGAAAGGCATAGCAATTTCACATTCTTATTAGAATGTAAGCTTTTTGAGGACAGTGCCTATTTTTACTTTATCTTTGTAACCCTAGTATCTGATATGGTGCCTTACACTTTAGTGGATGCTTAATAAATTCTATTGAAACATTGATTAGATCACTCATGTTTCTGTGACAATAATAAGCTGAATTATTTTTTCTTTCTCAATAATATTTCATTTCCCAAATACATGTAAAGACAGTTTTCAACATTCATTTCTGTAAAATTTTGCATTCTAACTTTTTTCTCCCTCTTTGCCTTCCCCCATCTTAATATAGATTAAACATATTTAGGAAAACTTTTTAAGATTCTTCCTCATCTGGTTTATATTTAATAATTTTACAATTAGATTAGTTTTTGCAAAGACATGTTTATTTCAAAGGTATAGCAAGAAAAATCATTCAAACATCCCACCCCCTCCTTCCTCCAATACCCTAGAATCATAATCATCCTTATCCTACCTTGATTTCTGGTTAAGAGAGGAATTAAAAAACACAGTTTAACTCAGGTAAGGACTATATAATCAAGTCTCACCAAATTTTGAGGTGAGAGTGCCTATTGGGTTCAAGTCCTGGGCATCCTGGTTTCTCAGGATTTTCTAGCTAGGCTGGCAGTGACATGTACTATGGAATTCTCTTTCTAATGGCAGTCAGCCCTGGGGTAGAAAGAAAAAAAGGAGGGGAAGAAATTTGTGTAATATTTTTGTTGTATATTTGAAAAAAAAAATCAAGTTGTACATAGTAGATTTGCAGTTTCATGTGCAATCATCTTTTCTTATTTTACTATGTTAAATATAGGAACTCCCTAAAATTGGGGGGACATCATTAACGGGAATTTGAACCAATGGCAGAATCTAGATGCCAGGCCTTTTTAGGTATGGCTGGTGAATTCTGAAATAACTGAGGAAAGAAATGTTCAAGATTCCAAATCTATCAATTTGTTAAGTAATATAAGCCAACTGTATAACAGATTGTTACTAGGTTTCCTCAGCTTGACACTGGACCCCAAAGCCAGGGAGAGACAGATTCTTACACATTAAAAGCAAACTATTAACAAGGTGCAAAATTAGTTAATCTGATTTGTAATTGGAGGAAAGATTATGGGTTTTCTGAGTTGGAAGGGGAAGTGAGGAAATTGAATGGGTGTAGTTCCCTGAAATAATAACGAGAAGTGTTCCCTTTTTCCCAAGTGCCTTTATTCAATCAAAGGAACATGGAAATAGTAATTGATTGACCTGTATGGGGCCAATTTTCAGATAAGATGCATAGCATGCTTAATATATAATTGGTCAGCTTAACCTAGGTCTTTAGTTAAGGGTCTCACTAAGTAGCAGGTAAAGGTAGTCCAGTTTCATAGACACATAAGGTAAGTTCAAGCACTGAAATAAAGTTTTCTCACACTTCACGTAATTGAATAAAGTTTTTACATAAGATAGACCCATAATTGAACAGAAAGAAAACTGAATTAGTTACAGAATTGAGTCACAAATGGAAGTAGGTGTGATTCGCTAAATTCCCACAAATTTCTCCTAGGTACACTGGATAAATTGGAATAGGGATGAAAATATATGTACGATTTTGTTCTTTTGGTCTCTCACTTTTCTACCAAAAGTGGGTGACAGAATTCATCACCAGTCTTTTGAAAGCATACTTGATACTTTGCTTTGATCAAATTCTTCAGTCTCTCAAAGAGTTCTTCAAATCTTTCAGACTTCTCATTTCTCTCCTGACAAGACTCATTTTTAATGTCTTTGTCTTCTTCACTATTCCCCCTACATCAGTTCTTCTCTTCTCCCTCCTGCTTTTCAGCTTTCTTTTTTGTGTGGTGTTCTTCCTCCATTAAATTGTAAACTCTTTGTGGGCAACAGTGTTTTTTTCTTTCTTTTAATATTGTATCCCCAGAACATAACACACTGCCTGGCACATAGTAGGCTATAATCATTCAATAAACCTATCAATCTATCTATCATCTATCTATCCATCCTATTAGTAGGGGCACTTTATTTTATTTTTATTTTATTTATTAGTGGGGGTAAATAATTTGCTTTTAATATTTCATCATCATCTGTAATGTTTTACAAGTGACTTTATATTCTAAATTAGTTTATTGCTTTTGACTACTATATCTCTCTACTTGGTGAGAAAATCAAATGTTTTCTAGTGGAGATAGTTTCTGAGCTCTTTTGGTTTCTTTATTATAATAATTACTTCATACTATTCTAACTTTTGTGGGAAATTGCTATAATTAGAGACTTCTAATGACTTCTCATATTTTCTTTCAACCATTTTTTTTTTTTGAAAAGGACAGGTTAGAATTTATTTATTTTCTTTTTTAATAACTTTTTATTGATAGAACCCATGCCAGGGTAATTTTTTACAGCATTATCCCTTGCATTCACTTCTGTTCCGATTTTCCCCCTCCCTCCCTCCACCCCCTCTCCCAGATGGCAAGCAGTCCTTTACATGTTGAATAGGTTACAGTATATCCTAGATACAATATATGTGTGCAGAACCAGACAGTTTTCTTATTTCACAGGGAGAATTAATTCAGAAGGTATAAATAATCCGGGAAGAAAAACAAAAATGCAAGCAATTTATGTTCATTTCCCAGTGTTCTTTCTTTGGGTGTAGCTGCTTCTGTCCATCTTTGATCAATTGAAACTGAACTAGCTCTCTTTATAGAAGAGATCCACTTCCATCAGAATACATCCTCAAACAGTATCATTGTTGAGGTACATAATGATCTCCTGGTTCTGCTCATTTCACTTAGCATCAGTTCATGTAAGTTTCCCCAGTCCTCTCTATATTCTTCCCGCTGGTCATTCCTTACAGAACAATAATATTCCATAACATTCATATACCACAGTTTACTCAACCATTCTCCAATTGATGGGCATCCATTCATTTTCCAGCTTCTAGCCTCTACAAACAGGGCTGCCACAAACATTTTGACACATACAGGTCCCTTTCCCTTCTTTTGTATCTCTTTGGGGTATAAGCCCAGTAGAAACACTGCTGGATCAAAGGTTGTGCACAGTTTGATAACTTTTTGAGCATAGTTCCAAATTGCTCTCCAGAATGGCTGGATGTGTTCACAATTCCACCAACAATGTATCAGTGTCCCTGTTTTCCCACATCCCCTCCAACATTCCACATTATCTTTCCCTGTCACTCTAGCCAATCTAACAGGTGTATAGTGGTATCTCAGAGTTGTCTTAATTTGCATTTCTCTGATTAATAATGATTTGGAGCATATTTTCATATGTCTATAAATAGTTTCAATTTCTTCATCTGAGAATTGTCTGTTCATATCCTTTGACCATTTATCAATTGGAGAATGGTTTGATTTCTTATAAATTAGAGTTAGTTCTCTATATATTTCAGAAATGAGGCCTTTATCAGAATCTTTGATTGTAAAAATGTTTTCCCAGTTTATTGTTTCCCTTCTAATCTTGTCTGCATTTGTTTTGTTTGTACAAAAACTTTTCAATTTGATATAATCAAAATTTTCTATTTTGTGGTCAATAGTGATCTCTAGTTCTTCTTTGGTCATAAATTCCTCCCTCTTCCACAGGTCCGAGAGGTAAACTATCCAATGCTCTTCCAATTTATTTATAATCTCATTCTTTATGCCTAGGTCATGAACCCATTTTGACCTTATCTTGGTGTACTATGTTAAGTGTGGGTCAATGCCTAGTTTCTGCCATACTAGTTTCCAATTTTCCCAGCAATTTTTGTCAAATAATGCGTTTCTTATCCCCAAAACTGGGGTCTTTGGGTTTGTCAAACACTATATTATTAAAGTGATTGGCTGTTTTGTCCTTTGAACCTAACCTATTCCATTGATCAACTAGTCTATTTCTTAGCCAATAACAGATGGTTTTAGTAACTGCTGCTTTATAATATAATTTTAGATCTGGTACAGCTAGGCCACCTTCATTTGATTTTTTTTTTTTTTTCATTAATTCCCTTGAAATTCTTGACCTTTTGTTTTTCCATATGAACTTTGTTGTTATTTTTTCTAGTTCATCAAAGTAGTTTTTTGGGAGTCTGATTGGTATAGCGCTAAATAAATAGATTGATTTAGGTAGTATTGTCATCTTTATTATATTTGCTCTCCCAATCCAAGAGCATTTAATATTTTTCCAGTTGGTTAGATCAGATTTAATTTGTGTGGAAAGTGTTTTGTAGTTTTGCTTATAAAGTTTCTGATTTTCCCTTGGCAGATAGATTCCTAAATATTTTATACTATTTTCATCTTTTCTTTTGCATGCTTGCCTTTGTTTCTAAACTTGTTCTAACCCAGTTGTTTGGACAAAGATAATTTGGGAATTATCTTCATATTGTTAACAGATAATTTCCTTATTATTAAAGTAAATATAGTCATCTTTTCCTTTTTCTCTAGTTTTTATTATGAATTAAACATCAACATGGTCATGTGTTGGGAGTTCAAAATGTTGGAGTTCTTGTTCTTCTCAAAACACAGCCGGTTTAGCTTAGAGCCCTCCGGATGTCTCCAAATCCAAAGGTTCTGTCCTTCAGCCTCTGCCTCTGCTTTCTTCAGCCTCCAACCAACACAGAGATGGAATGACTCTCTTGTCTCCTTCTGGGGAGCCCAGCCACCAACTACAGTGGTGTGAGATGAAGATGAATCTGGTTGTCCACTGAACTCTCCACTTGTAGCTTTATCCTCTGAAAACTCTTCGTCTGCCACCAGAGTCGCTCCTCTCCAGTCCAGCTGAACTTTCCTCTGCGACCAGCCAGCCAAGTGGAAAAAGTATTCTGGAATAGCTCTCTCGCCTTATATGTGAATCTTCTGAGAGAATGGGATTATGGGTTTTCTCCCATAGTGCTCTCTGGCCCAAAGAGCTTTAAGGGAAGTGTGAACACAAAGGTGTAAACACAAGCATTGTACTAATTAGTTCTACTTAGTACCTTGTTTCAGGTTCTGGCCAAAATCTTCTTGTAAGATTAGATCAACTCTAATTAGTTAGCAGTTTGTAAGGATTCCAACAGTCATGTTTATATATAAAGAAAATGAGGATTGTATATAAAAATGTGGATCTCTCTTATATACAAATTATTTTTAAAAGTTTCAATCAGATTAAACTCAATAGACCAATGCAGTCTGTTTTCTGTATCTATTTCTGAACTTCTCCCTGATCTTTTTGGTATATTTAAAATTTAAAAAAGTTTTGTACTTCATTTCTCTTTTTTTTGGTTTCTCTCTGGCTCTTTTTTTTTTTCCTTTAGTATAATCAGTAACTTCTCAAGTGCTTCTAAGTTTCCTTTGTCAACATAAATCCATCCTTTTATAAACAAGTATGGTTAAGAAAAAAAAATCCTCAAATTTCCATGTTTGAAAATATCTCATTCTATATAGTCCATTATCTTTCTAAAGTACTTAAGTCTTTATGTAGTTTTCCTTCATAACATTGTTACTATATAAATTGTTCTCCTCTTGCTTTTGTTCACTTCCTGATGCATCTGTTCACACACATATGTTTCTAATTCTATCACTTTCCTTATTTCTTATGATATATTGCATTATATTAACATAAAAATTATTCAGCCATTTCTCAAAAAATGAACTGAATTTTTGTATTTTTTTAGCTATAACAAAAAAGTGTTGCTAGCATAATGACTGGCACTTAGTAGACACAATATTTATTGATTGATAAAATGATACATTTGTATGTATGTGTGCATGTGAACATGTGTATTTATTGGTGTGTATAACTTTGACCTCTTTGGGATATATGCTGAGTGTTCTGCAATTGTTTTCATGATGGTACTTTGATTTATGCTTATAATAAGTACTATTTTTTCTTTTTCTTTGTGCATGATAAAACTATCTTTGCCAACTTCTGTGATCCATTCCTTCAATTAGTTGCTATGGAATCCTTTGTCATTAGGTTATATTCTCAATTAACTGTAATGGAACTTTTCCTCTGAAGGTTTTATTTCCAATTAATTGCGGTGAAATCTTTTATCATTAACATTTGTTCCGAGTGAGTTACAATAGAATTCTTTGTCTTTAAGTTTTGTTGATAACAAGAATGTCAATATGAATATGACCCAATTCTTCCAGGATTATATCTACTTGTAAGTGAATATTTATTTCACAATTAGTCGACCAGAGCACCAGTCCTGAAGTCAGGAAGACCTTATTTCAAATCTGGCCTCAGACACTTAACCACTTAACACTTCCTAGCTGTGTGACCTGGGGGAAGTAACTTAACCCCAATTGCCTCAGCAAAAACAAACAAAACACACATACACAAAATTAGTTGATCAATTGATGAACTGATTTTAAGAATATCTTAAGAACTTTATAATTCTTAATAGTGTTTTCTTTTATTTCATCATTCTGTCAGCATCAATGTAGAAGCAGAAGGAACCTGTATAAAACTAAGTCCAGTTTAGGATTTTATTGTGTTTTATTGGTTGCTATGGCTGAAATGTTGCTCTTCTATTGGCCAGCCTACTAATGATAAGCCTCTCTGTATTTAGGTATAGTCATCCTTAGATAGTCGATTCAGCCTAGCAATGAGTTAGTCGTTGGAGTGTTTACAGCATAATAAAATAATACCAGATGGTTTATTATGTTTTCCTAATCTTTATGAACTCATGGTCACTGTTAAATTTTGGAAGAAACATTTCTGTGTCTTGTTCCTAAATTTACATGTGTGAAGACCCATTACAATAGTTTCAAAAATGATAAATAATATAATAAGGACTGAATAGAAAAAAAAAAACCAAATGATATAAAAGAGAACACAAGATCCTCAAATTTTTAAATACCATTTTCAAACCAGTTAAAGTTAGGATTAGTACTTAATATATAGCTTATATATCCTGAGGAACTTTCTATATTTCTAAGATCTATTTCTGACCAAGTATAAGTCTCTAATGGATATTTCTTGATCGTTTTTCATGTCATATCTAGGTTTAGGTATCAGAACTTTGGAGAGTAGTTTCAATGAATGGTTCCTCAACTCAAGACTCAATAAATAATGATTCAAACTTCCACTTCACAGGCAAGCCTGATTCTTTTTTTGGGCTTGTTGGTAGGCTGATTGTCCCAATTTTTGGAGCCCCTGGGGAAAAAAAAAACAGCAATTTCTTTGCACTTTTTTTTCTTCTCTTCATCTGTCACCAACCATATGAAAAAAAAATGTTAAATTGAATTTAGGTTAAATTGGTTCAGACCAAGGAATACAAAAACCTGAAAAAAAATTGACAGCTGCATTTATTCACTGTCATTGTTTCCTTAACTTTTTTTTTTTGTTTAGTCAATATAGGGTTTCACCTTTTTCTGCATTTAATCTGAAATCTATAAGATTGACTCTGAGAATTAGGCTAAGAAACATTTCTACCTCAGAGAATAATGTTACAATGCCATACTTGTATCTGTCTTTTATTTTTATATTTTCTTTTTTTGCTTAGCTATAATGTTTATGGAACAGTTCTTATTGTCAATAAAAAAGAATTAATTAGATCCAGGATTTAAAAAAATTACATGACCCCAAGAAGTAGTTTCAGCAGCTATTAAATTTCATAAACAAATAGGTTATTTTGGCATGCTATCTCTAGATTTTGTTTTAAATATGCCACATTTTTCCTGAATGTTCAGAACTTTAAACTTCTAGCATTGTTGTGTAGTATCAGTCTAATATTCACTTTTACTTTGTGTTTAATGCCTTCAGTTCCATTAAAAAAATACATTAATCTTTTAATTGGTACTGTTCCAGATTCTGCCATGATATTTGAGGCAATGTCCTAATAATCTTCCTTTAACTTTTATTGGAGTATTCTCTTCTATAGGAGATTGGAAATTGAATACATTTAAAAATATGGTTCCTGTCTCTGGAATTAAGATAATAAGGACTGATGTTTTGTCCTTTCACTAATGAGTTCAAGTGCTATGTGGTGGCTTTGATTTTCATTTATAGTATGATCATTATAGCTACTCTAAACTAGTTAGGCTAAGTAAAAGGCAAAAGGAAATTTATTTTTTTCCTTTTATTCCTATTCATTTTCAAAGCATCACAGAATCCCCAAGGTTGAAGAGATTCTGATTCCCATATCTGAACAAGACTCATCTTTGCAACATATCTGAAAGTTGATTATCTAGTTACTTCTTCAATAGCACAAACGAAATAGACTCACGAGCTCACATGTCAGATCATTTAATTTCATGATGGCTCAAAATGTCAAGTTTAACTTTTCATCATTTAGAACTAAAGAGATAATTTTTTGGTAGTTTCTAATAATAACAGCTGAATTTTACACAACACATAGAAAACAACAATAAAAGGTCATTACTCTAATGAATTATACATATAATAAAAGCTTGCTCTCATAATTTAATTAGACTCTCAGTTATCATGATTATACTCCAATTTAAAGCCACTGTAGAAAGGATCCAGAGACTTAGTGAATACAGACCATACTTATCATAATTCATAATGGTAACTAGTTGGTACAATGGATAGAGTGGATTTAGAGTCAGGAAGATTCCAGTTTTGCCTCACTGTTGAACCTTGAAAAAGTTAATTAACATCTATTTATTGGATATAAATTGCTTGCATTTTTGTTTTTCTTCCCGGGTTATTTATACCTTCTGAATCCAATTCTCTCTGTGCAACAAGAGAACTGTTCGGTTCTGCACACATATATTGTATCTAGGATATACTGTAACCTATTTAACATGTAAAGGACTGTTTGCCATCTGGGGGAGGGGGTGGAGGGAGGGAGGGAGGGAAAAACAGAAGTGAGTGCAAGGGATAATGCTGTAAAAAATTACCCTGGCATGGGTTCTGTCAATAAAAATTTATTTAAAAAACAATAACAACAACAACATCTATTTATGTCAGTTCCTAATCTGTAAAATGGTGATAAATAATAGTACCTACATCGAAGGATTATAAAGGAAATAATGGGATATTTGTAAAGTGTTTTGCAAACCTCAGCATAGTAGATAAATGCTAGATATGATAACTATGACAATTATGGTGATGTTAGTGTTGGTAATGATGATGATGGTGGTGATGGTTATGGGTCTATTCCTACTTCATCAAATAGAAAAAAAATATATATTTGTGACTTTATAGTCAAGATTCAATCAATCTTCTTATTATTTAGCTCCTTTTTTCAATGATCTGATAACAGAATTGTGCAAATTTACTTTATTCTTAATCTTCCCTAAAAGGATTTTTGAGATTGCTCTCCCCTCTCTTTGCCTCCAGGAAACATCTTAGCCCACTGAAGAAGAAATTGCCTGAAGTCCTTTAGAAGCAGCCTTGATGAGCATGACAGCCATTTCTATTTCAATATTCAAACTAGAATAGGAAATGAAACTTGGAAAAAATGCATCAAAGGTCTTTCAAGCTTTCATACTGATGCAAAAGATTGTGTTTTATTTTGGTCCACAGTCCAAATCCAATAGACAATAATCTGTCCTAAATGATTTAATTCATTAATTTAGGTGAGTGAAGGAGGAGAAGAGGACAGGGAGGCTGTAGAATGCATTTTCATTTTCTTATGAATCATGAAGAGAAAAATCAGAACAAAAGAGAAAACCACAAGAGAAAAAAAAAACAGGAAAAAAAGTAAACATAGCATGTATTGATTTACATTTAGTCTTCATAGTTTTCTCTCAGGATGAGGATGACATTTTCCAGCCAAAGTTTATTCGGATTGCCTTGGATCATTGAGCCACTGAGAAGAACCAAGCCTTTCATTATTGATCATTGCACAGTCTTGCTGTTACCATGCACAAAGTATTCCTGGTTCTGATTGTTTTGCTCAGCATCAGCTCATGTAAATCTTTCCAGACCTTTTTATAGTCAGCTTATTCATCATTTTTATAAAATTACTTTCATATATCATAACTCATTCAGTCATTCCCCAATTAATGGGGATCTACTTTTTTCCAGTTCTTTGCCACAAAAGAGCTGCTACAAACATTTTTTGCATATGTGAATCCCTTCCCCGTTTATGTGATTTCTTTGAGATAGAGATCCAGTAATGGCACTGCTAGACCAAAGAGTCTGCACAGTTTTATAACTTTTTGGGCATAGTTCCAATTTGCTCTCCAGAATGGTTAGATAATTTCACAACTCAACCAACAATGCATTAGTGTTTCAATTTCTCCACATCCCTTCCAACATTTATTGTTATCTTTCCTGTCTTCTTAGTCCATCTTAGGGGTATGCAATAGTACCTCAGAGTTGTTTTAGTTTGCATTTCATTATAGTGTGTAGAGCCTTTTTTTCATATGACAATAGATGGCTTTAATTTCTTCATCTGAAAATTGTCTGTTTAACTGCTTTGACCATTTATCAATTGGATGACTTGTATTCTTATAAATTTGATATATTTCTTTATATATATTTAGACATGAGGACTCTTATCAGAAATAATAGCTATAAACCCCCCCTACCCCCACCCTAGCTTTGTGCTTCCCTTCTAATATTTGGTTGCATTGGTTTTTTCTGTGAAAAAATATTTAAATTTGATGTAATCAAAACTATCCATTTTACATTTCATAATGTTCTCCAGTTCTTTTTTGGCCATAAATTCCTCCCTTCTCCAAAGATCTATTAGGTAAGGTAAACTATCCTTTGCTCTCCTAATTTGCTTGTAGTATCACCCTTTATGCCCAAATCATATACCCATTTCGACCTTATTTTGATGAGGTGGCTTATACTTTCAAGATATAAAACAATAGCAGGCCCATCAATGACATTAATGGCCACTTTAAAAAAGATCTATCTAACCTGCTGTATGATCTTGGATGAGTCTGATCTTCTAAGTTCCCTTCTTAGTGTCTTCCTTACATCCTCCCTTAAAAAACTACCAAGTCAGTACTTGATCATTGACTTAGGGATGAAGCACTGAATGTCTTCATCAAATTTCAGAGTATTAAACACTAGATCATGTTATCATCTTTTTGTATGTGTGGCATGGAACACTTTGTTGGTTGGATAAAACCTACAGACCCTCCTTAGAATAATGTTTTCAAATATACAAGGAAACCAATCATGGAATACATCCATAAAATTTTTTTCAAAAAATAAGTTCATGGAGCATGACCCCAGATTTAGATCTCTTATAGTAGATGGAATTGCTAAGATCTTAAAAAATAAGAATTCATTAAGTATTTGTGATAGATTGGAAAAATTCCAAAAAGTAACAATATAGGAAAAAAAAAGATAGGAAAATACTATTTTAAAAAGAAGCAACATCAACTACAAATCAAACATATTTTAAGTATGTCCTATGTAAAAGGCTATATTATTGACATTGATGATACTACAAAGTAAGTTTATTGGGTTCTGACCTCAAGGGATTTAAAATCTATTAGAGAAAAATATGGAATAAATAAATATAATTTGATGTCACCCAAATATAATATGAGAATGTTTATGAGAATGGTATAAAAGAACTGTTTTGCTGGCCTATAAATTGTAAAGATTTTTTGTGGTGATCTAGTTCAGATGGATCTGAATCGGTCCCTGTTCGGGCGCCAAAATGTTGTGAGCTTTTTCTTCTCAAGACACAGCCAGGTGATAAAAGTTCAGATCTTTTATTATCTCCAATATAGCCCGGTTAGCTTAGAGGCCTATCTCTCTGCTTGGTTCCAAGAGCTCTCTCCAAATGTCTTTAAATCCAAAGGTCTGGTCCTTCAGCCTCTGCCTCTGCTTTCTTCAGCCTCCAGCCAGCTCCAGTCTTCATGTCATTCCGGTGAAATCTCAACTTGTAGCGTCTTCCTCTGAAGAACTTCTTCGACTGGCCCATTGGCCTATTTATGCTCCTTCCAGAGAGAGGGATTATGGGTTTTCTCCCATAGTGCTCTCTGGTCCAAAGAGCTTCAAGGGAGGTATGAATTCATTGAACTCCAATGAGTAAAGGTGTGAACACAAGCCTTGTATTAATTAGTTCTACTTAGTACCTTGTTTCAGGTTCTGCCCAAAACATCTTCTTGTAAGATTAGATCAACTCTAATTACTTAGCAGTTAGTAAGGATTCCAACAATTTTTTCCCCAAACTTTGTATTTCCCTTTTAATCTTGTTTCAGTTGGTTTTGCTGGTACAAAACCTTTTTAATTTAATGTAATCAGAGTTGTCCATTTTGCCTTTCACAATGTTCTCTGGTTATAAATTCCTTCCTTCTCCAAAGAGCTGATTATCTAATTATCATCCTTTATGCCCAAATCATGTACCCATTTTTGACTTTATTTTGGTATGGAGTGTGAGATATAGGTCTTTACTGAATTTCTTGTTACTAAATTTTCAAAGATAATGGAAAACAGGGGCAGCTAGGTGGTGCAGTGGATAGAGCACTAACTCTGAAGTCAGGAGGACCTGAGTTCAAATCTAGTCTTAGACACAACACTTCCTAGCTGTGTGACTCTGGGCAAGTCATTTAGCCCCAATTGCCTCAGGGGGAAAAATTATAGAGAATAATAGAAACATTATTTGCCATTCTGTAAAAATAAAGAATAACTAATATATTTAAACTGAATTGTGGAGTGGAGGGATGCTCTCTTTTTATTGGTAGAATTCGATAATGGATTTATCCTTAAAGGACATGGCATCTGATAAGACTCTTGAGGAAAAGAAAGAATTTCACTTAGCAGCATTGTAGAGGAAGAATATTTCAAGAAAGAAGTAAGAGCATGAGCAAATTTACCAAGGTGAGAAGGCATGAAGAATTTTTACGGAATGGCAAATAGTATACTTCAATTGAAAAATAGGAAAGGTAAAGGCAAGTCGTATAAAATGTAGTTGGAAAAACATGTCAAAATTAAATCATAAAGGGTCTTGAATACCAAACTAAGGAATTGCTTACAGGTAGTAGGAAAGCCCTGAATTTTTTTCTAAAAAAAAAAAAAAGGCATTGACCCTTTGAACCATGAAAATTACATAGTCATGTATATTGTGGTTTTTGGGAAAAGGATACAAAGTAGAGATGGAGAGATGAGATAGGAGATCATTACTATGATCTAATTGAGAGATAATAAAGACCAGAATAAGGTTAATGGCAGGGAGAATATAAAGGTACTTGAAACTAAACAATGTAAGAGAATATGAGAGTTAAAATGTACCTCCAAGGTCTTCTAGAGCATATATGCCTGAATAAGGAAACCCTCTACTATGTCCAAAACATATAGCTATCTAAATTTTACTTGAAAATCTGCCAAAAGTCAAAAGGAATTTATACTCTTCTCTAGGCTGTACATTAGGCAAGTTCTAATTTTTCAGATCACATTTCCTTAGCGCAAATCTAAATCTACCTTTTTTCAAGTTCCATCTATTGCTTTGATCCTATTTTATAGATCCAATCAGAACAAGTTTAATCCCTCTCCATATGACTGCCACTTCAAACATGAAAAATCATACCCTACCTAAATCTTTTCTCACCATTCCTACATAATGCCAGAGATTTCAGTTGATCCTTATATTGCATTTATCTCAATGTTCTTCACTATCCCAGTTACCTTCTTTTTGACACAATGTTTATCAATGCTGTTCTTAAAATGTAGCATGCATTCTAAACCCAATAGTTTTGATACAAACTGAACTAATGTGTTCCGAGAAGAGCAACTTTCTCTAGTCTTAAACACTATATCTTTGTAAATATAGCCTAATGTTACCTTGTTTTTTTTGAATTGACATATCAAATTAAAGATAGATAATAATTTTCTAGATGTAAGTAAAACAGAAAAAAAAAAGACTAAATAGCATCAGCCACTTGAAGAATCACAACTGGGATTAAGTAATTTTGAGATTTGTTAAGTGACTTGCCATAGGAAATAAATGTTAAGTGTTTGAGGCTGGATTTGAACACAGGTACTCCTGATTTCAGGGACCATGCCTATTGCCTGCATCATCCAGCTGCACCAATGCATTGCTATTATTATAAAGATTAGAGCAATGTGAGATGTTATATTTCAATCTGTAAACAATATTTAAATTATCAGTAATAAGTAGATAAATTTTCACTAGAATATTCTGATATGTAAAGATAAAGTTAGGGAAAATCACTCAAAATAGGACTAAAGTTATCTATAGGAAGATTAAAATTTTATTTTATATTGTTTAGCTTGGAAAAGAAACGATTGTGTACAGTCATGTCAACTATTATAGCCTCTTTTATCTGAAAGCCTTTTCTGCTTAGAGATCACCAAGTTCACCCTTATTTTTCACAGGTAAAAAAAAAAAAGCCCAGAGGCTTAGAGAAGTTGAATTAATTTGTGCCAGAAATGGAATTAGAACCTGGGAACTTTCTTTTTAAAAGAAATCTTATTGGGGCAACTATATGGTGACAAGAATACCAGCTCAGAAGTCAGGAGGACCTGAGTTTAAATGTGACCTCAGACAATTAATTACTTTCTAGCAGTGTGTCTCTGGGCAAGTCACTTAACCCCTAACTCCAATCGCCTCAGCAATAAACAAACAAACAAACAAACAAATAAATAATAAATTTCATTGAGATCTTTTGTTTTTATATCATCTTTATTTCCCACTGTATCTATCTATTAATTTCTTCAAAAAGATGAAAACAAGAAGAAAGAAAAAAGTTTTGCTAAACTAATTAACATATTTTAAAAGTTTCTGGCATATGTAGTGATTCACACCCATTGTCATGCAAAGAAAATTGGTGAAAAGCATTTTTAATGTCACTTTTTGGTCATTGGTTATTGTAATTTTTCAATATAATTTGATGGTTTTGTAATTGCTGTTTTCATTTAGATTGTTGTAGTCATTGTGTATATTGTTTTCCCACTTCTGCTTACTTCACCTTGCATTAGTTAAAACAAATCTTTCTATCCATCTGTTTATTTTACTTTTTGTTTTCTTCAGCACAATCATATTGCATTATGTTCATGTCTCACAGTGTGTTTAGTCATTCCCTAATTAATAGGCACTTAAGAATCATAGTTTTAGAGTTAAAAGAGATTTTAAAGGTCATTGATTCTAAGTTCCTGATTTTACAAATAGGGAAACAAGAGGCCAAGAGAGTTTTAGAGATTTGCCCCAGAAATAATGAACAAATGTCTAAAGCATTGTTTGAGTTAAAGCCTTGCTGACTTTAGGTCAAACTCTCTACATACCATACTATACCATTACTGAGGAATGTGATGAAAAAATCTCATCTAACATAGTGTCTCATAATATCTCTGAATGGCTGTCTCTGAGCTATTTGTAGCCTCCAGGAGGGAAGAGTTTAGTGCTGGGGTGTGGTGAGGTACAAAGGAAGAGGGCACAGAGAAACACACAGATCAGGGCAAATGAACCAACTCCACAAACATCATGCTTTTCCTAGAATAAGCTCATTGTTAGATATTTCATCATCATGGACATTACTTCAACTTTGATAATATCTTTGTAGTATCCTCAGTTGCCTGTCCCTTTTGGCTGGAGGGTTGGAGCATAGAGCAAAATTCACTGAATTGAATATATATTAAAGCTTTGTGACACTAGTGTAGGCACTAGTATGGTTTCTTTTCAACATTTCAGAATTCAACTAGAGAGGCAATTGGATACATAGATCTTTTCTTTCTTTCTTTCTTTCTTTCTTTCTTTCTTTCTTTCTTTCTTTCTTTCTTTCTTTCTTTCTTTCTTTCTTTCTTTCTTTCTTTCTTTCTTTCTTTCTTTCTTAAATAACTTTTTATTGATAGAACCCATGCCAGGATAATTTTTTACATCATTATCCCTTGCACTCACTTCTGTTTCGATTTTTCCCCTCCCTCCTTCCACCCCCTCCCCCAGATGGCAAGCAGTCCTTTACATGTTGAATAGGTTATAGTATATCCTAGATACAATATATGTGTGCAGAACTGAACAGTTTTCTTGTTGCACAGGGAGAATTGGATTCAGAAGGTATAAATAACCCGGGAAGAAAAACAAAAATGAAAGCAGTTTATATTCATTTCCCAGTGTTCTTTCTTTGGGTATAGCTGCTTCTGTCCATCTTTGATCAATTGAAACTGAACTAGCTCTCTTTATCGAAGAGATCCACTTCCATCAGAATACACCCTCAAACAGTATCATTGTTGAGGTATAATGATCTCCTGGTTCTGATCCTTTCATTTAGCATCAGTTCATGTAAGTCTCGCCATCCTCTCTGTGTTCATCCTGCTGGTCATTCCTTACAGAACAATAATATTCCATCACGTTCATATACCACAATTTACTCAACCATTCTCCAATTGATGGGCATCGATTCATTTTCCAGCTTCTAGCCACTACAAACAGGGCTGCCACAAACATTTTGGCACATACAGGTCCCTTTCCCTTCCTTAGTATCTCTTTGGGGTATAAGCCCAGGGATACATAGATCTTAATGCAGCATAATAGAAAGTACTAGATTACTGGAAGACTTAAATTCTGATTCCAGTTCTGTTACTAATTAAAATATTCTTTTGGGCAAATCCCTAAACTTCTCTGCATGAGAGGCATCACTTAAATTCTATCTGCCTCAATTTCCTCAAATGTAAAATAGGAATAATAACAACCAACTTCATATCATTGTTGTGATGGTTAAATATTATGATATTTATAAAGTACTTAGCATAGTACTTGAAACAGAATAGTTGTTTAATTGATGCTTGTTCCCTTCCCCTTTCCCACATCCCCTCTCAGAATGACCAGCATAAAAAGCCCCTTGGAAATATGCTGTAGAGATTTCAAAATACTTCACAACATTCTTAAGAGCATGGAGGTGAATGAATTAAAGGGTATGTAAGCTAGCACAAAAGCTAGCTCTTATCCTTCCTTTTACCTTAAAAAAAAAAAAAAAAAACTACCAAAGGTACACTTTCAAAGAAGAGTAATACAGCAAGACAAAATACCAAATGGTGGATAATTATTACTTCAACTCAGTAGGGCTCTTCCTAGACCTTATTCTTACAGATTTTCCACTGTGCTCCTTTTCGAAGCTTGCTATTTCTTAATCACTTAGCTGACTGAATTGACCACTTTCATAAAAGATTTGTGCCCATGTTAATTTTTTTTTTTAAAGAAGTCATTTCTCAGAAGATCAGGTATGACAGTTTGCTGGTACTTAATAATGCTTTAGGAATACTGATAAACTGAACAGGCTATTCAATAAATACTAATGCAGAGTGAATTGTTTGTTTATTCCTTATTTGAACAGGAAAGGAAATAAATGCAAGTGAGAATAAGCCTTATTGATTTCAGATACCCATAAATCAAAATCATGTATCTCTCTCTAAATATTTTCTCCAAAGCTTTGTTGAGAGAAGATACAGAAAGATCTATATAATTTTAATAACTCTACCACAGAATAAGCTCACATGGCCATATTCTGTAGCAATTAATTTTTTTTTCAGTATAATAACTTCTGGCCTACTATAATGTAGGAATCATTCAATAACTAATAATTAAAAATGTTAAAAATGACTATTTAGGATAGAAAATAAGAATAAACCTGTAACAGCACAAAAATTGAACTAATGAAACCTCTGGGCTAGCTAATCCTTTTAGAAGAATAGAGAGATTGTCCATATATGATATCAAATATCAAGATATAATCAGTTCTCTAGGTGTTTCTAAATATCTGACAGTTTGGTATTTAATGGAGCAAAAAAGGAAAACAATGTTGGTAAAGATCTGTTAAATACAAATTGTAGTACAATGGTAGGAGTACTGGATTTTTGGAGCTAGAAAAACTTATATTTCAGTTCTGTCACTTACTACCTTTGTGATTGTATTCAAGTTACTTAACATCTTTTGATGTTTCCTTATCTGTAAAATGGCAAAGCAGATAGAGTGCTTGGCTTAGAGTCAGGAAGATCTGAGTTCATAATAGTCCTCTGACACTTATTAGCCATGTGATCCAGGTAAAACTGTTTGCCTCAGTTTCCTCATCAG
The DNA here is from genome assembly GCF_016432865.1 of Antechinus flavipes. Taxonomy (NCBI): domain Eukaryota; kingdom Metazoa; phylum Chordata; class Mammalia; order Dasyuromorphia; family Dasyuridae; genus Antechinus; species Antechinus flavipes. The sequence goes on from NC_067398.1 coordinate 531,322,666, forward strand.
TAAAATGGGGATAATAACAGAATCTTCCTTACAGGATTGTTGTTACAATGTACTTTGCACACTGCCTGGCACTATCTAAAAGTTAGGTGTTTTGAAAGACATTAATAGAAGTTATAGATGTTACCCTAAATGAAGTCTTTTATCAAAGCCTCATTATTGCATAGAACAAAACTTCTTAAACTGTGGCTTACAACTCCATATGGGGTCATATAACTGAATGTGAGGATTGTAAAAAAAATTGTCAATAGCAAAAGGTTTTTGAATGCCACCACCAAAAAAATAATTCAAAATCAATTGCTATAATGATTCCAAGGTTTTTCTGACAGTGCTTGCCCATCTTGCTTCTGGGGATTTCAATGCAGTCTTGATTCTGAACACTTTATATCCTCACTTTGTGCTGAGCATGCACAAATACTTCCAGAAATACCTCAGCTCAAATTCTAGACAGGGCCATATAAAAATTTCTCAGGCAAAAAGGGTCACATGTGGAAAGAATTTAGGGAGCCCTTGGTCAAGCTATACAAATCCTTTGTTACTTGGTCTTTTCTGGTTCATTTTAAATTGAGTTAGATACCTAGTAAGTATCTCAGGCCAGATTTGAACCTACAAAGATGAATCTTCCTGGTTCTAAATTTATTGCTCATCCACTGCACCACCTAGCTACCAAAGCAAGTTACTACAAGTTATAAAAATGTCATATACAGGTGCAATGGAGCTGAGAATCTGATCAGTAGAAGACCAGCCACCAAGTGAAACATTTTTGGATCATAACAGCTCTAGAAGAGTTTAGAAGACTTTCTTTTTAGGCATAGGGAGGGAAGTTTGTAGTGTGAATTCATGCTATTGTTTAATGCACATTTTTAAAGACACTAATGTTTCTTTGTGTATTTACTTGGAAAGAAAGTAGATGAGTCCACTTTAAAAAACATTGCTCCCAAATAGTAGATGTATAGAAAATAATTGTCAGTTTTCATATTTTATTATCCATTAATATTAAAAATGTTGGAAAGGAAGATGACTAAAGCAACTAAGTTAGATTATTATAAAATGTGTTATTGGAGGATTATTGGAAAGAAGTAGGGATATTTAGCTTGGAAAAGAGGATTTAGGTGGAAGATGGTAGCAATCTTTAAATATTTGAATGGTTTTCAATAGGAAAAAGGACAAGACTCTGCCTATATCTTTCCTGGGAGATACTTTTCAAATCTATCCAATATGTAGCTTGTTTGTTCATAGTTTGGATCTTGTTTCACCTATTAGGCAATTCCTTGAGGGCAGTAACTGTTTTTTGGTCTTTGAATCTCCAGTGCTCCAGTGCTCAAAGCCTGGCACATAGTAGGTACTTAATAAATAGATAGAAGCTTCAAGGAAGCAGATTTTGATTTTCATGTGGAGGATATTCTATAATTAGGGCTGTCCAAAATGAAATGTGATGCTTTTGTAGTTCCTGAATTCCTTGTCATTGAACCTCTTTAAATGGGGAACCTCTTGTTAGGTTTGTCATAGCTGGCATCTGTACTTCTGATATAGGTTGTAATTAATCTATGGACTCTTATGTCTAATATGATTCAATATTTCAACATTCCCCTTCATTTAAATTAAATGTTAATAAAAATTTAATTTGTGAAAAATAGTAAAGCCTATATTTTTTAAACATAGTATAATAATAAAATAAAATATAGTATAATATTATAAAATGAAACCATTCATATCAAAGTGCTGAGTTTTAGTAGAAAGCAATATGTGCTAAAGAAAACCAGAAAAGAGTCCTGAAAGTAATTCAATATTTTGTTTCTTCCTTCCATGCTATTTTTTCAAAATTGAAAAACATTTGTAAAAATGTTTCCTTAACATTCGATTAGGGAGTTATATTGTCTGTGAGATGGTAAGGCATGAATACTGGAAGGGTAAGGAGGGAGGAGGAGAGACGAATCAATTCAAATTTTGTAGCAATGGAAAAAATTTTATGGGCTAAGGTGGGTTTTTTTTTTTCTTTTTCCATTAATTTAAACTCTGAAAAGACTGTGATGTAAAGGAGAAAAATATAGATCCAAGTTCTAGTCTCAGAATTGATGTTAATAATAATAATCTGTGTTTGTAGAGTACCATAAGGATTGCAAATTGACTTTACATCACTTCTTTTGAGACTCACAGTAGCTAAAAGAAGTAAATGCCTTAGGCATCATCCTCTATTTACAGATGTCGTATTTTAAGCTAAGAATCCTAAGGGAGAAAGGACATCGGTCAGAAAGCTTTGAGGGAGCCCTGGACTCTACTGGTACTATTTGCCTTTCCTTGGGTGTGGGAGATGTAAAGAGAGAAAGGGAGGGAGGGCGGAAGGGAGGGAGGGACGGAGAGGGAATAGTGGGCTCGTTCCCTGACTTCGCTGACCGGAACAGAGAGACGTCTATGTCCCCCACCTTACTTACAGAGGGGAAAGGGGAGTGGAGAGAGTGTATTTTCAGCTGACTCAATTCATTTTCCTTTTAGTCTCTTTTAAAGAAGGAGGGGGAAAAAGAGGAGAAGAGCCCATTTTAGGGAGCAGCAAGCTATAACTTCAGAGAGCGCTCGAGATCCGGGGGCTGCGGCTGGGCTTCTATCAAGAGTGGGTCTGCTGCTGCTGCTCCAGCAGCGCCATCTCTCTGTCCGTCCTCCGTCTAAGGCTGCTTCGATTCCAGAGGGCAAAGCGAGAGCAGATCTGTAGCAACAGGTTCAGCTTCACTCTACTCAGTGAGAAGAAAAAGACAAGGCTTTGCAGGATCCTGAAAAAGAAGAAAAGGGGCCGGACCTCAGCCGTATGACTCAGTATCCCAGCACGGAGTGTCCTGAGGGGTTCCTTGCTTTCAGATCCCTACAACTTCGGACTGAATAGCTTCCAGAGCACCAGACACATGGGAGGACACACCTCAACCCCCAGAATCTTTCCTTTTTTTGCCGGCTCTTTTCACTCTACTCCAGATCTAGCTTTTAGGCTGATTGGACTCTAAGTAGAGACAAAGTTCGTATTTTAAGAAGTATAGCGATTGTCGCTGTTGTTGACAAGAGTTGACCGGTAGGAAAATTTTTGTGCCACTGCCGAGTCATTTAGTCAGTCAACAAGCAATAATTAAGCCCTACATTTATGTGGTTGGCACTGGGCTGAACTCTAGAGTTATACAAAGAAAAACAAATAGAGCTGAGGCGCTGCTCTCTGTTCTTTCCACATTGGAGGAACTCAACCTTCCGAGAAAGAACTGAGGCTTGCTTAAGCCCCTCCACACTCTTCATCCTCTCCTTCATCTCGCATCTTTTTACCCCGATTTTGACCGTGATACCGTCTTCTGCTCTCCATGGAGCTCGACCTATCTATGGAAAATCAGAGTGAAGGAGTTGAGGAGGGCTGGAATGGTAGTCAGCCGGAGCTAACGGATCGGGATCTCAAACCCCTCTTCGGTCTCGCCATCGAGAATTTCATTACACTGGTGATATTCGGGATGATCTTTGCCATGGGCGTGTTGGGCAACACTCTGGTGATCACAGTTTTGGCGCGAAGTAAGCCAGGAAAACCTCGCAGCACCACAAACCTATTCATCCTTAACCTGAGCATCGCTGACCTGGCGTATCTGCTCTTCTGCATCCCTTTCCAGGCCACAGTGTACGCGTTGCCCACTTGGGTGCTGGGCGCCTTCATTTGCAAGTTTACGCATTACTTCTTCACCGTGTCCATGCTGGTCAGCATCTTCACCCTCTCTGCCATGTCCGTGGACCGTTACGTTGCTATTGTCCACTCGAGGCGCTCTTCCTCCCTACGAGTCTCCCGTAATGCTTTGGTGGGCGTGGGGGTCATCTGGGCGCTCTCTTTCGCCATGGCCTCTCCGGTGGCTTACCACCAGCGCCTTTTCCACGATAAAATCAACAACGACACTTACTGTTGGGGCCAGTGGCCCAACCAGCAGCACAAAAAGATCTACGTGGTCTGCACCTTCGTCTTCGGGTACCTGCTCCCCTTGCTGCTGATCTCCTTCTGCTACGCTAAGGTGGGAGGTGGAGTATGGTGGGGTCAGGACCGGAGTGGGATGAAGGGAGGTAGGGGAGGAGATAAGAGGGTTAGGTAGTTTGACCGGCTCCTACAGCTTGGCTTTTATTTTCTGTTCTTTGTCATTATCCCTTTATCCACAGATCCTGCCAGAATCTCCTTTCTCTATCCCACTCCAAAGTTCTTTTGCTTGCCCAAGGATTTGCTAGAGTAGTAGCTTTGGTGAATATTTTAACACTTGGTCTCAGTTTAGACTGGGTAAGCTATACCAAAGAACCTCCTACAAAAGTTTGCTTTTTGCCACTGCGAAGGTTTCTATTCGATAAAACCTTTCTTTGTTTTGAAAAGTGAGAGATGCATAGGAGCCCCAAATGTATTCAATATGCAGATCTCCTTCTTCCGGTTTCCTCACATTTCCCTAAACTTGTTCTCCTTTTACAATGCTTAAAATATTCTTTCCCCTAGTTTCGGTGTATGATTATCACTTGCTTTTCACGTTAAGGGAACGTACGTGGTGTGCGATTCATATCAAACAAGTTGGAGAGTTGAAAACTATTTCCCACTAGATGCATACATAGAGTATCCAAAACTTTAAAGGTACCAGTTTCAGAGATCTTTGAAGGCAATGTCCGAGTCTATTTTATTTTCTTTCGTTTTTTTTTTTTTTTTTTTTTTCTTCCACAGTCCTAGAGTGCTTGGCAATAGCCCAATTCGTGATCCTTCATGAAACCTGTCCTCTTTGCTGCTGATAAACCACCACCACCACAACAAAAAAAGCGGACTTAACCGAATATCAAAGATGTTCTCTAGCTATAAACAGAATGAAAACCATAAGAACGTCTCAGAGCTAAATGAAAATCTTGACCTGTCCCATACCCTTGCTCACCTCTAGCCTGCTTGTGGGAAGATTCATAGACAAAACAATTTGACCCGTGGGGGGCAGTAGTTTGGTAGAAATGGTACATTAATAGTGTTAGTCATTAGTCTCCAGTTCTCCCTTGCGGGGACAGGATCCTGATTTCTTTGAGCTACTAGGAGAGTTTATGGACTTCATTTTAGTTACACATTGAGAATAAAAATTGAGAAATAATGTTTTTTCTCTTCAGAAACTTAAAGGGAGTCAGAGATTCCAAAGAACTACTGCCCTTTTAAAGGTGATTCCAGCTCTCAATCCATCATTCTGTGATCTGAATAGTGAACCCTTATGTAATTTCCCCTTATCCCCCAATAATTCATAATCTAAGTATCACTTTAAGAGGTCCGGCTAGGAAAAGAGTACAGATTTGAGATTTCTTTTAGATCTCTAGGTTACATACCCCTTTAACACTTTACTGTGTTTCCAAATCTTCAGAGTTTAGCAGTTGTCTTTTCTACATTGTAGAGGAAGTTTTTTGGAAGATTTTTACAGTCTTCTATCTTTGTTGATCATGATTTTCAGTCATGTCAGATTCTTCCTGACCCCATTCAGGGTTTTCTTGGCAAGATATTGGAGTTGTTTACTATTACTTTCTTCAGCTCATTTTATAGGTGAGAAAAACTGGCAAACAGTGTTAAGTGACTTGACCAGGTTCACATAGATAGTAAATTGCCAGATTTGAACTCAGAAAGATAAGTCTTTCTGTTACTAGGCCTGACACCTACTCACTGTAGCTGCCTTAACTAATCCCTGTTAACTAATTTTTAATCTTTTAATGTAAGTTTTTGTATTTGAGTAAATTAAGTTATACTTCAAATAAAGCTCACAGGATAATTATTACTATTCTAAAATGCTTATCATTTTAAAATCAGAATGCAATTAATTCATTACAAAAATAGCTTGTCACCAATTTCTATAATTTCTATGATATTATTTTGAATTGATGTGAGAGGCAGTCACTAGTGTGGGCAAGCAGAAAGTTACTTGATAATAGTAGAGTTGAGTATTTATTGCTACACTTACTACTCTAGGGAAAAAAAAAAGCCTCTCAATATGTGTAAGGGAGGACATCTTGGTTTTCTTCATAATATTCTTGTGAAGTTTGTGTGTGTGTGTGTGTGTGTGTGTGCATGTGTGTGCATGTGTGCACAATTTCTATGGGTTTATATTTTGATATTACCTGGAAGTATGTTTTGAACAAAAGGGCACTTTGTCATAATGGCATACAGTTCCCAAATTATTAATTCCACATAATTGGTGGTTTTTTTAGTGCTAAATTCTGTTAAACACTGACATTTAAATCACAATTACAGTGCTTATTGAAAAAGTCCAGAGATATGAAAAAGTGTTATAATGGAGAGAAAGTCAAACCTAAAAAGCTCAAAGAGAAGAAATAGGAATTAAGTGGTTCTTTAATATAGTTTAAACAATTTATCTGATTAATTCTGATCCTTAAGGTTTCTTTTCACTTACTTATTTGGACAAAAGAAGCTGCATAAAAAACAGCAAACCTAAGTTACTGTTATAATTGTACCAATGTAAATCTAGCCTTCGTGAGCTAGTAGTATTATAACTATAGTATAAGCATACAAGGCAGATTTTTATAGCACCAGGATACATTTTTGGTATCTTTTTTGCATAAGTAGGTAGCATTCTATTTTATTTTGGTCGAATGGGCATGCTGGATCTAAAAAAGAAAGCACTTTTAGGAACCTGAAGAATCAATTAAAAGGAAGGAAGAATACAAACTTTTAAAATATAAAATGTAGTAGAATAACAGCAGCAACAACCCCAAACCACATACGTATGTGTGAATGTATTTAATCTATATCTATCTGTCTGTCTACCTATCTAATACTTTACAATGTGGAAAGCACTTTCCTCAAAATGATTACATGAAGTATTTTTTTTTAATACTTCAAGTTTACTTAAAGCTTTTTCAGACTGGCAGGAATGGATCTTTTACTGCAAGATGACTAAATTGAAGTTCAGTGATGCTACATAAAGTAATGGATAGAGAGCTAGCTTCAGAATCTAAAATATATGGATCACAGGATCACAACTTTAGAGATAGAAGGGACCTTCTCTGTCATATACTAACTATGTGTTTTTGGTTAAGTGTTCAATTTAATGCTCAGAGCAACTTTGAAACTATTGTTTTCTGAATAGTTCAGTTCAATAATGAATTCACAGATACAAGGGGGAAAAGAACGGGTGAAGATGTTATGTTTTATTATAATACTATTTGATGAAAAGCTAGAATCACCTAACCAAAATTTTATTTACTATGTGGTTAGCTGGCTAAAAATGGTGGCAATTGAGAATGGGAATTAGCCTTTTGATACAGTATAAAATATAAATATGATAAATTTCTGGTGAGAGAGGGAGAACATTTAACAAAGTCTAGTAAGAATGTATGTCAGAATTTTTTTTCAAATCTATTTTAAAAGTCTTTAAACTCAAAAAGAACAGAAAAAGAAGACTAGCTATGTATATGTCTCAAACTAGATACCTTAGAGAGAAGCTATTAAAGAAAGAAGATGAGCAGTTGAGACACCCAGAAAACAAAATCCAAGAAAAGAGCCAAAAGTATAAATCACTGCCTCAATTATTTACACACAGATGTTCAAAGTTTAGTGATAAATGAGAAGTCAGAAATTCCAGTATAAGAAAGCAAGTTTGTCCTCATAGGTCCTTGCTATAATGAAATTTATTAATAGATCATGTCTCTGAACAATAATGGGTAATAAGGATAGGGTAGCATTATATATTAGAAAGGTATAATGTGAGGAAATCTGAGAATGAAAAATGGTCAGTACAGCAGAGAGCTTTTGTGAGTATAGGTCAATAAAAGGAGAAACAGAAGTGATTTTAATCTTTGTAGCAAGTACTAACCATGTGGACCAAAAGAAAATTATTGAGGAGTTTGAGAAATTTGTCACAAGTCAGGAACATGCATGATATAGTGGTGTTGGGGAACTTCAAATATCCAGATATCTGATATTTGAATGTCTGGAATTCTCTCTCTTCCAAGAACAGACCATGACTTGCTTTAACAATAATCTCAAAAGCAGAGGAAACAAGAGGAAATTATGTTCTAGATCTTATTCATATGAGTTTTAAAAAAGGAAAAGAAAAAAAGAATCTGTGAACTATAGAATTGTGAGCTTGGTTTTGATTCTCTGGAAAATTCTAGACTGGATCATTAGAGACATAATTGACAAAATTTAAAAAGGGCATCAGTGATTACAAAACTTCATGATTTCATCAAGAATAATCTTATTTTCTTTCCTCTTTTTTGATGGAATTATTGTAAAATAACAGATAAGGAAAATGATGTAGATATGGTTTGTCTAGATTTTAACAAAGTTTTTTGATGAAGTCTCCTATATTATTCCTTTGGAGAAGATGAAGGAATATGGATTAGAGGATAATATAATTAGATGGATTTTGAACTTATTGACTCACTGACTGAAAAAGTATGTGTGGATGGGGAAGGAGAAGAAAAGGGAATAAGCATTCATATGGTATCTACTATGTACCAGATACTGTACTAAGCACTATACAAATATTATTTCATTTGCTCCTCTCAACAATGCTATGAGTTGGTGCTATTTTACAGCTGAGGAAACTGAGGCAAATATAGTTAAGGAACTTACTCAGCATCACTCACCTAATAAGTATCTTGAGACTGGATTTGAACTTGAATCTTCCTAACTAAAATAATCTATATATCCTTTGTGCTCCCTACTTTCACCCTGCTTTGATGAATCATTGGCAACATGATACACAAGGTTTCCATTGAGGTGCCCTTGTAGTCTTTGCTTGGTCCTGTACTGTTTAACAACGGGGAATTATAGTTAACATAATGGCTGATAGTCACAATCTAAAAATTTTGGAGTATTGGATAGGTATTTCAGACTCACCATATTTAAAATAAAAGATATTGTCTCCCCAAACTTTCATATTTTCCAAATTTCCCTATTTCTATTGAGCATATTATGCTTCTAATCATCAGGTTTGCAACCCTATTGTCATATTCATCCTTTCAGTCTCATTCCAGACATCCTATCAGTTATTAAACCTTGGTTTTTTTTTCACATGTCATGTTTATGACCTAATTGTGAGTAAAGACAAAAAAATTTTCATCAAAAGTCAAGCCTTATCTTCTCTCTTCTGAATTATTGTGATACCTCTTTATTAGACTTTATTAGACTTCCTGCTTCTAGTCTCTTCAGAATCCACTCTTTTCCCTATGTCAATACCAGGATTTTCCTAAAGCACAGGTCTGACTATATTCTTTTTAATGAAATTGATTATGTGAAAAGTGTACAAAAGAGAACAGGGAAGAATACTGAGTCTAAGTAATAAAAAGAGTAGTTGAAGGATTGGGTATGTTTAGCTTGGATAAGAGATGACTTGGGATGGAACAATATGGTAGATACCTTTATTTATTTGGATAGTTATCATATACAAGAAGCTTTGGACTTAGTATGTCCTCATGCTATCCAATAGCTATAAATTAGACCTAGAGTCTGTTTGGCCTCATAGGCCATATAGAATAATAAGAAATGGTTGAATTTTTTTTCTTCTTTTTTCTTTTTCTTTTTTTTTTATTATAGCTTTTTATTGACAGAACATATACATGGATAATTTTTCTACATTTTTCCTTGCAATTACTTCTGTTCCAACTTTTCCCTTCCTTCCTTCCACCCTACCTCAGATGGCAGTCTCATACATGTTAAACATGTTAAAGTATATTTTAAGTACAATACATCTGTACATATTTATATAGTTCTCTTGTTGCACAAGAAAAATCAGACTTAGAAAGGTAAAAATAATCTGGGAAGAAAAACAAAAACGCAAACAGTCCACATTCATTTCCCAGTGTTCTTTCTGTGGGTGTAGCTTGTTCTGTTCATCACTGATCAATTGGAACTGAATTGGATCTTCTCATTGCCGAAGATAGCCACTTCCATCACAATGGATTCTCATATAGTATTGTTGAAGTATATGATGATCTCCTGGATCTGCTCATTTCACTTAGCATCAGTTCATGTGAGTCTCTCCAAGCCTCTCTGTATTCATCCTGCTGGTCATTTCTTACAGAACAATAATATTCCATAACATTCATATACCGCAATTTATTCAGTCATTCTCCAATTGATGGGCATCCACTCAATTTCCAGTTTCTGGCCACTACAAAGAGGGCTGCCACAAACATTTTTGTATATACAGGTCTCTTTCCATTCTTTAAGATCTCTTTGGGATATAAGTCCAGTAATAATACTGCTGGATCAGTCTGATAGCTTTTTGAGCATAGTTCCAAATTACTCTCCAGAATGGCTGGATGTATTAACAACTCCACCAACAATGTATCATTATCCCAGTTTTCCCGCATCCCCTTCAACATTCTGCATTATTTTTCCCTGTCATCCTAGACAATCTGACAAGTGTGTAGTGGTATCTCAAAGTTGTCTTAATTTGCACTTCTCTGATCAATAGTGATTTGGAACACCCTTTCATATGAGTAGAAATAGTTTCAATTTCATCATTTAATGAGTTGAATTTTTAAAAAGGCAAATTTAGATTTCTTAGCTTTACAAAAATGAAAAAAGTCTGCCTAAGGAGTTTCTGCTTCTTTGGAAGTCTTCAAGCAAAAGTATCCCTGATCATTTGTTGGATATGTTATGATGGGGATTCCTTTAGTGGATGGTTTGAATTAGGTGGCATCTTTAAGGGTCTCTTTTAGCCCTTAAATTTCATGATTCTATGATCTATTCACTCTCCTTCACTATCATATCTAATGGATTCCCAATACTTATTTATTGTTTTCTATGATAAGAATGATTTAGAAATGCTCTTTGTTTGAAATACTTATTTCTATTTTAATCTTTTGGGCCTTGAAAGCACATTTCTTCTCTGCATATATATGTTAGAAACTTATAAAAATAAAATTATATAGTACTTGGGTATATTCTTCAAGGACTAACCTAATTTACTGTGAAAATACTGTGGGGGAAAAAAGACACACTTGGGAGGATCTTACTGTAGATTATATTTTAGCCTGGGAATTATAAATTAATGTTTGAATCTTTTGTGGGCTTAGTACTAATAGTAGTATTTTGATCTTGAGAAACATTTGCTTATCTCTTTCGCATCTCTCTCTATCTCTTCTTTGTCAAATCAATCTGTCTGTCTGTCTGTCTCTTTCTTGTCAATTAGTATAGTATGACCTCATGCTAATGTGATAAGGGCTATTCCTTTCATGGGATAAAAAGGAACAGAATCTTCAGAAAAATCTTGTTACCTTTTTACCTCCTTTGTTAATTTTCCTTTGGACCTCTACCCTACTCATATATCTTGCCGTGATAGATTTAAAACCCAAATATTCCAGTTGTAATTATTGATAATTTTCATTATGTCTTCCAGAAATTCCTAATCAGTACATTGCACCCAACTAATTTTTAAAACCTCATCTCTGGCTACCTCCAGTTATTTTCATGTACATGTATCCTCTCTGTGCTGTACTGGTAATTGGGAGACTGAAACTTAAATGTTGGACAGACTAAACTGACAAGATTTGAGCATAAAAGTAAGATACAAGCTCATCAATCAATCAATCAATGAGCAAGCATTTATCAAGCAGTAATTATGTGTCAGACATTGTACTAATATCTGGGATACAAAGAAAAAGCAAAAAAAGAAAGCCTCTGCTTTCAAGGATCTTGTAAATCAGGACATAAATTGGGATATATATATATAATAAGTACAGAGTATATGGAAGGTAACATTGGAGAGAGTTATAATAGCAACTGGAGGAATAGGGTTAGAAACAGGAATCCAGTTATCTAAACAAATATGGTTACTTTTACTTTACAATTGATCTGTAGATACTCTTCACCTACCCTGGACATTAGACTCAGGAGTGGGCGCAGGAGGCAGAGATAATTTAGAAGTAAATAGAAGTAAATAAGATGTAAGCACAAAAAGATTCAGAAGCATAAAATAGAAGTAAATAAGATGTAAGCACAAAAAGATTCAGACACAACACAAAAATCTAACTATCTAATGAGATATGTTGTTTCATCTTGCTGCTGATTTCCTGATTTCTAGATAATGGTCTCATTCTCCAGATGCTATGTTCTTTGTTGTCTTCTATTTTCTAGTCTGTACAGTCAAAGCTATGATTTTTTTTTCAGTAGCAATATATGGCTGTGAGAGTTAAATCATAAGGCAACTGAGTGCTGCAGAATCAACATTTTCCAATTGTGCCAGACAAGATTTTTGTGAATTCCTTGGACAGCAAGGAGATCAAAGAGATCAATACTTAAAGAAAGAAATTCAAATTATTCATTGGAAGGTCAGAAGCTGAAGCTCAAATACTTGGGTCACATAGTGAGAAGATAAGATTCATTGGGAGTTGGGAAAAGTTGAAGGTAAAAGGAAAGAGGGACAGTGGAAGATGAGATGGATAGATAGTGTCATAGACACAATGAACATGAACTTAGACAGACTTTGATTAGAATTAGAGGATAAAAGTGTCTGTTATGCTGTGGACCATGGTGTCATGAAGAGTTGAACGTGACTAAACAGCAAAAACAGAAACTTTTCTCAATCTTTTTTTTAGCATTACTTAACTCCTAGACAATAGGAGTCTCTAGGACTTTCCCTTTCTTGGAACATTTCCATTGCATCAAAATTACAGCTATACATTGTTCTAGATCCCGGACTTTTAACCCAAGGATTCTATGGATAAATTTCAGTTGATCCTTAAACTTGCATGGAAAAATTTCCCATATCTTTATTCTCATTCAGCTCTAACTGATGTCTAGTATTTTCTTCAATTATTTAAAAAGATTATTTTGAGAAGAGGTCTGCAGGTTTCACCTTCAACCTGCTAGTGGGGCACATGAGACTAAAATTGTTTTAGTGTCCCCATCCTGAATTACTATTTCAGAATTATCTCATAGGATCACATGTCTAGAAATAGATGTGATTTCTTTGCTAATATGTTATAAGCAAAACCCCATAATAAAGTTGTGAAACCTTAAATAAAGAATAATGCTATAAGACACTTGCTCACTTAAAACATATTCCCTATGGAACTAATTTTTCCTGTAACATTCTGTTCCAGTAATTGGTAATGTCAATATTTGGGATTTCTCTCTTTTGTCCCTGTTATTTCATTGATCTTTATTTTTATTTTTTCCCTTAGGACTTTCATCTCTGTTATAAATCCTATGAGGGTGAGGCTTGTGCTACTCATTATTAGAGTCACTGGAACTTGAGGTGATGGGGTGAAACTCCAAATTAAATAACATTTGCAAAGTGGTTAGTACAATGGCTGGGGCATAGTAGGCACTTAATGAATACTTATTCCTTCACTCACTTACTCCCATCTTTTCCCATGGAAAGAGGTAGGTTTAGTATAGGCTTGCTCGGGAATGGGTTGGTGAGCTATTAATATAAATCAAATTATTTCTTTTAAAAATAGTTTATTATCATTTTAATGAGCAAAATTAATTTGTTCCTTCCACTATCCCATTATTTAGCAAATTAATAAAATAAAAAATATTTAAAGCCTTAACATATTTCTATAAAAAATTTGGTCCTTTATGGTATCTTTGAATTCCTTGCCTCTACTTTGTTCTGAGTTATTGCTGTGGTCACCAGATCATTGTATTCTTTCCTTATTCATCTGTGGCAGCATTGGTATGAGCCTGGATAGTTTTTTCCTAGGTAATTAATATAGTAATTTCAAGTTAATAACTGCTAATGCATTCACTATGCAGGTTGGGTTTGAATAATGGTGTTATTGATAATGATAGCCCAAATAAATCAGGGACTGATCTATGGTGGAGGCATTTTTTTGGTTAAGTAGACAAATCTGAATTTCATTGATATTACAAATAAGATGACTGTACTTATAGAATAGGTCCTGCAAATTAATGAACTTAAAATGTTTTGTAGTTTTGTATCAGAGAATAATTTATCTCAAACCAATGTATTTTTCTAATCTGTTCCTTTTGACAGAAGGAATGTAGTCACTTCAGTCTGGATTTGATTTTCTCTTGCAGTGTTTAAGGATCTATCTATCTGTAGCACAGAAGTTGAATGCTGGTATTACTATCTTCTTAGGCCATTATTTTAACCAACAAATTGGAAATATTGTATGAAGTCTGATAACTTTCCTCTGGAGTATACCCAGCTGGGGGACTGGAAAGCAGTGATAGTTTTTTTTTTTTTTTTAAGGATCAATGTTATTATAAGATAGGGTTCATTCGGGAGGTTATTATATCTATAGTCAAACACTTTAATATGCAACTTAGAACTGAATTATACACCTGAGCATCAAGGAAGTGTTGATTGAAAATACAAACTGTATTATTTGGTTAACAAAGTTACAAATTGACCAAGTCTATGAAAGCACAACTTAGAACTGAATTATACACCTGAGCATCAAGGAAGTGTTGATTGAAAATACAAACTGTATTATTTGGTTAACAAAGTTACAAATTGACCAAGTCTATGAAAGCACTTCATGTGAAAAATACCTAGTGATTCTTAGGAATGACAAACTCAATATGAGCCAACAGTGTGGTAACCAAAAATGTTAATTTGTTATTAGCCTTCATTAAGAGAACACAGTATCCAAAGAAAAGACAGGGATAGTCCCATTCTTCCTTGCTATAATCAAACAACTTCTGGTATATTACATCTAATTCTAAGTGCCAAATTTTAGAAGTTCTATAGGTAAAGATGGATGCATTTTGGAATTCTTTGCCACCACAAACAAATAAACCAAAAAAAAAAAAAAACCCAAAACCATTCCTTCATGTCCAGAGTGAGATGATCAGAATCAAGAAAAGACTTAAAATCATTCTTTATGAGGATTGTATGAAGAAACTAGGGACACAACATGAATAAGATCAATCAGAGGTGATGTTATAATAGTCTTCAAATATTTGGGAAATCATCACATAGAGGAATAATTAAACTTGTCCAATTTGAATCCAAAGAGTATAATTAGAACTTTTGGGTAAGAGTTACAGAGAAGTAAACTTGAACTTAACATTAAAAGACCCCTCAAAACTCCAAATTATTCTAATAGAGCTAGCCAAAAATAGCCCTCAGAAGGTTGGTGAGTTATACTTCACTGGAGGTGAAGATAAGTGATAAGGCCTCATTGGTTGTGTTGTAGAAATGATTACTTGGTGCGAGATGGGATGAGGTATCATTCTAACTCAAAGAATCTAGGAATTAACTGAGACTGGCATGAACATATCATCAATTAACAATAACGCTTCCCAGCACAAATTTTATTCATGAACCAAGGAGTAGAAATGAAATTTGTTATGTTAGAAAGGAGTTTGCATCAATTCCTGGAGGTTATATTGAGGCAAATTTTAGCTTAGAAGAAGGAATAACATTTTAACCATTCAAGCTATCCCAAATGGAATAAGCTAACTTGTAAGAGAGCTCACTTCTACTTGAGGTATTTACACACAGATGATCAGTTGTCAGAGGTATTTATAGAAAACTTTCTCTTTTACTTAATTATGCCTTAAGATCTTCTCACCTAACTCTATCATCTCTCTCTCTCTCTCTCTCTCTCTCTCTCTCTCTCTCTCTCTCTCTCTCTCTCCCTTATGCTAAGTGCTAAGGACCAAAATGTATTTCAAACAGGAAGAAGAGGTGTAGAAAATAACTAGCACCAAAATGTATACTAATATACTATATAGTGACTTGCTCTAGGATGGTCATAAGCCAACAGCCCAAAAGGGAAGCACAATTTCAGCAACTCATTAGTATTATTGTGGAATGCCAAGAAAAAAATAGCAATAGATATAGACATGCAATAATATGTTATAGAGCAGTTAATTGACAAGGATTTATTGAATGACTTATACTCCAGACATGGTGCTGGCTTCTGGGCATTCAAGAATGAGATACCATGACTTTTATTTATTTGGAGTGAACGTATCATATCATAGGACAGCTAGGTGATAACATAGGGCACAAAGTGCTCGGCCTAGAGGCAAGAAGACTCATATTTCTCAGTTCAAATCTGGTCTCAGCCACTTAGTTGTTGGATCCTGGGCAAGTCACTTAATTCTGTTTGCCTCCATTTCCTCATCTGTAAAATAAGATGCAGTAGGATATGACAAATCACTCTAGTTCTTTGCCAAGAAAACCCCTCATGGAATCACAAAAAGTCAGACACAACTAAATAACAACAGGACAGTTATAGTACTATCCTATAATGATCCTGGACAGATCATTTAATCTCTTTCATTTTAATTTCATTTTTTGTAAAGTGTAAAATATAACACTGCCTACTTATTGAGAGGGTATAAGAATCCAGTGACATAGTATGTATGAAACACTTTATATAATGTTAAATAGATGTCAGGGATTATGTGTGGACGTTGATTTTTTTTAAGGCATATTTGTCCCAGGCAATGTAATCTTTAAATTTTGAAAAATAATAGTATATATGTGAATGATTTTAATGCCTAGAATTTCAACTCCCAATTTTTTTCTTGTAAAAATAAGCATTTAAAATTAATATGAATTCAAAACTAACAATGTCACTTCAAATTTTTGTAAGTAATATTTTATTTTCCTACTTAATTACATGTAAAGCAATTAATTTTTTTTAAAATGAGTTCTGAATTCTCTCCCTACCTTCCCTACTCCTTGAGATGGTAAACAATCTGATATAGATTATATATATGCAGTCATATAAAACATATTTTTACATTAGTCATTTTGTGGAAAAAAATTGGGCCAAAAAAAAAAGAAAGGAAAGAAGGAAAGAAGAAAGAAAGGAAGGGAGAAAAAAGGAAAAAAAGAAAAGAAAGCAGGAAAAAAGGAAAGAAGGAAGAAGGAAAGAAAAGAGTATGTTTTAGTTTGCATTCAGACACCATCAATTTTTTCTATGTAGGTGGGTAGCATTTTTATCTTGAGTCCTTTGAGATTGTCTGAGATCAATATATTGCTGGGAATAGCCAAGTCATTCATAGTTTTCATTGCATAATATTACTGCTATTGCATACAATGTTCTGGTTCTATATTTTATGCTGTACTAGTACATTTACTTTCTAAATTTTTCTGAAATCATCCTGTTCATCATTTCTTATAGCATTATTCTATTAAAATCATACATCAAAATTGTTCAGCCATTCTGTCATTGTGCGTGTCTTTTCAATTTCCAATTTTTTGTCATCACAAACAAACAAACAACCCCCTCCCTCCCAAACCATTTGTACAGATAGGTTCTTTTCTCTTAAAAAACCATCTTTGGAATATAGATCTAGCAGTGCTATTACTGGCTCAAAGGGTATGCACAGTTTTACAGCTCTTTGGATATAGTTCCAAATCTTAATTATCTGACATTCTTACCAGCATATATAATTTTATTTTTCTGTCTTATTATCTAACTTAATAGGTGTGAGGTGGAAACTAAGTTGTTTTTATTTGCATTTCTCTAATAATTAGTAATTATAACATTTTTTCATGTGACTATAGCTTTGATTTCTTCATCTCAAAACTGCCTATTCACATCTTTTAACTATTTGTCAATTGGGGAATGATTTATATCCTTACAAATCTGACTCAAGTTTTTTATCTACTTGAGAAATGAGATCTTTATCAGAGATACTTGCTATGATTTTTTCTTCCAGTTTTCTGTTTTTCTTCTAATCTTGTGTTGATTTTGTTTATGCAAAACTTTAAAAAATTATATATCTTCAATTTTCCATATGCAATGTTTTTTTTTTAATCTCTTCTTTGAATGAAATTCTGCCCTCATCCATAGATCTGACAGGTAAATTATTCTGTGCTTCCTTAATTTGTTCCTAGTATCACTCTTTATGTACATGGTATGTGGTGTGAGATGTTGGGCTACATCTAGTTTCTGCTATTGGGTTTTCCAGTTTTCCCAGGAGTATTTTTGTAGATAGTAAGTTCTTATTCCTAGAGTTTTGGGTTTTTATTAAACCTAAATTACTGTGGTCATTTGCTATATGACATATTTTACCTAATCGATTCCATTGATCTACTACTATTATTTCTTAGCCAAAATCAGGTTGTTTTTATGATTATTAAGCTGTAATGCAGTTTGAGATTTGGTAGTACTAAGTAACCTTCATTCACATTTTATTTTCATTGATTACTTTGATATTCTTAATATTTTAGCTTCAAATTTTTAGTGATTATCTTTGAATTACAAACAATAAGATGTTAAAAGCTTCACTGAAGCAATAACAATTATTTTATGCTTTCTTTTCAGGTGCTTAACCATTTACATAAAAAGCTGAAAAATATGTCAAAGAAATCAGAAGCATCAAAGAAAAAGGTGAAGTTTCATATATTTACATGGTTTTATTCCTAAGCACCCTTTTTTATTTTGATCTCATCTCTTAGGATACAATTATTCTTTGTTAGAATTCCAAGCCAAAGTATTCTAACATAAACTTTCAAATATCTCCATTAATCATTGGGGCAGTGAGTTAATAAACAGGGAAGAAAAATATAAATAAATGTATGTTATAGAATTAATTCTGGGTGACATAAATCTATTTTTAAGGGAGGTTCATCTTTAAAAGGAGAAGTGGGGAGGATGATTAGAGTCAGAATATTAGAAAAACAAACTTGTGATAAATACCTTACCTTCTACACTATCCCCATGGTACTTTTCCAAACTGTTCCACAAAACCATTGCTTTGTTCCTTTGGATGTCAGAACTGTGATGCCCTTACCCTTCTGGGAAAAAAAAAAAGATTTCAGGATGTTCCTTGATCTTTGTCATCTCATGTTTGTGCACGGTCAGAAATGAGAGTATGAAAGGGGTTACAAAGAGTTCCAGTGGAAAATTATCTCTTTGCTATTGTCTTTTCTATGAAATGAATTCTAGTCTAAACAAGTCTCCTTTGATTAATGGCATAATATGCAGCTGTCCAATTTTTATTTATTTTGAAAGTTTTTATATTTTCAAGAAACACTGAATTCTCTGAAACTAAATCATCTTGACTGTTGTTCTGAGAGTATTTATCTGATTTCTTTTTGGCACAGAATAATCAAGATTTCAGGCAGTATAACCATGGTGATAGAGAGACATGCCTAATTATTTTATCTGTCAGGGTAGTTATACTTTCTCAAAAATTTTCTATTCTATTTTTTTCAAACTGAATATTTTACATAAAAGATTTCATTATTTGAAGAGAAAGAATTATGTTACACTAAATGATATTTCCAAACAAACTACTTATTTGAAAGAACAATTCATAAAACCAGAGCATCTCAGGGTTGGCAGAAATCCTAGAAATTATAAATACTTCAACTTGGCAATGAATGTAGAAAATTTTGATATCACACAGTATCTCAGATGTATTAAATCTCTGCTTCAATATGATAAATGATGATGAACTCATTACATCAATTATGTCCCATTCTATTAAAATATTGTTGATGTCTTTTGTATTTTCCTCCTAGTTAGTTCTCAATATATAACTGACCTTTCCTCCATCTTGAAGACTGCTCCTTATAAAAAAGAATTAAAAAAATGCATCCCAGCAAAATTGACAAAATAATCAGGGTAGATAATATATATATATATATATATATATATATATATATATATATATACACACACACACACACACACACACATATCTACTATTCCTCATTTATAATCCCCATCTCTTTACAAATGAGAGGAAAGTACATTTCTTCTTCAAGATCAAGATTAGACATTATAGCTACATATATGTTTCAGTTTCTGTTTTACTTTCTATTCATTTTAGTCTACTCAATGTCATTTTCCTTATTATTCTTATTCCATTTGTTATCAATACACATCTTCATATTCCTTCCTTTTTTCCTTTACATTTAATATTTTCTATGACACATCAATAGTATACGAGTACTATACTTTGTTTAACCATTCCCCAAATATATGATCACATATTTTGTTTACATTTTTAACTATGAAGGAAAGTTACAATTTTTTTGGGTGCATAATGGATCTTTTTTCCTCCTTTGTTCAATACTGGAGATTCTGGGTTTTACTCACTTAGGATAATGCTAAATGACTTTCCAAAATGGTTGGATCAATTCATAAGTCAAACAACAAGTTCTTAATATTTTTGCCTCTCTATTGTCCCTTCAATATTGATTACTTCTATCTTTTGTATCCTTGTCACCACATTATATTTTTAAACAACTTCAATCTTTAGAAATTAAGTAGAAATTTACTTCCAGATGGGTATTAACTATTCTTTGGCCCTACAAGGATTCTTTCTGAGACATAATGTCAAGGTCTTTTGACCTGGACTTGTCACTTTTTTTGTGAGAGAGAGGATACACATCTTAAAATGTAGTTAATAGCATTGAATGTAATAGTCCATGTCTAGTTCGGTTAGTTCACAATGTAGTGGGCGTATTAAATTTTCTTTTTTGAACTTTGTATTTTCTGTTAATGCAGCCTAACTTTTTTTGATCACTTCCTCCTATGACTGACTCATAATGAGTTTAAAATTAATATATAATCCTTTTTTAAAAATGCAAACTATTATAAAGTCACTTTGAAAAAATAAATGTCATTGCCTTTCTTCCCTTTTTAGTTTTGGGAAGATAAAGAAGATGATAGTTAATAATTCTCACTTAAGAGAAAATAGAACTATTCACCTCTAATTTTATTTCTGTTTCCTCTGTCAAAAAGGATCTTTGAATTGGAAATTATAGATTAAAATGGTGGAAATAAAATGATATAATAGCATCCAGAGCTCTCAATGAGCTCTCTTTCTCAAAGAAAGATAATCAAACATGATATTGTAGTTGTTGGTAAACCTAAATAAACCAACTTCTAAAGCAAGGCATACATGTTTGGTAAAATCTGAGAGAGCTAAAAAAATGGTTTGTCAGAAATTGCATTTAGAGCAACAACTTACAATATACAGTAGGTCAGTCAATAAGTACTTATTGTCTCTTATTTACCACACATTATGATGGAGATACAAGAAAGACAACTCATAGTTTAATGGATTAGAAAGCATTCAAAAATTATAAACAAATGAACCAAATATAAGACAAAGGAAATAATCAACACAGGGAAGGAAAAAATGTTAAAAGGGATCTGAAAAGATTTCTTGTATGAGGTAAGATTTTAGCTGGTATTTGATGGAATGAGAGGAAGAAGAGAAGAAGGACAGATTTCTAAATCTAGAGAACAGCCTATGAAAATACTTGGAACTGAGAACTAGTGTCTTGTTTAAGGACCAACAATGAGTCTAGTGTTCTGGATCAAAGAGTACAGAGAATAAAGGAATTATAAGAATTATGGAAATAGAGGAGAAGGTCCTGTTAATAAGGAATTTGAGCAGCAGAAAATTTTATATTTCATGCTGGAAGTGAGAGGGAGCCATTGGAATTTATAAAAGAGGAGTAGGCATAGTATTTTTTTTTTATTTTTTTTTAAATTTTTTTATTTAATAATTACATTATATTTACACTCATTTCTGTTCCGATTTTTTTTCCCCCTCCCTCCCTCCACCCCCTCCCCTTGATGGCAAGCAGTCCTTTATATGTTGGATATGTTGCAGTATATCCTAGATACAATATATGTTTGCAGAACCGAACAGTTCTCTTGTTGCGTAGGGAGAATTGGATTCAGAAGGTATAAATAATCCGGGAAGAAAAACAAAAATGCAGATAGTTCACATTCGTTTCCCAGTGTTCTTTCTTTGGGTGTAGCTGCTTTTGTCCGTCATTTATCAATTGAAACTCAGGTCTCTTTGTCAAAGAAATCCACTTCCATCAAAATATGTGAGTAGGCATAGTATTGTATTGACAGCTGAGTGGATAATGGAATGAAATGGAAAGTGTAATAACACTGTAAAGTAAAACATCTGTGATAGCTGTAAGAACTGTGATCAATACAATGACCATTTATGATTCCAAAGCACATACAATCCATCTCCTTACAGAGATGTGAGAGATTTACTTGACTATATATGTTGTAAAAGATTTGTTTTGAGACAGCTAGTTGCAGTAATGGATAGGACACTTACTCTGGAGTCAGAAGGACCTGAGTTCAAATACAGCTTCAGACACTTAGCACTTTCTAGATGTATGACTTGGTGTAAGTCACTTACCTCAGTTGTCTTGCAAAAATTTTTTTTATTTTCTCCTTTGTCAATGAGGTGAGAGATAGGATTTCTTTTATTTAAAAAAAAAAAAAAACCTAAAGCAGGGAGATTAGGAATGTTATAGATGTGAGATGTTGCATGTTCTTCCAGATGGAGTCACTATATGTTTATACTTAACAGTTTTATTTTGTTCCAAAATAGTTCCATATAGAGTTGAGGTATTCCATAAATACTACTGAATAGTATTGTATTTAATTCAGCAATACTTCATATATATATGTATATGTATATATATAACATATATATATTTCTAAGAGAATAAAAATGATGTATAATAAATATGAATCTGAATATAAAAATAAATATGAAAAAAATCAATAAAATTTGACTATGGATATGAAAATAAAACACATCAATACAATTTTTAAAAAGTAGTCCAACTAGTGTGGAAAACAATTTGGAATTGTACCATAAATACCACTGAATAGTATTGTATTTAATTCAGCAATACTTCATATATATATGTATATGTATATACATACACATGTATAAAACATATATATATTTATAAGAGAATAAAAATCTAGATAAAGGAATCATGCACACATATTTCTAGTAGAACTTTTTGTGTTAGCAAAGAACTGGAAAAACATGGGTGCCCATTTAATGGGGAAGGCTTAGTCAAAATGTAATATATGAAATGCAAATGTATTATAATATTGTTTTTTTGAAGAAAATGAAGAGTTCAGAGATTTTGAAAATACTTCAAATTGTTTAAATAATTGAATTGTTTTTCAGTGGCAAGGGCTAGATAGCACTTCGACAATATGAATTTATATGTGACCCAATTAGCATATAAATCAGAATGGTGAGGCTTTAGGTACACAAGTCCAGTTTATATTTTAAAGGAAGTGCTAATGTCAATAAGTGTTCTGGCTATTCAATTTAAGAAATTGGATTGGGAGTTTATTGTGATGATTAAATGAGATGATATGTGTAAAGTGCAGTGCTTGGTATGTAGTGGGTACTACATAAATGTTTATTCTTTTTACTTCCCCTTTTACCTACAACTAGTCCCTAGCCTAGCATTTGTATGACAAAAAATAGAGATAGAATTAATGAGGTGGACAGTCCTTGGCAAGATCTATAGATACAATGAGTGAAGGAATAGAGAGAAGGAATGTAAGAAGAATTTTAGTGGCTACCAGACAGAAGTGGAAATTTCACATGTTCTTATTTGACACATTTCAAATTAAATTAAAGGGACCTGATTGAACATTTACTGTGTGTAGGTAACAGGAATGAAAAGAAAAACAAAACAAAACAACTGGTACTGTCTTTGAAGAATTTGTATTCTTTCTGTGGCATGCAATATATGCATGGGTAAAGTAAGTAAATGTAAAGTGTATACACACTTATTTCAAAAGAGACAATTCTAAAAACTGAAGGGATTGTGAGAAATCTTAAGCAGAAGGTAATAACCACTTTGATTTGAAAGAATCTAGATGTTTTGTAAAGTGGAAATGAAGAGAAATGGGAGGCATCTATCAGCATGGAATCAAGAAATGGCCTTACCCTTGACCTTGATATTCCCTTATTATTATCTTGTATTTCATAATGTCAGCTAGGTGGTACAGTGAAGTGAGTGCTGGACTTGGAGTCAAGAAGCTTTAAATTAAAAACCAGACCTGTACACTTACTAGCTGTATGACTATGGGCAAGTCAATTAATCTCTGTCTGCCATTTTTTGTCAATTATAATTCCTATCTTCCAGAATTGTGATGAGGATCAAATGAAACAATATTTGTAAAACTCTTTACAAAACTTAAGATACTCTACAAATGTTGTTCAGTTGTTTATATATATATATATATATATATATATATATATATATATATATATATATATATATATATATATATATACTAGCTGCTTATTGTTGTTTTTAGAAAGAGCAGTCTATTCTATTTGTCTCCACTCTCACCAGCTTTTCATTCTTCAATCGATTGTGATTCCTTTCCTGTAATTCCACTGACAGTACTCTTTTAAGCTCACCAAAAATTAAAAAAAAAAAACATTTAAGTTACTATTCAGATATGTCTAACTTTCTTTGAATTTTTTCAACTAATATCATATTTATACTTCTATTGACTTCCAATGAAGAAGCTTTCAAGCGTAATATGTATGATACATGATGTTGCAGTGTGCTTGAAAATATACCTATAGCTGATCATATCAGGCATTTAATAAATGCTTATTGGCTGACTACTTGTACTTATATTTAACTATCCTAACAGTCAGGTCCAAGATTTAAAGAAAAAGACACAGTCACATGTCTCACAAGAGGACAGGATTTATTATCAACATAGAAAATATTATTGAAACACACTCAAATCATGTAAAAATCATGTCAGAAACACATACTTCTGCTTCACCACTATTAGGACTTGCCCTGGGGAAAGAAACTGTCCCAATTTAGGCTGTGGTCAAAAAATATGAATTCAAATGCTATCTCTGATAATTATTACCTGTGTAACTTTGAACAAATCACTTAGTCTCTGTAGTCCTAAGTTTTTTTTCACATTAAAATAATGCTGTTGGACTAGGTGGCTTGGAGTTCCTTTCTAGCTCTGATTTTATGATATTGTGATCTTGAATTGTACTGGAATAGGTAAACTATCTGTAGGATCTGTGTTTTTTATTCTGAAAAAGGAGCTCAAGACTTTTGCAAATTCATGACTATAAAGTAAGCAAATACTCTTTACCTTTGGATTCAGGAACTTCAGGTATGTTAGTCCTAGCTATTTTGAACTTAATCTTTCCTTCCTATTCTTTCTCTTCCACCTGCCTTGAAAGAGCACAGCTTAAACAGACTGAATCATGAACTGAATTTATTTCCTTTTTTATTTGTCTGTGAAGAAGGTTATCTGTAATGGGCTGAGGCTTGAGTTGATGCACTGAGGTCCCAAGCACATGAGGCTAAATAGTAATTGGACCATACTCCATTAATATATAAGCTTGGAGAAAGAATGGTCCCCGCCCACTCTTTGTGCAAGTCCTGATGTGTTGTATAGGAAATGACGATTTTGGTGGGTGGAGGCAGGGGAGTGGAAAAGGAAGGGGAAGGAGAGACTGCTTGCTTTTGCCATTGCGACGACTTTTCAGCTCAGATCCCCCTCTGTTAGCTGGCTTCCTGTCGCAGCTGCCCATATTGCTATGGCAATCTTTCTTGCCCATATTGCTATCGCAATCCTTATTCATCTCTTCACTTCAATAAAGATTGAAGATTTTCCCTTTAACCTGAATTCCTGACTCCAGCTGATTTTAAATACGCGGTCATTACAGTTATCAAAATGTCAATTATCCTATTTCTCATAATAAACCCAATTTTCCATCTTCTGGGGAACATAGGAGGATATATGAAGAAAAACTTAAAAACTTTTTCATAGATGTATACATCATGAGGTGGGAACAGAGGAAAGAGCAAGCATATTATGTTTATGCAAAGGCTACATGCCAATTTCAAGGTATTACAATGAAAAAAAAAGGGGAATGAATGAGTTTCTTTTGAAGCAAGAAAGTTGAGCTAGAGATAGGCAAGATGACTTCTTATGGTCCTTCCAAGTTTTGGATAGTTACACAATCATTGATTCGTTCGGTCTAAAGTACTTGGTAAATCATGTGGTTTAGTTGCAAAATTCCAAAAAAAAAAAAAAACCTATTCATCATTTCCATCCATAAGAAAGATCTTTGAAGATCTTCTTATCTTTGAGCAAAGTTCCATCACACATTTTGCTGGCAACATTCTTTGAAGAATTATATTTTTCAGATGCTTGAATAAATTCAGATGCTTCTCCAAAGAAGAAAAGTAATAGAATTTAATGCATCAGGCATTTCTAGTACAGAAATGAAAGGGAGGAAAGGGACAAGGTTAGGAAGAATTCAATATCAAGTTTAATAAGAATCCATGTAGAGATTTAATGCAGTTCCCATATCAGTATTTTCCTCCATCAAATGATTTTCTCTAATACCCTTTATGGAAAAAAAAAATTAGTGTAAGTGAGGAGCAAACATAACAGGTATAACTATGGCTCTAATATTAGGAAAAATCTGTAAGAAAAAAGCATCAAAGAAAACAAACTCCTTTTCTAGAAGAGGTGAGCTTTCTAAGTCACATTCTGATATTTCAAAGGAGAAAAAAGCATAGGATTTTCCCATCAATTTCTTTGGGAAGCAGTTCAGAATTAGAGGGTATCATTAGGATTGAATGAAATATCTTTTGAATAGTTTATGTGTTGTGGTGTTTGTGTGAACCTCCACTTATTTCTTAGATTTGTAATAATAATTAATATTTTCTAGGAGTAAAATGTAATAGATGCTGAATAAACATTGTACCAAGTATGCACTTGCTTGTTGAATTGAAAAAAAAAATGCATTACAGTGACTAGGTTATCTATTCAGTGTTTGAAGAAGTCTATTGAACCTTAGTGGGATTGTAAATGCTTTTTTTTCCTCCCTGAATCTGACAGCCAAGAAACATTGAAAAACTAAAAGAAATATGTATTTAGGTTTTCTATTGCCTGGACCTTGAAAGAAAATACCCATTTCTATTATTGCACTTCATCTATTAGAAATTTTTTACTTTTTATAATATATCTTTGGAAACAAGATACATGTTTGTCAGTGACAAGCATTCAGTGGTATCAGGTAACCTTGCTACTGATTTTTTTCCTGACAGTCAACTGAGTCATAAAAATATCTTTGACTGTTGACTTTCCCATATTTGCTATTTTCCTAACATTCTTCCTTTGCATCATCAGATTCTTGATCCCTGGAAGCAAAGTTTGGCAGATAATAACAGAAAATTTTAGCACTTAGTGTTTTCCAAGGATCTATGTCAGTATGTTAATATATGTTTATTTTGTTAAAGCTGAATTTGATACAGCTCAAGTTTGTCCCAAGGCCATTTCACATAGTCTATAGGAAGAAACTACTAAGAAGACAAAGGACCTGGATAGATGAATGTGACTCACATTCCAGTCAGAAAAATTCATGTCTGGAAACTTCAGATGAGCAGAACAGGCAATAAACAAATGAGTCATTTTTCAACCCCTGGGATATCTCTAGCTATTTATTTAACAGAATATTTAATATTTAACAGAATATTCAGGCATTCCCTCTATATATTCAATCCTGTTTTAAGGGATCTTTTCCAAAGTGTCACAAATAAAGTAATAGTGATTTCAAAAATGGCTCTTGGGCTGTTTTTTTTTTTTTTTTGATTAGATAAATCATTAGTAATAAATCAGAGACTAGTCATACTCCAGAATAACTGACAGTAATTGACAGGCATACGTCCATGGTTCTGAAGTCTCTGGTGGAATTTTAAAAAATGTAAAAAAAATTAATAAAGATTAAAAGTTAAAAGATTATATTGAATAAATGAATGAATGGAAAATATTTATTAAGTACTTACTATAGAGTAATCACTGGGGATACAAATAGAAAAAGATAGTCCCTGATGTCAAGGAAAGCAATAGTTGGGGGAGACAATTTATAAAACAAATCAAACACAAATCAAACCAGAAATCATAATGGTGCAGTGTCCAGATGCAAGGTCTTAGGAGTTCTTTTTTAAAAATAATTTTATTTATTTTTGCTGAGGCAATTAGGGTTAAGTGACTTGCCCAGGGTCACACAGCCAGGAAGTGTTAAGTGTCTGAAATGAGATTTGAACTCAGGTCCTCCTGACTTCAGGGCTGGTGGTCTATCCACTGCACCACATAGCTGCCCCAGGAGTTCTTAAAGTATAGTGTGTGTATGTGTGTGTGTGTGTGTGTGTGTGTGTGTGATTATGCTAGACAATAGTGTCTGGAGATCTGTAAGGTATAAAGAAAGGAAAAATGACATTAACCAGAATTCCTCTTAGTTTGCAGCAACAGAGATGGTAGGGCATGGTGGTCCTCCATTTTACTGGAAGGATTAGAGTGTTTACTGTTATTTCATCCAAGTAGGAAAAGCAGGTATGTTATTCTTCCTAACTGGCAACACTGATTAGACCTGGCAGCTTAGGCAAAAGGAGAGGGGTAAAGGGATGGCAAATGGGGAGGATCTACCTGTTAATAGGTCTTGCTACTGCCAAACCAACCCAGAAACCTCTGTTCTCTCTAAGACTATGTTCTTTTCTCTTTGGAAATATTTGTCAGTATAACTGGATCTTGCTGATTGCCAGTAAACTGATGAGTTTAATTCTTTAAAAGAGCTATATAGAAATATAGTTTAAAAGATCCCTTAAAACAGAATTGAATATATAGAGGGAAACTTTTATTTTTGTAAAGAAATGTTCATTGACATATTGGGAAGATATAATTCCTTATTGATTTATTGATTTGGAAAGATTTGATACACACATATGTCTATATATATGTATCAAATACATATCTGATAAGTATATGCGTCTATATCTATATCTATTAATTTGGCTAAATCCATTGTAAGCATGTAAAATAATTATTTCTATATATGTAGAAAGAAATATTTTATCAATGCAATTATTTTACATGTACATCTCTATAGCTATCTGAATAATGCTCTATTTTCTATATATGTAGGTAAAAGAGCCATTTTTTCAACTATCACAGTGGCAAAGTGTAAAAATTTCTTAATTTGAGAACCTGAATTTACATAGTAATTCTGCTACTTATTACCTGTCTGACTTTAATGAAATTACTTTACCACTTTGGGCCTCGGTTTCTTTAGCTGAATGATCAGGGTTCCCTTGTCTATAGACTTTAATTCTATGTTCTTATGAAACTAATCACTACATTTTTTAGCTATTGTGGGTAGCCACATTGCAGAAATTTCATAGAATTCAATCTTTAGGTTGATTGGCTATTCCTTAGATGCCAGTGGGTCAGAAAGTACCCGTTGTACTAATCTGTTATGTCAACAATTTTTGTACCTTTAGGCTTAGATTTTTTTCTGTTCATTATAGATAAACTGAAAGATAGAAAAGTGAATGATCACCTGCCATGGCATGCATAGTGGTACAGAGAATAGAGTTCTGATTTTCTGAAATTAGAAGATCTAAGTTCAAATCAAGCCTTAGATACTTACTTGTTTTGTGACTCTGGGCAGGGTTGTTGTGAGGATCAAATGAAATAATATTTGTTAATTGCTGAGCACAGTGCCTGGCACATGATAAGTACTATATAAATATTAGCTATTATGTAGGACATATTAAATATGTTCTATAGTGCCTTGTGTCTACTTCCTGCTGAACCGTATTTCAACCTACTAGTTCCCTGCTAGTTCCCCAACTATTATCCATATGGAAGGCAGAAGGCAATGCAGTAATTGTGCATTGAAGTATTGAATATTTATAAATCATCAAGTTTAAATGTCTTACAATTTTACTTACCAAATAGGATTTGAAGTAACAGCTAGAAGCTGCATTTGGTGTAGATCCTTGTAGTATACATAATAACGACATGAGCAAAGTGACAGAAATCATTGGCTCCTTTCATAATTGGAAGAATATAAGAGAGTAAGCTTGCTATTAGTTTAAAGTCTTTTTGTCTTTAGTGAGTCACATTTGTTTTTGCTTTTTTCACTGTCTCTAATCTTCATTCTGTAAATTTGGCAAAACAAAATCCTTGGTTCCAAATATTAATTTATACTTCATTCTTATCCCAGTCTTAAGTCTCCTAATTCTGGATTCTAATTCTACTCCCTTAAACACTATGTAGGAATTTAATTGCAATAGTCACTCTGATAATAATGACAAAGACAGGAAAACCCGTATCAATGAGTTTGAAATGTAGGTTATTTTATTTTTTCTTGGTTTAATTAGACAAAGATTTATTGAATACTCTCTGCAAGGGACTGTAATGCTATTGAGAATGCAAAAAATAAGATATTATGCTTACAAAAAACTTATCATTTAGTAACTGAGATAAAATAAATTCACAGCTAGAAATTTGGAAAGAGATATGTGCCCAAAGATAGACAAAATTAAAATTTCCATCAGAGTCATGGAAAGAAAGGGGGAAAAAAGCATTTTCCTCTGGATCCCTGCTTTTTCCCCACTATCACCTGACTTACCATATTTATGGATAAATGAATAAAAACATCTATTAATAATTAAAAAATAGCTTTTTAGAATGCTTTGAAGTTTGCAAAGATCTTTAATCCATATTATTTTACTTGATCCTCACAACAACTTTTTGCTCATATTATTATCATTTTATACATTAGGAAACACACTTGCCCAGAATCACAGAACTAATAAGAATCTGAGTCAGGTTTTAAACTTAGGTTTTCCTGACTCTTAAGTCCAGTGTTTTACTATACTAGTAGCTACCTATAATAAGTGCTTGCCATTTGCTAATTGATATGATAATCACTGAGTGTGCAAGTAAAAAAAGTGAGATAGTCCTTGTACTGACTGCAGGGAAGATCGAAAGGGCTAGAAATACTAAAGGGAAAGTATCAGACTACAAGTTCTTAGGTTATATCAGTAGGTTAAAAGACAATATCAGAGGGTCTATGGGCCCAGAAGCAGAGCAAATGGTAAGGCTGGAGGGACCTTAGAAATGTGGGAAGCTACGTGTTGTCATGGAGAAAGTACTGGACCTGAAGTTAAAAGATTTGAGTTCAAATTCTGACTCAGATATTTATACCTTATGGCCCTGAGCTGGTCATTAACTTTTGTTTCAGTTTCTTTGGTTGTCAAATGGGGATAATAATAATATCTCCTTTCTACAATAGTTATAATGACAGAATGATATAATATTTATGACTCATTTCAAACATTAAAGCACCATATAAAATACTAGTTGTCATCATCATCATCATCAGGTGAGATCTAGTTGTACTTTGCGTTATAAAAAGGAATATTATTGGTGATTCTCATTCAATCCAAAATATGTAAGTAGAAAAGCAGTTTCCATAGGTTTTGAGCCAGTTGTGCTAAAGGAAACAAATTAAAGTGGCAAAGACCCCCTGGTTTTTGGGATCTCTCTGGTCCTATGAAAATATAAGGATTTGGAGAACAAGAACTGGATTATCTTTTAAATCTTTGCACCCTCACTATCTTTCAAGTTATATGTGCTTAGTATGTATTTATTACTTGAAGTTAAAATTTGCAGGTTATGTTTGAAAAATGTCAAATATCCAAAGGCACAGTGTAAGAAGACTGGCAACAGAGACATCCAATATTCATAGGAGATAAAATCCAAGAAAAGGATGAGCAATAGAATCCATGTCATCAGATATCTAACTAAAAATAAACAAAGTATGAGGAACAGACAAGGCAAATATAGTTCCTTATTCAGATAGGCAAAATTTAACATCAAATCTTTACAAGTATGGTAAATACTTGTATGAAAAAAATAAAATAGATTTTGCGAATGCAGTATAGATACATTGCTAGAAAGTAATTTATTTAGAAAATATCTAGGGATCTTAGTGGACTGCAGGCTCAATATGAATTATCATTATGCTATTACATCTAGAAGGCCATGTTATCTTAGACTGTATTGAGGCACAGTATTCTAAATCATGGAGGTGATAGTTTCATGGTATTAATGGCTCAGTCAGATCACATCTGAAGAATTGTGTTCAGTCTTTAATGACATATTTTATGAAAGGCATTGATAAAACTGATTGTTGGTTGTTGTCCTTCATCAAAACAATATCACTATATCTCACAATATAAATTGTCAAAGTATAGTGTGTCTGATTGTGTATGATCAGAACAATATGAACTCAGAAAGCTTTAGCACAGATCAGGCACAAAAGTCCATATGAACTTTTGGAGTGGAGAAGTCTACATTTATATATCTCATGTTTCTTTTGAGCTACTGTGATTTTGCTTTGCTCATCTAGAGGAGAGCAATTATGACTGAAGGATCCTGAGATCAAATCATATGAGAGTTGATTGAAATACTTATGAATAATTAGCCTGCAAAAGGAGTATTTAGTGGGGACATGATATCTGTCTTCAGGTATATGGAAGGATATAAGAAGGAATATGTATTTTATTCTTACATTGATCTGAGGGGGGGAAAACTTGGAGCAATAGATAGAATTATATAGAAAGAAAGTTACACTTGCTAATCAACAAACATTTATTAAGTATCCCCTGTATCTCAGGCATGATACTAGATGCCAGGGATACAGAGGCAAAAAATGCCTCCAAAAAAAAAAGAAGAAAATTTGACATTTAAAGTCATCCCATACTCTATCTTTGGAGACACTGGACTCATCATTACTGGAGGTAATGTTAACATTAGGAATATTGAGGTGAGAGTTCTGGTTTTTATACACATTGGACTAGAAGCTTTCTGAGATTTCATTCAACTCTGACATTGTACGATTCTTGAGTTGTTACAATCTAGGTATACTACTTGTTAATATCCCATGTACATGATTATTGGGAAGCATAGTAAATGTATTCTATTTGGAAAGCATAGTAAATCTCAAGAAAACAGTGAATAAAAACAATAGGAAAGATGACAATTAAGCCAACACAGTATTTCATGTCTTCTCTATTTTTTTGGTATCTTAAAAACATAAAAGTTAATAGTTTAAATGAGTAAATTATTTTTTCATTGATGCCATTGACACATTTTTTCCTTTCTTGTCCTAGACAGCACAGACAGTCCTCGTGGTAGTAGTCGTATTTGGCATATCCTGGTTGCCACATCATGTGATTCACCTCTGGGTTGAATTTGGAGTCTTTCCATTGACTACAGCCTCCTTCTTATTCAGAATAACAGCACACTGCCTGGCTTACAGCAATTCTTCTGTTAATCCTATAATATATGCATTTCTCTCTGAAAATTTCAGGAAGGCTTACAAGCAAGTTTTTAAGTGTCGGATTGGCAGTGAATCACCTCAGAAAGATGCTAAAGAAAACAAAAGTCGGATAGACACCCCACCATCAACCAACTGTACCCATGTGTGAGTCAGATAAATGATATGTTGAGGTAGTGTTGAGTTTCATGCAAATGGACCAGAATTACAGAAAACAAAGCACAATCATCTCCCAGAGAAGTTTGCAACTGAATTTTCATGTAAAAATTGGCTTGGTTACTGAAATTATTTGTCTACTAATTTGTAAATTCTATTACCTTGCATTCATAAAGTTTCTTAGTCCACTTAGGAAAGTTTTTGGAAGATTCAACTTAAGGCAAACAACTTCTTTCTCTTCTAAGAAGACATCCCATGGAAATGAGAAAAGAATTTTTTTTTTTTTGCTGTAGTTCTATATAACCAAGATAAATAATACTCCCATGCATTGTTTCAGTTTTTTGTGAACCAATTGAACAAATCCACTGTTATATCAAGAGATGTTTGTTTTATAGATTTGAGAACAAAACTCTGTCACAGAAATAATGTTTAGTTTCTTTGACATCGAGTACTTATCTTTTAGAGATTATGCAATCAAGACATTTCATAGAGGTGAAAAGAACACAGTATTTGGAGAAAGAGGATCTAAGATCACATTACAGCCATTATACTATCTTTGTGATCCACACAAGCCATTTCATCTTTAATGGCCTCAAGAATCTTCAAATATAAAATGGAGGTGGTGGTAGACAAGAGAATGTTTAAATCCTACATTCTATGAAAATTTTTGATCTCAGATATGTGATCAAGCTTTGATTTGAATTGATGATTATCATGACTTTTAAAAGCAAACTTGGCACTTTCACCAGGGAGACTAAGAAATTTTAACTTGATCTCCAGTGGTCAGATTTATACAATATACAATTTATTTTACATGAGTGCCGAAGCATCTGCATTATTCACTAAAACTTCTTCCCCTTATTCTGTATTGATACAGAAAATTAATATGATTTCAACATGTCAAGTGAAATGTTAAGTTTAGTTTTTGAATATCTAAAGGACATGGCAGCAGTAGGCACTTTAAATTAATCAGTGCCTTATAATTTGTGATTTTGGTCAAGAAAAACAGTGAATCAGAATAGACCAAATCTCAATGTAAGATCACAAATCATGTTTTCTCTGCTGTTAGTAGAAAGTGTATGTGAATGCTTAATTGGAGATTCATGGATTTGTAAAGGTATTTTGCTTATGTATGTAAATTTTTGACAGTTCTGTGACCCCTCTTATATCTGACAAGATTTGTGTGAAGATATAGCTATGTGACCAACAACAGGGTGAAGTATCATCCTGTGTAATAATGTTTGTTCTTAGAGGAGTAAACTGCTTTTTAAGGCTCACTAAAAATCTGGCTCAGGTTGCATTAGTTAGGAGATTGATTAATCTTTGGAGTGAATGAATCCTGTCCTGAACAGAATGAATCTGTTCAAATCCAAACAGAAATGTATTAACATTTCATCATGATCATTCCTTCAAATGTTCCCTTTTTAATAAGTTTCAGCTGGCATAAAAGTATAGATATTAGTGTTTGAAATATAATTTCCATGGCAATTTAAATTTTGATATTTACAATAGAAAAATAGTGTGAAAAGATCTAAAATTATTCCTAGACTGTGAGATTCCATGATGAGTCTTTTGCACAATAATTTTGTGTATTTTATTAGACATCCCATAAAAAAACAACAAAAATTGTTATTCTGAAAGTAATACTTGAGAATAATTTCCAGAGTTTAAAAAATCTCCTTTCAAAATGTTAAAGCAGTTCATCTTATGCATTTATTTGTGAGTAAACTTTGATAGCTATATAGAGGCTTCTGGGTAGATATACAAACTTTGCTAGTCAGGGGGGACCCTTAACCATTCTTGTATTTTGTCAAGCTGCAGTAGAGCACTCTTACCCTACTGCCAAATGGAGAGAGAGAGAGAGTGAGCGCATATGATTGTTAATCTTGGAGATGTTGATTGCCAAGAACATATTGAGGATTAGTTTTATTTCTCTCTTCCCTTTCTACTTTTGTATTTCTGCTTAGCTACTTTTGCTGTAGGAAGAATTATAGTGTAAGTGTAATATTTTAATACAAAAAGTCATAAATGACAATTATAAAGCTCCGAGCCCTTGATTATCTGCTTTGTAATTAACTCAAATTCAATTAATCTCATGTTATAGAGAGAATATTCACATATCTACTATGTTGTGATAGTTTCTCTTGTGAATGTTTTATTGTATCTCATGTATATAATATAATTATTCCTCTTTAGAGATAATTGTAATTTGTACTTTTAGATATAGATATTAATGAATAATAGAAAGAGGAGGATTGTAGATTAAAGGAGCATCCTTTTCTTTATTCTAGGAATGCTTCCTTAACCTTTCCCTAACATATTTTCTGATTAATTTCCAAACTAGAATTAGTCTGATAAATGTTGAGGCTCTTGTTCTTCAGGCATTATATCAACCCCAAGTCCCAAATACATTCTTTATCTTTCAGCAGATCTGAAGAAGAAATATAGTATTTGCCTTTAATGTCTGGTTGCCTGAGAAGCATGTTTACAGTCTTACTTCAAAGACGATGGATGCTTTCCTCTTCAAGTGGGCCTCCTCTATGTTCCAAGGCAGCTGTTCTTCAGTGTTTGTTTTTACTTTCACTGAGGAATATAGAATCTGAAGCATTTAAAATGATCCCAAGATGCAATTTCATGTGTGAAAACAAACTTTTATAGCTGTTCACTAAGGAATATAATGGTCTCATAGGAAGGACTTTCCCATAATCAGATATGCAAGAGACATCTTAGAATTGTCATTTTTTTCTCCTTCTGGATAGGTTCTAGAACCAAAGCATAGTGGAGAACTTGAGTTTTTTTCCAGATAATTTATTTACCATATCTTTCCTGGATTAGCTGCTTTCTACACATTGCAAGTTGTGTTGTAGCTTGCTTACATTTATTTGCTATTTTGTTTTAGTGTTCAAATTAATCTCTTTTTGCACTAATTGTTTTTCATTACAAATATACACCAACCTTAAATTTTCATCTTTAAGCCAGAGGCAAGTCTTGCTTTCTCACATGTACCTGTTTTTATATATATATATGAAAGAGGATAATGCATTTTCAAATTATATGAGTCAGGGGGTAATGGAACATCCAATTGAAAAAAAAACTTGGCAGCTTTATACTATAATATTGTAGAAAATCATATTTGTGGAATTCCTTCAAAAGTAACAAACAAGAAGGGAGCAGTGTTAATTATATCAAGTTGACTTCCTTTTCGTGTCAGATTATTTTTTATGTAAAAGATGGACAGTTATGTAATTTTTAACCCCCTTAGTGTTATGTTCTCTGTTTCAGTTTCCTGGAGGTCTCTGGGGCTACGAGAGTAGCCAGGGATTAAAGTCTAACTCCTTTATTGTCTCCTTCAAAGTCCTATCTCCTTTACTTGGGGCTTGACTCGTTTTCTGGAGGCCTTCTGGAGTCTTGGTTTCAATGGAGAAGTGAAGGAGGAGAGCCTGCCACCAAGCCAATGTGAGATGAAGTGAATGAATCTAAGTCCAAGGGCTTGTGCTCCAGCCTCCAGATTTCTATCAACTTGTCTTCTCTGGCTCTGTGAATCTGGCAGAGTTTGTCTCTCTTATCATGTTCTCTTATCATAGGTCTGAATCTTGTGGAACTATTTTAAGTACTAAGTACATGTATGGAACTAGAGAACTATTAAGCACCATGCTAAACAACCATTGTCTTTATCAATTCCACTGAGTTAGCACCTTATAAGAATCCTTGTTTCAAATTCAGAGTTCTGGCCCATAACATTTTAGAAAACATGGAGCGCCTCTTTTGCTCATAAATTTTTTAAACATAAATTTTAGGGATATCTTAGAAAGTGATCCTCTACTTCATCAATATTATCTATCTCAGGAAATATTTATTAGTGCAGATGAGAATTTTATTTTATTTGACACTGTGAAAGAATTGGATAAAATGAGTTGATTTCTTCCATCTTAAGAATTTACAATATAAAATCTATAAGATTAAATATATATGTGTATGCATATATACATACATTTGCACAAACACACACATATGAACATATACTCCACCTTCTTGGCTCTCTTTGTAAAGGTTAATCACACTCATCATGGGCAATACTACCATTTTTGAAGGGGTTTTCAGATGCCTAGAAACTGATTCTTTCTTATACATTCCAGTTAGCTGAATCTTCTAGCTCTTCTTTCATTCCAGTATAAAAATAAACAAAACAAAATAAAAGCAAAGTATATATGAACATATGTGTAATATACATAAAACATAGTAAAATTTAAAAAAAAATATTGTATTTTAGACTAGGGTTGTAGACTCCTTGGAACCTGGTAAAACTTATATCCTTCTCATAATAAAGTTTTTAGATAGTTGAAGGAAATGTTAAAACTAAGTTAGAGGCTAGTAAAGTAAACATGTAACTTTTTTCCTATCCAAGATTCCAAATCTCTTGAAATTAAGAGGAGGTCATTAGATTCCAGATTAAGAATATCTACATTAGAGGCAGTATGTCATAGCAAAAAGACTATTAGATCCAGTGGAGTTAGAAGGTCAATATTCAAATTAAGACTTGGAAAATTACTAGGTAGGGGATCATCATATCTATTCTTGGAATCTTAAGTTCTTCATTTGTAAAAATTGATGGAAACAAAAATATATAAGCTCTTTACCTCAAAGGATTGTTCTAAGGAAAAACCATTATAAATGTGAAACTGTTATAAAAATCTCATTTGTTCCTGGGCCTATCAATCTACCAAAAAGTATTTATTAATCACTTACTTGTGCCATGTACTGAAATAGACTGGCCATATAATTATAAAGAAAGAATCAATTCCTATTTGAAATACTTATAAATGATAATATAAGCTTATTTTCTACTTATCACATTTGTATTTTTCATTTAATTGTAATATCTTGCATATATAATTTTAGTGAACAGATTAACCTCTCTATATAGCACTTATAATCAATGGGTGAGGAAGGAGAAAAGAAGAAAGGCTATAATAATAAGGAGATGAGGATGATGGAAGATGGTTAAAGATGAAAAGGAAAGAGGAACATTTTGGACCATGAGATTTTTCTTCTCCATGGAGAAGACAAGCAGATTATGAATAACAGGGAAGTAATGGATGATGATTATGGACATTTCCCAATTCTAATCCTAAGACCACCACCTCTACTTTCACTGCATTTTGGATCAATTGTACCCCAAAGATATGAAATAGAAAAGTCCATCTAGTGGACAAGATTATTAATTTCTTTGTCAGTTTACATCTTTGTTGTACTATCACAGGAAAGCCTACAATAGGCCTTTTGTCAAGGTAAAATACAAGCAAATAAAACTTGCAAAAGTGGGAAGAAGAAAAATGGAAGGAAAACAGTTAATTTCAGATTATTTCTCTTTTACTAACTCCCTTTCCCCCCTCTTTTCATTGTTTTTCTTCTATTTCATCCTGTTGACTTCTGAACCATTGTAAATATTGACATAGTTCAGTAAAAATTTATTTAGGCCTACTATGATAACTTCACAGGTTTGGTTCCACAATACTAATTGTTTTCTGATTTATTATCCTTAAAAATTTAGACTTAAAATGGTCATAATGTCCTTTTCTAGGTTTTCTGAAATTAGAAGAAATATTAGAAATGTTAGGGAAGAATTCAAAGGACTTTGCACTCATCTAGTCATTTCTACTTTATAACTAGGCCACTTCCTAATGGTGCCAACTCTTGATTCCAGTTTTCCAAGGATGCTGCTTGGCAGTTAAATATTGGTCCTAAGGCTAACTACTAGTCAATCTTATGATCATTATTATCAGAAAGCATTTGCTAGGTATTTGTTTATGTACTGTGTTATATAGTTTGGGCCAATTGGTGATAGTTTTTTAAGAATTAAATTTTATTTGTCTATTTTAAAGAACTGATTATTTTGTCTCTTTTTAGATCAGCAATGTTTTATGAGTTTCTTTAAGGAAGCAGGAAACAAAATTATTTCCCCATTTCATCTTCAGTTTTTCATGATTTTTCTTGATGATTTCAGGAAGATCTGAAGAAAGAGACTTAACCAAGGAGATAATGAAGGAGCAATCTTGGACACAGTGGCAAGTCCTTTATAATGGGCTTACTTTGGTGTTCTGGACAAATGAAATTCCTGAGAGTTTAGATAGAATTTTTTGCAAAATGATTTCCCTGACAACAGCTTTTGAAATGATTGCCTCAGAGGAAGAATAAGAAATAGGTATTTGAAAAAAAGATTCTTACTAAAGATGAAAGGGGGACTTTGTTCATCATCAGAGAAACATTTAATCCTTATATTAGTAAGTAAAATCTTTGGTGTTCTGGGCCTATGAATTATGGAAGTAATACAAGTTAAGTTTATAAAGTGAAAAAAAAGTTTATAAAAAAAGTGACTATTTACTTTGTGATTGATTATCTTACTCCATTTCTCTTCCTAAACTTTATCTCTTGCTAAGTGGAAACTTTGAATGACTACTAATTGTATCAAGAAACAGAGGTTTGATCTCTACCCAGTGAATGCCATTGAGATTGTCATCCTGGTTGGGACCAGCTTTCATGGTAGTATTTGATTTTACCTTGGGTCACTGTAGCCAGCAGTCATAGTCATCACCTCAAAAATAGGTAAATCTATGACAAAATTTAAGATGTAGATTGAAAAGAGAAACCTTATCTATATAGACACATTTGTTTCTATTTTGAAAAGGAGTATTAAGGAAAAGGTATTTTAAATCTGTTACATCTAATTTTAAATACTGTTTAATTTAAATGTGTGCATGTCCTTTGTGATGTTTGAAACTTTTTTGTATTGTACATTTCAGTTTTAAAGTGAAACAACTTTATTATCTCTGAGAGATAAATACTATTTGCATTGTCCTAAATGTTTTACAAGAAAGAAATATTTCCTGTAGACATAAGTTTTGTGAATTATGAAAACATCTATACTATTGTGTTTTTAAACTGCAAATTCGTTTAGTGTATACTCTGTGTATGATTGCTGAGCATGGTTATATTTATATATGATAACATTTATATTAATTATCTAAAGATCCAGTAATGGAACTTTTCTGTATGGATATGACTGTATCATGCACACAAATTTCTGGAAAGAAGCTGAAATTATTAGCTTATATTTGATGAACCTAGAAGAGCATTCAATCATTTTAAATTATTGTACTACTATGCTTTGCATGGTTCCCAGTGGATCTTTATCATGTGATGATGCACATAATTGTAATGCACTGAAAAATAAAAAAATATTGTTTCTTAATGTGTCCTAATATACTAATTTCCCCCCAAATCAGCAAGAGTAAATATGCTACCGAATATGTTGGATTGGCATAAGTAGATGCTTAGTTTTCACTTGATGAATTGCATTGTGTCCTACTATTACCTTTATTAGTTGATAACCTATAAGCTATAAGCTAATAGTACATGGTATACTATGCCCACAAATTTTGATTTCTTCCATTATAAATTCTGTCAAGAAGTTCTCAAAATATACAAATTAGAAGTGTCATTTTGATGGTTTAGTGTCTTGAAAATAAGGTGTCCAAAGAAATTGCCTAAAATATTTATTTTTCAGAAAAAGACAATCTTTATCTAGTGCCAATATATAATCAGCTCAATCTCAAATTAAATTAATTCAGTGAAACTATTCAAAATAGTATGTGTAAACATACAGAAAACTATCTTTGGTGAACTGATTTCCCCCTTCCTCATTTTTCATTCAGTTCTTTTCATCTTATATAAATAGAACTCCAAAGTTGACATGGATTGACCTTAGAAAGTCTTTGAATCAATTTAAGCACTATCTTCTTTTAACAGAGATGTTTTCATATTCAAGTCCAAATTGTCAGTATTCAAGAGAGGAAGAAAGTATTTTACTGACACAATGCTGTCATATAAGAATAATTAAAATGTTAGAATAATTAGTGAGAGGTATTAGGAGTGAGTAGACTTTTTGTTTCTTCAAAGCTTAGAAACTATATACTTCAAAAAATCCTAAGAAGTTGGATAATAGTTCCCACAATCAGTATCTAAAGAGTTCTCAGGCTAGAAAAATGGGTTAAACTTGAAAAAATAAATTTGATAAGATTTCATCGGAGTAATATATATATATATATATATGAATATGCGAAAGATCTATGACTTTTTTAGCCTTGAGGAATTCCTTCCACCCATGATGACTATTACCCATTTTTGACTTATTTGAAAAGTCCTACAGAGTTACTTGAGACACATAGAGATGACATTATTTGCCTGGAGTCACTTTGCTAGCAGTGATGAAATTTGAATCCATATCTTGAATGCAACTATAGTTCTAGATCCAGTAGACCTTGCTAAGTATTCCCTCCATCAACTGTATACCCTTTTTTTGAGGGGGACAGATCAATAATTTGATTGATTTAGCAATCCTCGATATTGAGATTCCCTTAGTCAACATTTATTTGCAATTTATATTAGGAAGCTGATGGGCCACTGAGAGAAAAAATTTATTCTTCACTGTCATATAGTTTGTAGGATTGTATAGAGAGGTAGAATGTGAGCCCAGCTTTTCCTGTCTGTTAGGTCTGCTCTGTACACACTACTTCAAACTGTCTAGATCTTACACTGATTTTACTCACATAAATTATATAAATATATTATGGAAAAATGTGGTTGCATAGCAAAAAAGACTTGAAAAGAATAAATTTTGTCCAATGTTACATTTTAAAACCACATTTTAATCTTCAGGTGGATTCACAGAAATATAATGCCTAGTACAAATAAAATCATAGTTTCACATGAGTTATGCTTACCACATTTTATGAGGGCCATTTGCTAACTGGAGCACAACCAAAGGAGAGTGATCTGCATGCTAAGGAGATGTAAAACCATGAAAAATTGAAGAAACTTAAAAAGTTTACTCCAGAGAAGATATAGGCAAGTCTACAATCTCTCTATAAATGCAGAGTATCTCAAAAGATATTTGTTAAGACTTTTGGGACACCGTATATTTGAAGGTATTTTTGCCAGGTATAATAAAAAAAAAAGATTAGACAGATTATTTTGATAATCCATGTTGTAGAACAAGGAATTAGACAAGATGATCTCTACCTTTTCTTTTAACTCCATATACCTTGATAACTGTTAGTAGAACTGTCTTGAATTGTTTTTCTCATTTTCTAAGAATTTTTTTTGGGGGAACCCCTAATAACCCACAATGTAATTCACAGTAAATCAGTGATTTATTTTGGAACTGATATTAGTAACTTCTTTATACTGTGAGTGAGTTGGAAACAATTTTGAAACCCCAAATCAAACTTGTTATTTGCTAAACATCTAACAGGAAAATAATTTCATTATAAATTCATGGGCCACTGCTTTTTTCTTCTTTCTCTCTTAACTATATACAGCATTGACAAGATTTTCACACTGGAAACAAAATAAGCCCCCCAGTCTTGATTCAGTTTGTTGGCTTTTCTAGGACATCCTTAACGGATGATCTAATTAGATTTGCCTTCTCTGGCAATGTCTTATGTTAACCCTGGCCATTTAAGATTCTTTGCTACCATTCAGTTTTTTCCAATTCCCAAATTCTTGGTTCTAGTTTTGGGGTTAGGTGGGAAAAAATAAAAAACAAAAAACAAAAAACAACATTTTCATGTCCTAAGTGTCATTCTGCTTAAGGTTTCAGAAACTTTAAAGGAAACAATTTACTGTGAGCCACACTGATGTGCTAAGAAAAAAAAATCTATCTATATTTTAACAGCATTCCCTGGAAATAATGGTCTCTCTTCTGTAGTCAAACCCATTAGTGACTAAAATGGTGAGAATTCAACAGAAATGAAAAGAAAAAGAATGCCAAGTGGAGTGGGTGGCATGGAGGTTGAGCATGTTCTTCCCTAAAATTACAATGCCTATTCTTCATCTATCTTTTATTTGGGAGAAATCAT
Organism: Antechinus flavipes; assembly: GCF_016432865.1. Taxonomy (NCBI): domain Eukaryota; kingdom Metazoa; phylum Chordata; class Mammalia; order Dasyuromorphia; family Dasyuridae; genus Antechinus; species Antechinus flavipes. Next base: position 531,365,641 of record NC_067398.1, read on the forward strand.
TTTTAGAAGTCAAAAATTTGCATCCTGATTGCTTTATGTATTCTTTTAGGCAAATATATGAATTGTGATTTGAGGATCTTGAAGTCTGGGAATGTCTTACAAGGTGGATGCTCACAGAAACCAAATAAAATTCTTGGAGATAATTTAAATCAAACTATTGATGAAAAAAATTGTATTCTATTATGAGCCTAATGCAATTATAGCATTTATATCATAGATTGATCCTGGTGAATTTCTTTTGTTTTGAGTTTATCTTTATCTTTTTCCTAAGAGTTTTTCCTTGAGAGGACCTCCTAATAACCTATAAGATAGCTCACAGTCAGAACATTGATTTATTTTAGAACTGATAATAATGACTTCTTTAAAAGCTTGTGTGAGTTGGAAATAATTTTGAAGCCAAAGATCAAACTTGTTATTTGCTAAGTGTCTGACAGGAAAGTCATTTTTATCACAAAATCATGAGTCACTGTTTTTTCTTCTTTCTTACTAATATATATACACAATTGACACATTTTTCACACACTGGAAACAAAAGAAGCCCGCCCAGTACTGATTTTTTTTTATACCAATTCTAATGTTCTTTCCTTGGAATTATACTGTTTCTCTAAAGCAGGGAAGGGGAATGTTTGCCCACATGCTATATAGAGCCAGTGAATCATTTAGTCTGACTCTGCCAAGACAACTGCAGGTGATGAGTTGATGGCTAGGTACAACAACTTCCCATTGTTTGACAATTTTGTACGGCCTATGAAAGATATTATAAATATTCAAATGGAAGGAAAAAAGGTTCCCCATCCCTGCTCTAAAGAGTCTGCTGGCGTGGCTTACCTAGTACTGAACCTGGATTGGATGGCTGATGGTAGAAAAGGGCAGGGCAAGGATCTTGTCCCTGTGAGTCCCAGCAACAGCACCCCTGCACTAGACAGTTTTCTTTTTCTATTAAAATATTATTTTGTGTCATAGTGTCTTATTGACTCTTTTTCTTATTTTTTTTTTAGATAGCTTTTTATTCACAAGTTATATGCATGGGTAATTTTATAGCATTGACAATTGCCAAACCTTTTGTTCCTTTTTTCCCCCTCCTTCCTCCACCCCTTCCACTATTTGGCAAGATGACCAATACATGTTAAATATGTTAAAGTATAAATTAAAAACAAAATAAGTATACATGTTCAAACCATTATTTTGTTGTACAAAAAGAATCGCCCTCTGAAATAGTGTACAACTAGCCTGTGAAGAAAATCAAAAATGCAGGCAGACAAAAATAGAGGGATTGGGAATTCTATGTAATGGTTCTTAGTCATTTCCCAAAGTTCTTTCACTGGGCATAGCTGGTTCAGTTCATTACTGCTCTACTGGAACTGATTTGGTTCATCTCATTGCTGAAGATGGCCAGATCCATCAGAATTGATCATCATATAGTATTGGTGATGAAGTATATAATGATCTCCTGGTCCTGCTCATTTCACTCAGCATTAGTTCATGTAAATCTCTCCAGGCCTTTCTGAAATTATCCTGCTGGTCATTTTTTACAGGATAAAAATATTCCATAATATTCACATACCACAATTTATTCAGCCATTCTCCAATTGATGGGCATCTACTCAGTTTCCAGTTTCTGGCCACTACAAAGAGGGCTACTACAAATATTGTTGCACATATAGGTCCCTTTCCCTTCTTTAAAATATCTTTGGGATATAAGCCCAGTAGCAATACTTCTGGATCAAAGGGTATGCATAGTTTGATAACTTTTTTGAACATAATTCCAAATTGCTCTTCAGAATGGTTGGATGTATTCACAATTCCACCAACAATGTATTAGTGTCCCTGTTTTTCCACATCTCCTTCAATATTCCGCATTATCTTTCCCTGTCATTCTAGCCAATCTGACAGGTGTGTAGTGGTATCTCAGAGTTGTCTTAATTTGCATTTCTCTGATTAATAATGACTTGGAGCATCTTTTCATATGGCTAGAAATAGTTTCAATTTCTTTGTCTGAGAATTATCTGTTCATATCCTTTGACCACTTATCGGAGAATGGCTTGATTTCTTATAAATTAGAGTCGGTTCTCTATGTATTTTGGAAATGAGGTCTTTATCAGAACCTTTGGCTGTAAATCTTTTTATTTCTTTGAATTCTGTTTTACCAAAATCTAGGAAGAATATCAGACGACAGTGGGGTTCTCTGTCTATCTGTCTGAAGATACTGGTGTATTTTGCCATTTCCCTCTCCAGCTCATTTTTCAAATGAGAAAACCAAGGCAAAAAAGGTTAAATGACTTTTCTACAGTCACATAGCTAATAAATGTCTGAGAGTAGGTTTGAACTCAAATAGATGAACCTTCATAATTTAAGGCCCGGTGCTCTATCTACTATTTAGCTACTCTGTTTCTCTGTCTCTTTCTGTCTTTGTCTCTGTTTTACTAATTTTAGGATGATGCAGTCACTCCTTGCCAAGGCTCATGCTAGTTCTATTTTAACACCTGAGTCAGTGGCAGTGTGGAATAAGAAATAACTGTTGCTTATACAGATAGGAAGATCTTGGTTCAAATTTCACTTTATGTACTTACTAGCTGTGTAATCCAATGACTAAACCTCTTCCTTTCTGTTTCCCCATCTGCTAAATGAGTTTGACTTGATGTTCTCTAAAATACTTTCCATTACTGAGTTTATGATCCTCTTTACTGATTAGAATGTATTCCAGACTAGTGATTCTCCTGCTCACTGCCTTTAGATTTTGAAGAATGAAATTATGAATAAATATAGTAATTTGTTAGTAAATCTTCTTTTAGCAGAAAAAACAGTTGTAATAGATGCTTGGATAGTTGAAGTACCTACCTTTAAATAACAGTCATGTAGAGAATACCACTTGTGCTCCATTTGCCCAGGAAGTAACAATCCTTTGAAATTATTTTTAGATTCTTTTTGGCAGAACCTCGTGTAAATCATCATAAATAAGGAGTGATCCTAATGGTTGACAAATCTTGAGAAATTCTGCCTGACATTAAAAATATTAAGTAATAATGCCTCCTCAATTATTTTTGCCCATTTGGCACATGGCTACTTTAATACCTCTCATCAGAAATTTTTCAGACAATAGTTTATCTCTTCTTCTGACCAATATAGAATCTGGGGTCCTTAAAATATTTTCCTGGAATAAGACAGTTGTTTCCTTCATAACTTATCCTTCTTTACCCACTATGGCAACAGTTGCATATCCCTTATATAGTCCCAAAGCTTTAGTGGGTCTTCTTTTCTATCTTCTTTGTCTTAACAATTTTTACTTTTGAAACTCTTTAAAGATTAAAAAAAATCTACTTATGCTTTCACATTGTTTTATCAATTTTTTTCCAAAATGTTCAGATTCCAAATATTTTATTTAATGAGAATTCAAAAGCAGAGGAATGGCAAATGACTCCACAAATTATATTTCTTCTCTCTCTGTCTCTCTGTTTCTCTCTCTCTCTCTCTCTCTCTCTCTCTCTCTCTCTCTCTGTCTATGTCTATGTCTCTTTGTCTTTCTTTTTCTGTCTCTCTGTTTCTCTCCCTCTCCTTTCCCCCTCTACAAGCATATAAATCTACAATACTTTTTGAGAAAGAAATGTTTTAACAAGACACAATATATAGTAATCTCACTATTCTCTGTCTTTCACTTTAATTTTAGAAGTGAAAGGTTTCCAAAATACAAATCAAAAACATTTTTCTTACATGTTGTTGCCGTTGTCCTGTTTATTTCTCCAGTTTTTCCTCAGAGGGTAATTTAAATGAATAGGGCAAGAACTCTGAGCTGAGCATAGTTGGACAGGGTTAGAAAGCTTTCTATGAATCACTTAAGCAGAAGAGGAATTTAGCGCCATAATTTGAATGAGTCCTTTTGAAATAAGTATTCCATGCATGTACCAGCTGAGATAAATTACATTCAGTGGGTGGGAAAATTGGAATGGAGTTATTAGATACTTTTGGTGAGCACCAGGGACCAATTTCATGGCTCCAAGTCTCTTTAGGGATGGAATTTACCTAAGATATAATTGTTTGACCATTTCAGTGTGCTAAGGTTCAGAACTGAAGCTTTTCTTAATATCTGCTTACAAGATTGATTTAAGTAATTCATTCTACCTCTTCATCTCCTTTTTCCTTGTTATTTTTCTTTCAGTGCTTTTCTTTCTTCTGTTCTCTCCAAAACAATCCCATTCACCCTGATAATCTAAAGAGTTATCAAGTGCTTTACACAAGTGCTTTCATTTTCTCTAATAGGAAGAACAATTTATAATTTGAATAGCATAATTCTTTTTTTAAGCAATTCAATATATTATAGATTTTTAACATTCTTTAAAATTTTTTAAAAAGGATGCTAAAAATAAATAACAAATTGAATCCCATCCTTTCATCCCTTCAGCTACCCATTGAGAAGGCAATATAATATCGATTATACATGTGAAATTATGCAAAACATTGCCATAGCCATTATTTAAAAAATATGTATATACTATACCTTATATTTTGTCATCCATAGTTTATCATATCTCCTGAGGTGTTTAGCCTATCTTCATTATAAGTCCTTTGAAATTTCTTGGATCATTGTGTGGATCAGTTTTCATATTTTCCATAGTTGATCATCATCACAACATTGCTATTATTTTACACAATGCTCTCCTGGTTCTTATCTCACTTTACATCAGTTCATAGGAATTTTGCCATGTTTTTCTGAAACTACTTCCCTCATCATTTCTTAAACCATATAGTATTCCATCACAATTGTGTGTTATAGCTTTGAAGAGTATAATTCTTAGATGGCATTGGAAAAAGAGGAGCTTTTAGAATAATGGAACTAGAGTCTAAAGGGGACTTGCAGGTCATCAATTCCAATCTTTTCATTTTATAGCTTGGGATACTAATGCTCTTTTATTGCTAAGTTGGTTGGTTGTTGTCCTTTGTTCTCTAAGAGGACCAAAAATGACATCACTATGTTAGAGTCCAGTTACAGAGTGTCCCAACCAATATGAACTCAGAATCCTCTGCCATAGGTTGGACACAAATAGTCTGTATGATTTGTCCATGGTCATATGGATAGTTTTGAACCAGAATTCAAACTTAGGACTCATGATTTCAAGTACAGCTGGATAAAGTAGTATTTTGTTTCACTAAACTATGCATACTTGTCCCAGAATGTGAAAGTATTGAATACCCAAATTGCTTAATGTGATATAACTAAGGTTTTTACAAACTGTCATCTCCAAGCTTATATAACCCCATTTCCACCAGATCCTGGGGAAATTTTACAAAGGAATAGTTTTGTGCTATATCATCAGTGAGATGTGACTACTGAGTTGGATACTGCATAACTGTATGAGACACTACACAGGAAATAAAAAAAGATTTCTATGCAGGCAGTCAAGAGAGATAGGCTTTTGAATGGTGAACATTCAAATGAAGCCCTTTGTGCCACATACACATGTTAGAGCTAGACCCTTGTATTCCTTAATTTCCAGGGATTTCATTAGTAGAGACTGCTTAGAGAGGGATTTCACCTCTAGAAATACATTCCCTCTATCATGTTTAAGCTTAGAACTTATTTGCCTCCCAGCTTTTATTACTGTGCATTATTTTGTATATTCTAATTTGTAAAACTCTTATTTCTGTTTACTTTTTTTCTTGGATGGATAGGTTTATTGATGTTCATTATTTGTGGGGATATTTTTATGTGTTGTTGGATGAGGTTCATTATTTATGGGGATATTTTTATGTGTTGTTGGATGAGGCAAAGTTGGAAAATAAAAACTAAGGCTACTCTCCTCTGGAGAGTAAAAAGAAATGTGGCTTTCTCTCTCAACATAGATAGAGGATTTGAAGGATACTAGAAATAATTCTGGCCTCGTGCCTTTTTGGAGATAGGAAGCATAGTCAAACCTCGGATAGCTCTTGACTTTGCCTGCCCCTCTCCCAGTTATATAGCTGAGGTTACTTAAATGGCCACCCCACAAAGGAGGAGAAGCAGTTCTCTTTGATGGGTTAGCCCAAATCAGCTTCAGATAATTTCTTTCTATAGCAATCATAAGCTATATCTATATATTTAGACATACACATTTTATTTATCTATATCTAAATTTATATTTCTATCATGACTCTTCTGCATAAAGCATTGTCAAAATGATCAAAATGATCCCAGTATGTCTCTTTAGCATGCCTGATATATTCCAGTTTCTCCTGTGATTTTATTGCAGGATGATACTTGATCCCTAAGCTTATTTAAACTTTATAGAAATTCTCAAGACTCAAATTAAATCCTGCCTTTCCCCCTCCTTTTCTCTTCCTTCTTCACAAAAAACTTTCCATCTTCTTCCTATCTCTAGTGGTCTCTTTTCCCTCAATCTCTATAGCATAGAGATCATACCATTCACTGCGTACATGACCATGTATTATAGGCAGCATGGCATAATGGATGCTGGGATCTGAATTAAAAAAAGATTAGCTTTCAATTCAATCACACTTAATAGCTGGGTAATCACAGGCAAGTCATTTAACCTCTCAACCTCAATTTCCTTATCTGTGAAAGGGGAATGAAATACCAGTGGCATGGAAATCATATGGTTATTGGGAGATCAAGTGAATTAATGTATAATGAAAGTGTGCTGCAAAACTAAGGCATTATATAAATATTGTTAGTTATATTTTGCATTGAAAATTGTGTATATTCAACTTTTCATTTGTGTCATCTCAAAAAGAATAACCTTGGAATTTAGCATAATATAGTGGAAAAATTATTTGCTCTGGCACCGCAAACTTGGTTTCAAATCCTTCTTCTAATGATAGCTATGTAACCTTAGGCAAATTATTTATCTTTCTTTAGACTCAATTTCTTCTGTAAAATGAGGGAAGATGGGACTAATTCATCTCTGAGATACCTCCTAGGTCTAGATTTATAATTTTCTAATCTTTCTTTAAAGGGAGAAATAGGATATGGTATATATCTTTTTACTTTCAATTATACACAGTATAGTGTCTTAGCACTTAGTAGACATATACTGTATAGTTGTTTAATGATTAACTAAAAGATATTAGTAGAATTTTTTTTCTTCGCAAAGGAATGACTGAAAAAAAATTACATGTTAAGCTGGGTAAGCTAATTTTGGTGGCAATGTGTGGGTTGGATGAAAAGTTGGGAAAGATTGAAATCTGGACTTTTAGAGGCTTTCACAATATTCTAGACAGAGGTAATAAAGTCCTGAATTGCCAAGATACTTCAGAAGCACTTTAATGGTTCTGAAAGCAACTTGAAAAGCATAAAGTGGTATTAAAAAGAATGGTAGTTTAGGAAAGTGCCAGGGTTTTGACTTGAGATATTCTACTGACGGCTTATCCTGCCCTCATTTTTCCAGACAAATGACCAAATTGTCTATGTATCTGCCACAAAAAAGAACTTTTTATGGCAGAAAGGACTTTTAGTCCTAGAATAAGGCCCTTGGTTCCATTTGCATTTTTCTCTCTTGTTAGCTGTGTAGTTTTGAGCAAGTCATGTAATCTCTTTGTCATTTGTATCATATGGGGAATAAAAAATTTCAGCTACATAGCACAGAAAGTTTACAAAGCTCTTCTCAGAATAATCTTGTGAGGCAGGCAATGCAAATAATTATAACATCTTCATGTAGATTAGAAAACTGAAATTTGAGATTAAATGACTTGCTCAAAATCACAATCTAAAAAAAAAATGGAATTCTGTCAATCAGAATGAGTATTCTTTCCAGTAAACCACACTATCTCTTCTATTGGTCCTTGCTAGGGTTATTAGAAGGAAAATTCCATATAAATATGAACTCATTATACTTTTCCACTTTATTTTAACCTTGGAGACATGTTCATAAAAGATATCCAAATTCTATTTAAAGAAGAGAAAATGATTAAAACCATGATAGGCATCAGACGTCTGATAGCTTACTTTTGCCTCTGTTTTAAAGTGAACAAATATTTCTAAAATAGAGTGCATCAGAGATTTGACTTTTGTCCTCAGATCAATTTATACAGCATGCTCTCCATTCTAACATGTGCCTGATGTCCACCCCACCATTTTTGATAGTATCTTTCCATTTGTAAAAGATTTTCAACATTTCTGAACTAATTTTCCCATAGTAAAAAAAAAAATTAGAGGTATAACCAGATTAAAAAAAAAAACTTAAACATCACATCACAAGTCAATTTTACCTGTTTTTGAAAATATGTTAGTTTGAAAGTCAGTTAGTAAGCTTATGTAACTCATTGCTATTATGTATTTTCAATCTGCTCAGCACACATCTAATGTCCATTTCCTGTTCTTTCTGTGGTTTATTGGCAGCATTAAAATGTGTTCATATCAAATATTATCCGGTGGAGAAGAAACATATTTGTTTAAGTTTCTGGCAGTAAATGAAGGGCTGAAAGAATAAAGGGCAAAGGTAATTCTGAGTCAAGCTTCCTTTAGGGAAAGCATTGTACATATAAAACAAGTCCAATATATATTTGATGATGATAATAATGAATAATAAAAAGGTTTCTTGAGGGTGGCTCTAGAAATTATTTACAGAATTCCTTGTTCTTTGACTATTAATCATTAAAACCTACCAGTGGAAATGTGATTCCTAAAAAAATGATTTATGAACATTAGTCTAGTGGATATCATAATTTACACAAGGTTACTTATACTTAAAAAGTGACATATTTATCCACACATAGAAATATAATCATGTTAAACAATGCATATGTGTTTATGTATGTATATATACTACACACATATATGTGTGATATACAAAGAAGAAAACAAAAAAAATGCAAAAGGGTGTGCAATCAAACAGAACAATTTTGTTACTATTTTGTTAAATAAGATGTGTAAGGTGTGTGTATGTATGTGTATGTGCATTTCTTTATAAAATCAATGTTAAAAACTTCATAGATTCACTGTTTCCTTATCTCAAAATGTTTATATTTGTTGTGGAATATAAACAATAAAAAGAAAAATACTATAAACTAATCATTAATTAAATATAATTCATTCAATAAATATTCATTAATCATCTTCTATATATAATTATTTTAGGGATAAAAGATAAAAATATATATTATAAGACACATACTCGTAAGCATCTTAGCATCTATTGAGAATGGAGAAAGAGTTTAGGAATGAAAAGCAGAAAAGTACAGATAGCAGTAATATATTAGTAAGTGAGGTAAACTCTAAGGAGAGGTCCAGGCATGAAAAGACTGAGGATTGAGAGGTCATGCTTGTCTGAGGGTTTAATTTTAGGGAAGTCCTTGTAGGTGAGGTGATAGCAACATTGGGCCTTAAAGGGAGCTTTTCAACTTTTTTTTTTTAACAGACAAAACAAAGAAGGAATAGATTTGGGGAACAGCTTGAAGCACAATGCTGAAGTTGAGCAAGAAGAAAAAAGTTTTGAATAACAGTTATACTAAAATGCAGAATCTATGAGGGATCATAGTCTCAGTCAGACTATAAGATTAGGTATGATTCAGATTGTAGGTGGCTTTGAATGCCAAGATTAAGTGTTAACAGTGAAGGCAGAGAAGCTATTCTACCACCACAGACATTCTGCATGGGACCAGTTTCCTGCACAGGCACCAGATCTTTTGTGATTAAGTGCCATGAATATGTAATAGGCATGAAGCTTTATCAAAATGAAACCATACATTTCATGAATCAAAATTCTTGACTCTATTCTTTATATAGTCTGAATGACAGGGACTTAAGTATCTAAAAAGACCTAGTAAACACCTAAGTAAAAAGGATTTTATTTTATTTTTTGATATTAGCAACTCTCAAGATTACTTACTTATTTTATAGACATCTGAGATGTAATGTGGCAAAGTGCAGTGCTGTTAATCTCAAATAGAAATGGAGACCAGGACATCTGGATCACTGTGGGCTGCATATTGATTTTGTTTTAAAATATAATGTTAATTATGTTTTCTTGAATTTTAATTTATTTTGTTAAATATTTCCCAATTTTGTTTTAATTTTTTTTTTTTTGGGCCACCTATCTGCAGTGGTAGAGGAATTTTCCTCAATGGAATTTTCAAATAGTAATGAAATAAAAGGTTAGATCCTCAGTCCTTTTCCCATTTAAAAAATATTTATTTCATGTATCCCTAATTATTTTTAAAACAATTTGTTTTTTTAAACTTTTGAGTTTCAGTTTATCTCTCTTATCCCCATCACCAGTCCTCATTAAGAAACCCACATGTGAAGTTATGCAAAACATTTCCATGAAATTCATATTGTGAAAGAAAACATAAATCACTTACCATAATAAAAAATCCTTAAGAAAAAAGAAGAGAGAGAAAGAGAGAGAGAGAGAGAGAGAGAGAGAGAGAGAGAGAGAGAGAGAGAGAGAGAGAGAGAGAGAGAATCCTTCAATCTATATTCAGACACAATCAGTTCCTTTTCTATATATGGATAGAATTTTTCATCATGAGTCCTTCAGAGTTATGGATCATTGTGCTCCTGAGAATAACAGTCATTCACACTCGATCATTCCACAATATTCCTATTACTTTGTACATAATACATTTCACTTTGCTTGAGTTCATGGAGGACTTTCCAGGTTTTTTCCTCAGTCCTATTCCTATTGCTATGGATGTAGAAATCAGATGAAATTCTGAACAGCACAAGGACCCATAGGTGTTATATTGCAAATGAGAGTTCAGGATGGATCATGCCAAATTTAGACAGCCTGAAAGTTCCTGTGACTGATTCAGAATTTTCTTAGAGAAATCTGTTGGAAAAAAAGAGAAATCTGTTGGATTGATTATTGTCCTTCACTTTCAAAAAGGGCCAAAATGACAACACTATTTTGGAGCCAAGGTACAGTATGTCTGACTGTGGCTGATCAGACCAATACAACAAATTTGAAAGTCACAAATAGTCCACAAGAACATCTGGAGTTTAGATGTCTTTAAATTTGTGCATCTCTCATGTTTCTCTAGAGCTACTTCTCAGAGAGCACCTTCTTTGATATGGGCATGCCATGTTGAGTGGTCCTTTGCCAGTATCTCCAATGTTACACAATCTATTCCAAAGTACTTTAGGGGCAACTTGAGAGTATCCTTGTATCACTTCTCTTGCTCTCCATATGAGCCCTTGTTTTGTGTGAGTTTTCTGTAAAATAACTTTTTATGAAAATGTATGTTTGGCATTTGAACAACATGGCCAGCCTATTGGAAAATCTCCTCACTACAAGCTGGTCAGTTCAAATTCAGCTTTCCTTCTACTGTGACTATAGATCAGGGCAGGATTATCAGGTAACTTCTTGGAAGAGCATTCAACTCTGGATTGGCTTTAATGGCTATCCCAGAAATGAACCTAATCAACTCTCAAATGAACTTAATAAATTCTTATAGTCATCAAATAGTATTGATTTTGGTTTGATTTCTAAGAATATTGTAAAAGAAAAATAAAGCAAGAAATAGAAAAATGTCTGAGAATTGAAGGGACAAGAGAAGAGTGATCAAGGCATGGGGCTAACCTAAACTAAAAGTGTAATATATGTGACAATGAGAATATTCCTTGTGGTGTGTGTCTGTGTGTGTGTGTGTGTGTGTGTGTGTGTGTGTGTATGTGTGTTTGTGTTTGTTTTGCATAATTCTTAAGTACTACAATTGCTAAATATTCTGCTTTCTTACTGTTTGGGTAGCTAGAAGCCTTAAATTTCATGCTGAATCATGATTTATTTCCAGTTTTCTAGGTAATTCTCCTTAGACTTATAAATGTAAATAATCCCATGAGCATTTAATAGGCTTTTAAATTCTCTACTTTGATGACTTTTTTTTTCATTCTTTCTCTTTTCTGACTGTAAAACTGTTCAGGCTTATCAACAGCAGCAACCACTGATTGTCTATTTAAACTCTAGAAGTTGAAAAAATCAATTGTGATATTTTTAATTTGCTGCTGTACACAGTTCATTGGCCATTTTGTACTCAGAATTTGATTTTATTCTTCACTTGTCATTACCTTGCTTTAGAAGATAGATTAACAGCGTTAGTAAATCTCAATTTTCATGTATGCTTGTAGAATCTATGTTTGACAGGCAACAACTTGCATGACAACTTGTTACATCACTGAGAAGCTATAATGCAATGCAAAACAAATTGACATTTGGAGCAATCTGGGTTCAAATGTCAGCTCTGTTTTTTGCTATAGGACAAGAATCAATTAACCCTTCTAGGTCTCAGTTTCCTTATTGGTAAAGCATTTAGATGATCCCTGAGATCTCTTCTAGCTTTGAACTTTTAATTCTTTGTTGAGTAGATTTGAGATAGAATGCTTCATTCACATTCTTACATCTTGGCCTGTATGGATGAGCAACTGATAAAATGAGAAATTAGTCTTTATCAGTAGAGTAAGATGGAAGTCAATATACACATATATTAATATTTTATCTTCATCTGGTACATGATATCTTCAAAAGAGTGATTGCATTGTTCATCATATTTCATTCTCACTCTGAGATAAGCATCCCAGGATTACAGACAAGGAACTGAGCCCAAGGAAAGTGAAATGATGCTTAAAATTACAAAGACAGTTGTTCTAGAACCAAGAAAAATCAGTTAGAAGGGAACTTAGAAGTTATCTACTTCAAATAATAGGAAAAAATCTATTGAAGAATTTGGGAAACCTGTTTACAGATAGTAATGATAACATGTAGTAAAAGTAACTTGGAGACATTTAGAGCACAGGTAGAAATTTTATGACTGATTCTGGTCTATTAGGCACACACTAAAAGGAATTTATTTTTGATTAGCTATGTAGCTTGGATGGGGTACATTCCAAAGGTTTTTTTTTAAACCTAAAGTAATTTCTTTTGGTCTGAATCTCCCCTCTACCTTTTCTAGCTGCATTCTGATTACAACCAATTCCAAGTCTCTAAATGACATTTCTAATATGAAATCATTATGTAGTCCAAGAAAAAGTCTCTGCTCTTTGACTCATTGCATTTATTATTTCTTATTTTAGATAAGAAAATTGGGAATAACTACAACCCTGTTAGCTTTGAAAGGTCAAGACTATGAGAGAGAGACACAAGAAAGTCTGGGAACAATGTTCATGCTGGGTTTAGAGATGTCCAAGATCAAGGTTTTGAGATGCAATGATTGGGATACAGACTACTGCCAACTGAGATGTGGATTAAATCATTGGTTATTAATCATTTGAAAGGAAACAAGGTGGGATCACTGCTATATAGAAACTATATTAAGTCTCAGTTCACTCTCCTTAAAGACCAAATATACCATCCACCAGTTGGAAGAAAATGTTTGTTCTCTTCTGATTGTTCTAACTTCATATCCTTTTGGAAAAACTAATTGATGCTAACTGATTACACTGAAATGGTGAATTAGTCCAAGCAGTTAACAATAGGGAGGTCACAGCAAAATGTGGATGTGAAGCAATAGTTAAAGACACCTGCAACATTTCAGGGCTACTATTAGAGCTCTTATGGGAAGATGTAGCCAAGCTTGATGTTGGAGAATAACTCTAGAGTCACTCACTACATTAGAACAAAATTCTTGATAGCACATATCTGGAACTTTATGTGCTTTGCCTAGGACCCTAATGAAGGGTCAACTTTATCCTTGTTGCATATTTTTGATTTTTATGTCCCAACTATATACAAAGTATTTATTTAATGCTCATTGAATGGATCAAATATTTTGATATTAGTGGGAAAAAAGGTGAACTCTAATAAGGAGATTTTATTATCCATTTGAGTTGTTTACCTTTAAAAAAACCCTATTCTATATTTTCTTATAAGATTCCATTCTGTGACTAGGGCTGTTATTTTTTAAATAAGAGAATAATTACCCTTTATTTATAATTTAATGATTGTAAAAATAGTTGTTGGAGCACCTTTTTAAGCAACCAACTGGGATATATTTCTAAGGACAACAAATTGGAGGAGGAAATTCCAAATGGGTTCTCAGTGGAAGGTGCCCCGTACTTTCAGATCACAGTAAGACCACTTGAGTATATTTCTACCAAATCATTCAAATGAAAGAGACCCTATTAAGTCATTTAGTGTCTTCCACTGCCTTCAGACAGGTCTACATCCAAATAGCCTTAGACATATGAGAACAAATATATCCTATTCTTTTAATACCATGAAGCCAAAAGTCATATTTACAAATAATTTCAGTGAAATAATGCTTACTAAATTGACAGGAGAGAGAGAGACAGAGAGAGAGAGAGAGAGAGAGAGAGAGAGAGAGAGGTACAGAGAGAGACACAGAGAGAGAGTCAGAGAGACAGAGAGAGAGAGAGAGAGACAGAGAAAGACAAAGACAGAGAGGGAGAGATTATAAAATTTCAGAGAAGATGGTGAGTTGGGCTAACTTCAAATTAAGTGGTACTCTGATCATGAGACATTGCTTAAGGCACTTAATTTAATTTTTTTTTTAATGAAAAATGCTTTTATCCACATTCAGTCTCCATTGTTCTCTCTCTGGATGTACATGGCTCTTTCCATCACAAATCTATTGGAATAGGCATTTAATTTCTTAAGAAGTTGCTAGAAACTTAAGTGATTTGAGTCAAACTATACAATCAGTATGTGTCAGTATGTTGTATAGAAGGTGCCAATTTGTTTTGGTGTCAGGGCATCCTTAATGGTGGGAGTAGGTTGCTTCTTAAAAAGATAATCTCATAGGACTGTATAAAAATATGCCAATAGCATTTTATTTTTATTTTTTTTGCTTTTTGGCAACTTCCTGGGATATATTCTTAAGGACAAATAAACGAATAAGGAAAATTCAAATGAGTTCTTAGTGGGGCAAAAATGTTCCATTTAGGTCCAAAAATCAACTGCCAAATATTAGGATGAAGAAATGGGGGACTAGCTGAACAGCAGTTCATGTCAACAAGACTGGAATTTTAGTAGATTGTAAATGTAATTGAAGTTGATAATGTGACATCTCATAAAAATGTTAATAGGCTCCATTAGAATATGTGAAGTTAGGGAATGAGATTTGGAAGCACATTCTTTGAGTATTTTGTTTAATTTTGTTCCTTCCACTGTGAGGGAAACAATGACAAATTAGAAAAAAATCAAAGGAGAGAGACAAGATGTTGAGGTGGTATGGAAAATATATCATGTAAAGAGCAGTAAAAGGAAATATGTATGTTTATCATGGAAAAGAATAAAAATGGGAGGATATGCTAGCAAGTATCTGAAGAATTATTAGAAAGAGAGATTATACTTATTCTGTGTAGTTTTAGAGGACAGAACTTAAAATAATAGACAAAATCTACAAAGACAGATTTCAGCTCAGAAAAAAATGTAATGTTCTAATAACTGTAGCAATAGCAAAATGAAGTATTTAAGAGGGATATATAAATAATCATGAGTCCCCTGTTATGACAGATTTTTAAAGCAGAGACTAGAGGACTTCTATGATATAAAAAATTTTACTGGGTGACTTCTAATTTTTTTTTCAACCTTGATTCAATGATTCTTCAATTCTGTGTAGCCCTCAGCATACCCTTATATTATCTTCTGGTGTTTAAGTCAATGAGACAAAAGAAAAGGCCCTTGAGTATCAATAATTGAATAGATTAAACTTTTGTCAAAGTAATAACTTTCCTTTAAAGTTGGATGACAGCATGACTATGGTTACGGTGCAGTCTAAGACATAAGCACTTTCTGAATGTCATGTGATTGTGGATCAATATGATTTATACATTGATTCATTAAAAGAATGGTTACTGAGCAGCTACCAGGTAGAAGATTTGTGCTAGATGCTGAATACAGAAATAAAAGAAATTTCTGGTATAGTCAAGGTCACCTTTATGAGACTACATAAAGCTACAGTAGTGTGAACTTAGGAGTAGTGAGCAAAATTTCTAGTCCAACATATCTCTCCAAAAACATTACTGAGATTTGAAATTTCTCTATGCCCCAATGGATTAAAATCTTTCACTCCACTATTAGAAATAATAAGTTAAAATATCAATACCTTTGCACATTGGTTTAAATACATAATAAGATTTACATGACTAATAGTTTTACCCTTTCTTGAGAACAAATTTTAATGAGAAATGGGACATTAGTCACTATATAAAGAGAGGGAACATGGTGGTAGCAGAAAATTTTGTAGAGAAAAGGTGGTTGTGGGGATATTTTGAAAGATAAATTTCCCTCTCTTGACACTTTTTTGCTTGAGATATTCCTGTTTAGTGCATAAAAAGTATAAATTAATACTTTCCAGCTTCCACTTTCAAATCAAATTGTGCAGAAGATTCATGGACTATATTGAACAATAAAAGGGGATTATTGTTCACTCACTTGTTCATCTTTTATTAAGCATCCACTACATGCCAACATTGGCATACAATACTCAGGTATGGATTGTATTGTATGACATCTAAAAATCTTTCCAATTCTATGACTCTTTGAATCTGCTTTTTTTTTTTGTTTGTTTAAAAGGGACTAGTCAGGGAAGAAGCAAGCTCTGTGACTTTATAGTAAATATAATGAACAAAATAGTGACCAAATGGCTTTCTATTGATTATGATATTTTGAAGAGGTACCAGTCAGTTACCAGTTTGCAAAAGCTTGTCTCTCTGCTCCTACTTGGAATTTCTGTCTGTCTCTGTCTCTTTGTGTTTATGTCTGTTCAGAGGAGTATAGGGTGGATCTAGTATCTTGCGATATGTTATGCAAACTTTATGGGTTATTAGGGTTTCACGGAGACCAAGCCTAATAATCATAAAACAAAATATGACTAGCAATGCATTAGGAAGTGTATGGGTTATAACTATTTGAATTTAGTGGCTGAAATCAGTCATTGAATTGACAACTATTCTCTTATCATTTAATATTTACTCCAGGGAGGTTGTGGGAAATAGAGCTATATTTTTCCTTGCTTAATTTCAGCCTAGCAGACCCATACTGGGATCTGTTTTAAATTCCTTATGAAGATAGCAAGACATAAAGTCCCAGACATTTTATCACTATTCTCATAAAAATAATTTAAAGAAAGGTATTCACAGTGAACCTAAGAATAAATGACAGGAAAATAATCATAGCGAGAACATTTAATAAAGACTTGTCATTGATTTTTTTCACTTTATTTTCAGATGTGCAAATATGAAAATCCCTTATAAATTAATATGTTAGTAGAATATGAATCAAAATTCATCTTTTCAAATAACAGCTTTTATAAAATTGTTGAAATGCTAAATTAGTGATAGATTATACGTATGCAAAATAAGTACATTTATTCTTTCTCTAATCACTAAAACCTTATTTAGAGACAGGAATTTTTTTTTTCAATAATTAAGCTCTCCAAGATTGTTGGAGGAGAAAAGCTGTAGATTGGGGATTAGTAGATGTAGGTTAAAGTCTGAATTTGCTACTAACCAGTAGTGTCATTAGAGAAAAGTCACACTCCTTTTACTCTGACTTTTATTTTCTATTAATGAAGTTATTGTAAACAATTAGTTATATCTCAATGTCTTACCAAGAAAATTAGGTTAACTCTCAAAGTTGAAAATGCCAAATTTCATCCTCAACTTTAGACTCTTAATTGTAATATAATGGATAGAGAGGTAACCTCAGACTCAGAAAGAGCTGGGATCAAGTCTCTCATCTTCCACAGTTTAGCTATTTGTGGGCAAAACATTTAGCCATTCCCTAACTCTCTAACATTGTTCATTCCAGATCAGTTGTTTATCTCTGTTGTCTTTAATTGCTTCCCCAAACAAATTCTTAATTAGTTCTCAAAGTATGTCAGTAAACATCAAATGAGTCTTTTGTTACAAAAGCACTTATAATACCCTGATTTTGAAACATTTATTTTTCAAAATATCTGTTTTGGAATCCTAGCTCTGCTACATATTACCAAATTAGATTTGGTTTAAGTAAGTACTCAATTCTGAAGAGGGTTTTTAAGATTTCTACATAATTTGAGCAATGCCATTCAACTTTCCTGAGTTTTTGGAATGGTTGAACTAGATTGCATCTAAAATTCCTTCTAGTTGTAAATTTATGTTCTCATGAGCTGTAATACTGTAATACTTTACTAAAAGGTCTAATAGATACTTCTCTCTATTTTCATTTTGACAGAACACTCTTGAATTGGTCTCCCCACCCCACAAAGTACTACTTTCATTAAAGTATAGCTCTGCTCAAAACCTTTCAGTGGTTTCCCACCACTTACCTCCATATCTTTGCATTTAATGCCTTCTATAATTTTTGTTCTATGTTTTCAATTTATATTTTGCTATTTTCTCACTTAAAACTTTTCTTTTAATTAATCCTATCAACTTCCCTTTCTTTTCATTCAGTCTTTGATGACAAGATCTGAAATATCCCTGAATTTCTACTCGCTGCTCATCATATCTATAATGCTCAGTTTCCTCTCTCTGTGTTTATTCAAAATCTACTTTATCTTCAATGTTCAGTTCAACATCCATTTATACACCTTTCTACCATCATTTCATTCAATGGTGATCTGCCCTTTATTTGGTGCTTACCATTTATTATATGTTATTCTTAGTATCTTCTCAATTCCATAAGAATTAATTAAATGTCTATTATGTGCTAAGTCATACACTTCCCTGAGTCTCCAAAAAACTGAAGAAAATCCTTCAAATGAATACTTTTCTCTATTCTTTGCTTTACTTATATGTAGAGCCTGGCCTTTATGGAAGATAGCACGAAGGACAGAATGAAATGCATGGTGGAATAATATTCATCATTTTAACTTTTTGTGTTCATTGTAATTTTGAAGTAAACTGGATATTTCAGCCTTATATGAAGCTCTTACATTGGTTTAAAGTTTTTATTTTTTGCCATCAATTGTAATGATTCCCTTGGTGCAATATGTACTCAATAAATTGGAGCATCTGTAGCTTGTTACAGCTTTTGCTGACACCCAGATATCATCCATACATTCTTTTCCAGCAGCTTTTCCCAAATGGGAAATATCCTACCTATTTGTGATTAGACTCCGTAGGATCTGGGTTATAGGCCATTGTGAATTGTACATTATTATTCAAGAGTCTTCATTAGATTTGCTTTGAATAAGTACTCAATTTTGGGGAGAGTTTTAAAGGTTTCTACATAAACCATTTTTTTGAGATATTCTCTCAAGTGAAAAACTAATTTCTATAATTACCTGTGGTTCATCTGGGTTGCATGCTAAGCTTTCCGTAGATTTGTTTTTGCTTTTTTGAGGTGATGCTGCTCATAATTTCCTGCCGGGCTCTGTTGAGTCATACAAACATGTTTATATTCTAAATGATGTTGCCCTTGGCTGTCACCTTTCTCTGGCAAGGAGACTTATAATTTACTGGGTGAAGTTTTTGCTTGGCCCTGTAGATTTCCTAGTTGTGTCAGCTACTTTACATAAGTATAGTTTTAATGGGGAATGATGATAATAAATATCATTATCTTTCCCTTTTTTCCCATTTTTGAACTTTTGGTTTTGCCAGCTCTTCTGAACAGTTCTAGATGAAAATGTATTACATATTGCAAGATATATTGAATTTTAAAATTGTAAATCACAAAATCTCAGAACTAGAAAATTTCAGAAATTTTTTTAGTTGAACTTTCAATTAATCAAGAAGTCATTATATAATATGCCTAACCCTCCTCCCCTGACATGGAAGATTAGCCTTCATTTAATGATCTCAAAACAGGTGGAAGAAAGAATGGATATCAAGCATAAGATAACTATTTCCTTTACCACAAATGAAATGCCCAAAACATAAAAAATTCATGAGTGTGTAATGACAAATATGTAAAACATGATGCTGGAACCTGTTGCTTCTAATACATTATCCCAAAACATGAAAAAAATAGATACTTAAGTTTGCAAAGAATTTGTAGGGACCCATAAATCAATGCAGAAAACACATTTAGCACTCAAAGGACTCACAGAAGCCCCCATATAGCCAATCCCAGATATTACCCATAATTATCAAATATTAAAAATCCATTATTTCCATGGAGTTGTGACTAGATAATTGCTGTTATAAATATTGCAGGAAAGACATGGAAACCTAGGAAAAATGTGTCTTTGCAGAGTTTTTGGCATCTGAAATGGATATATTTTTGTCAGTAAAAGTGACATTAAATAAAGTGAATTATCATCTATTTTGCCACTGCATTCTGAAGACCATCAAGCGATAGAGGTCAGAACTGTCCTAGACACACATAAACGCATACACACACATATAAATGTGTGTATGTCTATATAAAAATATACCCATATATTTATACATACACACAAACATATATATATATATATACATATACACACACACACATATATACATGCAAACAAAAAATAATCAATGTGCTATGAACAGGAGATAAGATGAATAAATCATGGTTTTAGTGCCCCAAAGAACTCTTTAAGGCTATAAGTTATTGACTATGTACCATCCTATATCGGAGAAGGGATTTATTAGCAATTATTACACTGATGAAATGACACATCTAGAGCAATATAGAATTTTTAAAAATCCAATAAATGCTTTTGTGATCTGAGGCTACAATTGACATTGTTGATTTAATTAAAACTGAAGTAGCTGACATCTGTCTTATATAATGCACAGCAGCAAGACAGAATGGAAAGAGTTTTATATATAGATGCAGAGGACTTATAATTGAATGATGAATATCCTGGCACAACCTGTGTGACATTAGGCATATAATTTACTTTACCTCTCTGAAATTAATTTTCTCTTATTTATAAAATTACAGGTTGGAAATAGGTGATTTATATGGTCCCTTATATTTCTAAATCTTTGATATCCTCTCCTTTTTTTGATGCTTCCCATTCAATATTCTTTCCTTTCCTCTTCTAAGGCATCTGGTCTTTTATTGGTAAGGAAATCTCACTTGGATAACTGGTTTGTACTGAAGGTGGTAATGACTTTATCATTAGTCTATCCAAGGTTTTTTTCATTTTAAAATAAGTCAATTTAGAGAAGATATTGAGGAAAATAGAGGAGTGAAATATTAAAAATGAAATGCAAAATACCATTGCCAGACAAATAGGGGCAGTTTGGGAGAGGGCCAGGAGGGAGAGAATGAGGGACAATATTAGTGACCTCAATCATTTTATGTGGATTAGACCTTATCAACTCCATAGATGAGTTTCTGATATTATTTCACAGGAACCATTTCTCTTCAAAATTTCACAGGGCATCTATATGACATCTCTCATCTAAATATTTTAAAATTTGTTTTCTAACCTCTGTGTGTATATTGAGCGGATCCTTCTAGACTTAGGCTTAGTTCAGCTCCCAGAGAATCACCATCTGAACAGAAAGAAAGAAGACAGTCTACTTTAGAAGAAAATTAAATTTCCTTAAAAAGTCAGTTCAGTTTTCAGCAGCTAAGAGGTTTAGTGAGCTCTGTAAAACCCACACACAGTATTAAAATATATATTTTGAGAGTCTCACAATCCAAATAATTATTTTTGTCTTTGGAATGTAACTTTAAAAATGACCCCAGACTATCTGGCTGCCACATCTGACTAGAATCACAACATAAATGTCTCATAGCCCTATTCCAGTGCTCAACAATTACTGGAGACTTTTTCATTTGTATCCAAAGAACTCTCCAGATCTTAGAATCTCTAGAATTATTTAAAACAGGTATAGTTCAATCCATGTTTCTTCTGATGGACTAGAGAATTCACTAGAAAGTTTGCTTTGTCTAAACTTTACCTTCTTGTACCTCAAAGTTTATCTTTAATGAAGATATGTAAAACTTATTTACATTGTCATCCTGATAAGAATTGGTGGTGATAAGAATTTGGCTCAGAAAATATGGTCATCATCTTTCTGTACCATTAGCCTCCTTCAGTTAATGAGATCCAGAAAGATCCTGATCTATGTACCAGTAGATTGGAATGGCCTAAAGGAAGCTAATTTGGTAGCAAGAGAAGAAAGGCTTCTTACTGCAGAGATTTTCAATTTCTTTTTCATGTGAGTGAAAATAAAATCCCTGGGGAAGTCCCATTTAAATATTGGTTTACTAGATTTTTCATTGTTTTGGGGAGTGCTATTTTGCATTTAATTTAGCTTGAGTAACATGTAATCATTGTCAAAATGATTGAAATCAAAATGCAAAGCATATTTATTATAAAGGAAGGAGGCCAATTGAATGTGAGCTTCTAATTTACCTTCTCTTCAAAAATCATATTTATGACTTTTTCCCCCATTAGCAGATATTATCCCTTTGTTGAGTATCTCTTTTTTTCATTAGCCATTTATTTATTTATTTTTGAGTATCCTTAAGGCAGAGGCTTACTTACTTTATGAATAACAAGTAAATTAAATTGCAAATTGAACCCAGTGAAAACCCCTTCAAGTAAGTTAGTTTGCATAATTCTAACCTGAATTTCATTTTATTGCATTAGATGCACATTTTTTCAATTTATGAGGCTGTTTTACTTGAATTTTTATCTTTTGATAACGGAGGTTTCTTAGAATTTTCACAGGAAGTAATATGGTATTTCTTTGTATTTTGAAAATGATAAGACAATAACTCAGTTAAGACTCAGTTGAAAGAGTTTTTTTGTGAATTGTCCTTGTCCCCAATAGGCTTTGAAGAATAATATCACTCCCATTAAAAAAGAAAAAAAAAACCAAAAACCAAAAACCAAAACTACCTGGTAAACGTTTTTCCTTGTTCATCATTTCTATGTCACTCCTAATAATTTCTTTATCTTGCCGACCTTGTAACAGGAGTCAACAATAGTTTTGTTTGAAGAATTGTTCTTAAAGAAAATCCTGGTTCAGACTTTATCTCAATTGAAGGCAAACTCAGGAAATAAAAGGAGTTTATTGGCATGGCAAGGCTTTTCAATGAATTCTATCTTCAAGATCCTTTTAATACAAAAAAGTAAAACAATTTACAGATGAAGGTATTGTTTGTCATTCCTATCTGACTGTGTGAGATTCCATTTTGGGGTTTTCTTAGGAAGGATGCTAGAGTGATTTACCATTTACTTCTCAATCAGTCAATTCTCAATAATCTCAAATTATTTTTCAGATAAAGAAGCTGAGGTAAGCAGACTTAAGTCACTTGACTAGGATCCCGCCTCTAATAAGCAACTGGGGAAAGATTTGAATTTAAGCCCAGTGATCTAACTATTCTATCACCTAGCTGCACTATAGAGATAAGACAATACTGATTGGTAGATCTTTCAAAAAGAAGGTAGAATTAGTGTCTTCTTAATTCCTCTGTAATACAGCATCATTAGGAGATAGGATTAGACTGGGTGATGAGAGTGGACCTCAGATGATAGGATATAAGATTAATCCTAAGGAAACCAAGCTGTCTTTTGTAGGTTGGCTGAGAATAATAACGAGAAATTGAGCAAAATTAAAGCATGGGGGTCACTCAGACTATCTCTGCCCCAATGGCTAATTATATATAGCATTATAGAGCTAAAGCTAAAAAAAACCCAAAAAAACAAAACAAAAAACAACAACAACAACAAAAAAAAAACTTTAGAGGTCATCTAGTTCAAATCCCTGATTTTGGAGAAAAGGAAACAGACCTGTTTAGTTATGTCTGATTTTTCATGACTCGTGGAGTCATGATGCATTCCAGACTCTTTAGTCCTTCACTCTCACTCAAAGTGGACACACTGTCCAACTTCATTGTTGTTTCCATGATACTGTTGGTGCATCTCATCCCCTGCTCTCCCTTTTCCTTTTGCCTTAAGTTTCCCCCAACATTAGTGTCTTCTAATACATTCCATCTTCTCATTATATGATCAAAGTATTTACGCTTCAGTTTCAATATTTGACCTTCCAATAAATAGTCTGATCCAATTTCTTTAAGTACTAATTGAGCTGACCTTTTTTGCACTTTGAAAGTTTCAGTTCTGCTGGGCTTGGTTTCCTTGTGGTCTAGTTCCCATATGTCATATATTGCAACTGGAAAAACCATAGATTTGACAATATAAACCTTTGTAAACAAGGTGCTTTTCCGTGTGCTGCCCATATTTGCCAGAGCTTTCCTTCCAAGATTCAATTATTATTATTATTATTTTGCTGAGGAAATTGGGGTTAAGTGACTTGCCCAGGGTCACACAGCTAGGAAGTGTTAAGTGTTTGAGGTCAAAATTTGAACTCAAGTCTTTCTGACTTCAGGCTTGTGCTCTATCCACTGTGCCACCTAGCTGCCCCAAATGCAATTATTTTTTTAAAAATTTCATTTTTGCAATTGTCATCTGCAGTGATCCAAATGATCCAAAGAATAGGAAATCTGACACTGTTTTCATTTCTTTTCCCTCTTGTTAACAGGAAATGTTGGGACCAGTTGTCAAGATCTCGGTTTTTTTTTTTTTTTATGTTAACCATCAAGAAAACTTTTAAACTTTCTTCTTTATCCCTCATGAAGAGAACTCTTGATTCTTCTTCATTTTGCCATCATAATGGCATAATCTGCATATCTGTGTTTGTTGATATTTCTCTTGGCAAACTTAATTCTGGCTTTTGATTTATCCAGCCTAGCATTTCATATAATGCACTTTACATATAAATTCAATTAATAATAAATAAATCATATTTAGAAATGACAACCTTGACATACTCCTTTTACAATGTTAAACCAATTAGTTGTTACATGTGCAGTTCTAACTGTTGCTTTTTGATCAGCATATGAGTTCCTCAGAAGACAAGATGATTTGGTCCACTCATCTCTTTGAACAATTGCCATATTTTGGTTTGATCCACAAAAAGACTTCAATGTAGCAAATGAAGAAGAAATAGATATTATCTTGGAATTTCCTTGCTTTCTCCATAATCCAGTGAATCTAGTTGATAATTTGGTTTCTAGTTCCTCTGCCTCTTTGAAACTCAGCCTGCTCCTTTGGTAATTTATGGTCCACGTGTTGCTGATGCCTAGCTTGTAGAGTCTTAAAGATAACCTTTTGGCATGTAATTTTAATCTTTTTTACTCTTTGGAACATATTTTGTGAATTCCTGAATTTTGGATTAAACCATAAGAAGAAAACCTCCCTAGAAGTCTTTTAAAAGCAAGATATCTGAGCCCTGATGACATTCTTTAGGAAGGTACATGCTAGTATATTCTTTCAATGTTCTTTAACTTCATCCAGCAAAACAGGAACATGATAGAGTGAAAAGAATGTTCATTGTTTAGCTTGACATACTGCTTCTAATTTTTATTATATTATGATCTTGAGTAAGTCATTTAATTTCTTTAAGTCACAGCTTCATTTTGTACTCAAAGACCAAACCTGCCTATTACTCCAATTATTTTTGAACTAGTGCTAAGTGAAGTGAATAGAACCAAGAGAACATTGTACATGGCAACAGCATGATTATATGATGATCGAATCTGATGGATGTGGTTCTTTTCAACAAAAAGGTGATTCAGGCAATTCCAATTGATTTGTGATGGGGAGAGGTATATGCATCCAGAAAGAGGGGGACTGAATGTGGTTCACAATGTAGTTTTCATCCTTTTTTGTTGTTTGTTTGCTTTTTTCCTTTCTCATTTTTTTCTCTTTGATCTGATTTTTCTTGTGCAGCATGATAAATGTGGAAATTAATCTCTACTGGATTATTGTTGTTTAAGAGAAAGGGTTGGGAGGAAGGGAGAAAGAAAAATTTGGAATACAAGGTTTTGCAAGAATCAATGTTGAAAACTGTCTTGGTATGTATTTTGAAAATAAAAAGCTATTATTAAAAAAGATCATTGATATTATTGTCCCTTTTTTACAGTAAAGAAATTAAAGATTGGAGAACATAAAAGACTTGTCCAAGGTCACACAGAAATTAAGTAGGAGGAAAGAGTCAAACCTAGTTGTACTTAATCCTTTATGCCATGTTTCTTCTCACATTGATTAGATTCTATATTGGAAGCCCAAATGGAGATGTTCAAAATCTTGCTTCAGAAAGCTCTGGAATAGAGCCATTTCTGATATTCAGAGGAACTTTAATCATTTGTTCTCATGGAGTAAATGATGCAATAAACAAAGAAACTTTATCAAATGAGATAATGCCTGTAAAGTGGTTTATAAGCACTTTACAAAATGCTATATGAATGCTGCCTGTTAATTATTTATTATTAGTTACTATTATTGTTAGTTACTTAATCTAACTTGAAGATGAATTCCATAATAAATCACAAAAGCAAAACAGCACCGGAATAGGGCAAGGACTGTTGAAGATGGAAGAGTAGTAATGGAAAGATGGAGAAATAACATTCAAACCCCAATAGGCCTAGCAATTAAAATAGGTTTTGACTGCATATAGGATGTTTTTACCCCAATCAAAGTTAAAATTTACAGACTCAGAAATGCTGCAATTCCTGAGGCTGTTTAGGATGAAAACATTAGTGACTTAAAACATTTCTAATTCATTGCCTTCCTGAACAAGGTCAACTATGTACTCTAATGATTAATTTTATACTTCATTAAATGATCTGTTAGGTCCCTTCCAACCCTCAGATACTCTGATTCTATGATAGCATTAAGCTATGTATAGTTAACTTGCTTTTTAGGCATAAGTGTTTCCTTCATGCTAAAGAATGAAAAAGAAAGAGCATTCATTGAAGACACTATTAGAACTGATTGATTGCCTTTCAAGGCTCATTTATGAATAATACATGTTTAAATGATCATTAGGAAAGTTATCATCTAAAACAGAAATAGGCAGAGATAAGTAATCAGATAAAGCCATCAATGTGACATTAACAGCATATTTTATTCTCTAAGAAACCGTTGAAATAGCAGCAAATGAAACCCATTTAAATGATAGAGTTTGGAATGAAAACTTTGCATTTGCAAGTAGAGTAACAGCAGTGAAAAAAATATGCTTGGAGGTAAAGAAAAAATCATTTGCCTAATGGTGATGATGACACTTGCTTTTTGCCATGGAAATAGCATTTACTCTGGTGAGTGATCCCAATTCCTTCACACTATCTATCAATGCACAAAATCTTGAAGATTTTTAGACAGAGAAAGCCTATGGCAACAGTAATAGCCTAGCATATTTTTATAGGGATTCAAAGGAGATCAGCAGTCTCTGATATAAGTGCCTCCCAGAAAGAAGATTTATGTGAGGTGACTCACATAAAGACTGTTCATCTCCATGAAATCCATGTATTTCCTCTTCTTTATCTCCTAATTATTTTTAGCATTTTTAGCCTACTCAGAAATATATTAGTAATATTAAATCAAAACAACATTTTTTTTTCAGTTACTTTAATCCACTAATGTTCCAATGGTTGTTGGAGAACAATATTTTCCAGTAAAGCAAGGTTTGTTTTTTCCTATGTAGTGATGACTTTTTATTGATACTCATAACTGAATTTTAATAGTAATTTAGTTAATGACTGCTTAATTAAGCAGGAACTATTCATGGATGAAGCTTGAGATGCAATTAATCAATCCTAATAGCCTCTCTACTTCACATTTCTTCTTTTTTTTTTTTTTAATTATCCATCCTGTAGTTTTCAGATTTTTCAGGATATTATATAAATATGCAGTTTTGAATTGTGAGATTATCTAATCATCAAGTCAATGCAGTTGTTTAGCTCTTTACTTTTCTTCATTAGTAACATGACTTTTTTTATCCATTAAAATTTGTTTTTAACTTAGAAAAATTTTAAGAGAAAACTTTAAGAATTTGTTTATTCTCTGGATGAATGGTATTTGTAGGATATTTCTTTCTCTTTTTTTCATAGACCCAGGGTAACAATGCTAGGGGCTATGGTTTCAGCAATAACCCAGAATATATAGCTTTAAAAGAAACTGGTCTGAGGAACTTTTGCTTTTTGAAAAGTAGAGACTAGAGTTCCTTTTCATCAGTCAAAGAATTTCTCCCATTTTTCATGTTGATTTTAAAACACTGATTTGAGACAATCCTTGGTTATGTAATTATGCTTTCAATATAGACATTTCCATTCATTTCATATTAAGACATTTACTTCTCTGGTTAGAAAGTCTACAAATCAATATTCCTTAGATTGTTGAATAGAAATGAATTTTAATGCCATTTAAAGCCTGTCATTAAATCTTCACCAGTCAATAGCTTTTTC
This sequence comes from Antechinus flavipes, assembly GCF_016432865.1. Classification (NCBI taxonomy): domain Eukaryota; kingdom Metazoa; phylum Chordata; class Mammalia; order Dasyuromorphia; family Dasyuridae; genus Antechinus; species Antechinus flavipes. Next base: position 531,393,711 of record NC_067398.1, read on the forward strand.
AATCTGAGGTCTCTGCTCTTTTTTTATGTCACTTTCCCCTCTATACTCAAACCATTAACTTTGGACTTATAAATTACTCTTCAGAATTTACCACTTCAGAATGAAATGAATTAGAAAGTATTTGTTCAGTGATTAATTTTCTTAGGTACACTGTTAAAATAGCTAAAAAAGCAAGACTTTTTTTGTCTTTAAGAAGCTTATATTCCAATAAGAAAAGAATACATATTAGAGAGTAATAGTGAAGCTAAGTTTTTTTGTGACTTTAAAAAGTCATAGAGTTTGTGAATAGATAGTATCATATGACACTTGATTAATAACAAATCTTCCTTTCCTGGAATGGTAGTGCTGTGAGAAGCAAATAGGTAACTCTTAATAGGATGCTTGAGCTAGAGTCAGTCAAAACTGACTTCAAATCTAACTTCAGACACTTACTAACTGTGTGACTCTGGGCAAGTCTTTTAAACTCTATGTGCCTCAGTTTTATCGATTGTAAAATGAGAATAATAATAATACCTATGTATCAGAACTATTGTGAGTATCAAGGAAGATACCATCTATAAAGCATTTTATTCAGTGCCTTGCATATTGCTAGAGAAAATTGATTATTGGCACCACTCCAAATAGGGACTGATATCTAACCTCCTGGGTTCTTAATGCTCCTTTTATTCAATTCATTAACTCCTTCCTCTTAGAATTCTCTAATGCAGCAGTCAAAAAGGCATTAACTAACCTTTTTTACTTTCCTCAATTCAATTTAACAAGCATTCTTTAAGTACCTGGTTTGCACTAAGCACTGCAACTATATACTGGATACACAATGATAAAAAAGAAATAGTACCTGCCCTCAATGAATTTATATTCAACTAGAGGAACTTTAAATTGATGAAGACAAGGAAAGAACAACACACCATTTTATACATGGATATCATCAGAAAATCAATATAGAAATCAAACTGATTACAGACTTTCCAGCCAAAGGTGAAAAAGCTCTAGATGGTTGTTTAAAACAAGATCTAGAAATGTCTGAGAATTATATCATGACCTTCTTATTATTAAAATCAGACTTAAATTGAAAAGTACAGAAAGCTATCAGATCATTTAGATTCAAACTAAATAATGTCCCTTATAGATATGAATCAGAAATGATGGATAAACTTAAGTAATTATATCTGGTAAAATACCTGAAGAACTGTAATCATATGTTCCCAATATTGTGCAGGGAGCAGAACAAAAAAAAAACTTACCCTAGAAAAAGGAGAGCAAGAGAGCAAAATGGCTGTCTGATTGAAACTTTACAAACAGATGATGAATGAAAGATAGCAAAAGGGAGAGGAGAAGGGGAACATTATTACCCACCTGAATGTGGAATTCCAGTGAAGAGCAAGGAGATTTAGGAAAGTTTTCTTAAATAAGCAATTCAAAGAAATAGAAGAAAAATGAAATAGGAAGGATAAGTCTCTTCAAGACAATTAGAGCTATCAAGAAAAGTGTCATGCAAAAAAGTGCATGATGAGACACAAACAAATAGGACTTAATATAAGCAGAAGAAATGACAAGAATACCCCCAAAGAACTGTTCAAAGAAGATCTTAACATCAAGGATAACCATTATGATGTGGTTACTACTGTAGGGCCATATACCTAGAGAATAATTCAAGTGGACCTTGAGAAGCATTGTTAACAGTAAGGCTAGTGGAGGTGCTAGAATTTCAGGTATGCTATTAAAGTATTGCACTCAATATGTTAGCAAACTTGGAAAACTTAACGATAGCTATTGGACTGGAAAAAATGAGTTTTTACATTTGCCTATCTTAAAAAATGGCAAGGCTCAGGAGTGTTTGAATTACCAAACAATTGCTCTTATTTTACATGCCAATAAGGTTATCCTTAAGATTCTATAAGCTAGGTAGGACGTTAGCAATATGTGAACCCTGAATTGCCAGAAGAGCAAGCTGGTTTCAAAGAGTCAGAGAAACTAGAGACCAAATTGTAAACTGGATTTACTTGATTGTGGAGAAAGCACGGAGGTTCCCAGATAATATCCATTTCTGCTTCCTTGACTACACTAAAGCCTTTGACTATGTGGATCACAAAAATATGGCAAATCCTCAAAGAGTGTGCTAGATCATCTTATTTGTCTCCAAAGAACTTGCATGCTGCTCAAAAAGCAACAATTAGAACTGAACATGGAACAACTGATTGGTTTAAGATTGTAAAAGTAGTATGACAAGACTATATATTGTTATCTTATTCATCCAATTTATATGCAGAGTACATCATGTGAAATATCATGCTTGATGAATCAAAAGTCAATATGAAGGTTTCCAGGAGAAATAGCAACAAGCATAGGTATGCAAATTATGCCTATAGCAGGAAGAGAAGAGGAATTTAGAAGCTTCTTGATGAGGGTGAAAAAGGAGAGTGTAAAAGCTGACTTGAAACATCAAAAAACTAAAATTTTGGCAATTAATTCCAGCATTTCCTAGCAAATGGAAGCAAATGGGCTCAAAGATCACTGTAGATGGCAACTAAAGATAAGAAATTAAAAGATGCTTGCTCCTTGGAAGGAAAGTTATGTTAAGTCTGGACAAAAAAAGCAGATGTTACAGGTTGCTGATACAGGTTCATACAATCAGTTATGGCCCCCCCCCCCCTTCCTCCACCACCAAGGGCAGTGTATGACTATTAGAACTAGACCAAAAGGAAACCGAGTGCTGCAGAATTGTGGTTCATTTATCATTGTGGTTCTGGAGAAGACTTTTAACAGTCCATCAGACTGCAAGTAACTCAATCAGTCAGTATTTAAAGAAGTTAATTTAGGCCAGTGGTCCTCAAAAATGTAGTCCAAAGAATTGTTGGGGTCTCTAAAACCCTTTCAGAGGGTCTACAAATTCAAAATAATTTTTATTTCTAATATAGTAAATAGTTATAAATGTAACCCATGTGAACAAAAACTCTTTGAACAGATCCTCGATACTTTTTTTTAACAACATGAAGATACTGAGAACAAAAATTTGAGAACTACTGATTTAGGCTATTCAGTGAAAAGCTATACCCCAAAGCTGAAGCTTAAATATTTATATCACACAATGAAAAGATGGTATTCATTGGAAAAGATCATGACTTTAGGAAAGACTGGAGGGCAAAGGAAAAGGAGATAACTAAAAATGAGTTGTGAAGGAAATGCTGAATATGAAATTGTACAGGCTAAGTAGTTCAGGTTAGAAGGATCTGGTGTTCTATAATCCATGGAGTCATGAAGAATTGGACTTGACTGAGCAAATGAACAACAGACAACAATAAGAGGAATCAATATGCATGTAGAAATAAAAGTAAAACACATGTAAAGTAAATGCAAAGTGACTCAATAGCAGGAGGAGAGCCCCAATGCCTAGTGGATTGCAAAAAGGATTTGTTTAAGAAGTAGACACTTAATCTGATTCTTGAGTAGAGAGGTAGGGTTTCCAAGATGAAAGTAAAGAAGGAGTCATAAAGAAGGAGACACAAAAGCAGGAGATGGATTATTGTCTATGGGTAATAACAAGTAGGCCCATTTAGCTGGAATATTGAACAAATTAGAGATAGTAATATGCAATCTATTTGCAAAGATAGGTTGAGGAAGATTCTAAAGGACTTTAGATACCAAATAAAGGAATTTGTATTTTATTCTAGAGGCAATAAAAATTGTCAAGTTTCTTGATTAAGGACATGACAGGGTCAAATGTGTGCTTTCTGAATATCCATATGAAAGTTGTATGCAACATAGATTGGAGGAAAGAGATGAAAGATAGGAAGATTAACTGGGAAGCCATTTCATTAATGCAAATAAGAGTTAATACAGATCTGAAGTGTAATGGAAGCTATGTGAATGAAATGAAGAGGATAGATATGTGAAATATCATAAAGGTCAATTGAAAATATCTCTCAAATATTGATATATGGAAGATAAAGGAAAGTAAAAAGTCAAGATAACTTCTAGGCTACAAACCTGAGTGATTAGAAGAATTTCTTTGAACTATGTCTTGCTCATTTTTGGTACATTAATAATATGTAATAATAAGGTTCTCTGAAACTATATAGATACTATATATATATGTATCACATATGTAATATGCCAGTTGTATCTATGTACATATTACATAGTATAATATAGGTATATTATGGGATATTTATATTATATACTTTTTTATATGTAACTTCTATACAATATTATTTTAATAGTATATCTTATACTGCTACATACAGTATTATATTAAGAAATGTTCTATAATGCTAAAGTCTTCAACTTTCATCTTATTCACCCCAATATATCTTTTTGATAACCTTTTTTTGAAGACATGTTTTTGTTTTTCCTTGTCAAGTTTATTCTGTAATGCCATAAAAATGACACAAGACAGTTTTAAATATTTTAATAGTGGAGAATTTGGACTAGCAGTTGAACAAGACCAATATCTAATCCCTAGCCAGCTGAATGGAACTCTTGTCTCAAAGTATCCAGCAACCAGCATGTAATTCCAGAGACTTTTATAGGGCTCCAGCTATCAGAGAAACAAAGGCAAGGGGAGGAAGGGCAGAGCACTGGGAGAGTGGAAATTTCAGAAAAGGACCATGTTATTAATTCTGAGAGATTGAGGGCTGAAAGCAGGAGACAGGAAGTCTGAGACCAGGAGATAACCCAAGTATTTGAGATAAGCCATCTGGAGTTTGTGAGACTCTTTGGAATGTGAGAGTGGTCAGAGGCCCCTATTCTCTCATTCCCAATGGGGCAAGCAGGGGGAGGGGGTATTGCCACCAGGAAAACTGAGGCAGAATAATTCAGGGAAACTGAGGCACGGAACCTGAGGCATTACAATTCCTACTATCTGTTAGTTTGATTCTATTCTTTCTTACCACTTCCTCATCTTTGTTCCATCAATTTTCTACCCCTTTGTCTTGTATTATCTATAGCCTTCTCTCCAATGTTCTAGCCTGTATTTATCCTGTATTGTTATAATCTTTCTTCAATCTATTTAGCTATCCTGCACTCTCTTCACTGTCATATTCTTGAATTAGTAGTTTTTAATCCCCACCACTCCTTCCCTCCTTAATCCTTTGAAATATAGCTTTTGGTCATTAATACTGAAGCTGCTTTTTTAAGACTAACAATGCCATACTAACAAATGACTACAATGTCCTTTTCTTGGTCTTTTTGATATGACTATAATAATCCATACCATTGAATGCAATGCTACATTTTGATATATATTCTTTTCTTTTAGCATGTATGACATCTATGACACTACCTTAGTTCTTCTACCTCTCTGATCACTCCTTTTCTAAGGTCTTTTGCTATTTTTCCTTCCTATCCAAATAAACAAACACAATCCATATACCAGATGTATTAATCCTACTATAATGATGGAGAAATTGAAGCAAGATAGTGATTAGAGAGTATTTAATAATTTATTTAAAGGGAGAGATTTACTGGGACCAAATGGATCTGTGGTTTGATACCAGGGCTTAATGAGACTATCGTCTCCAAGAATCCAGCAAACAATGTGAGTTCTCAATGACCTAACTACACATGGCTCAGACTCAGGGGGTAGACTGAAGCAGGGGCAGAGTCAGGGTGCTGAGAGTGGGAATGGGACTTTGACAGGGTGGGGTAAGCCTCTGGAGATGGCGGGGAGGAACCCTGGACATGAGGAGAGGCATCTTGATGAGACAGTATCTGACATTCTGGTAGCTTGGGATGGGGAGAGGCATTCTGATATTCTAAAACATAAGATCTTTTATCCTTATCAAATATTCTGATAAGGAGGGAGGGGAGGTTTTGCAGGACTGAGCTTTGAGCTGATAATTATAGACTGAAGCAGAGAAGGACTGGGTCAGGATAATTAGGGAAATTGATTTGGAACAATAAAAGAGAACTGTGGTGTTAGAATCCTTACAAAGTGTTAAGGCATGTATTTAATTTAGCATGGTACTTAGCAAGTTCTCTAGCTCACTAATATATTTAAATACTAATTGGAGTTCACATTTTTGGGAGATTCACAAGTTAGGATTCAGTATAAGATTCACAAGTTCAGTGGAGGAGATTCACAAGTCACAGCTCCCATAATCCCACTCTTGGAGGAGGAGTCAACCTTTGATTTTACGCCTCTAAAAGAGCATATAAAAGGATGAGCCTTAGTCAGGAGTCAATAGAACTGGAGATTCAGAGGGAGCTGAAGGCTGAAGCTGGAAGAGACAAAGGACAAACCACAAGAGCTCTTGGAACCAAGGAGGGAGATAGGCCTCTCAGAAAACTAACCAGGCTATTTTGGAAGAGACAATAAAGGATTGTACTTTAACAGATGGCTTCATTTGAGGTGATTATTGATTTGAATTGAAATGAAGGCTGCCTCCAAAAACCCCTGCAAGAAATCTGCTCCCAGAGAACGATTATATTTTAGAGAAGAGAACATTATACTATGGCATAATACTACCTCCTAAATGTAGTCATTTCTTTAGATTATAACCTTATTCTTTACTTGGTGATTTTCCAAAATTCTCTTGGCAGGTAGTCTAATCCATGGCTTTAACCATCAATTCTGTGAGAAGGATTCCCAAATCTATCTATAGTACTTATTTTTCCTTCTTTGAATTTTCTGGGAGACAGCTTTATTTGTTTGTCAGATTTTCACCTTAAACTCAAAAGGTACCAAAGCAAACATATTATTTCCTCCCCACATTGCCTGGTTAAACTATTTCCATTTTCCTGAATTTCCATTTTGATTAATGGTGCTACCATTTTCCAAGTCATACAAATTAGAAATTTCAGGGTTATTTCTGATGCATCTTCCTTCCTTCCTTCAATTCAATTCAATTTAATAAATAATTAATAAATGTCTATTGTGTGCAAAATGCTATGGTAATTATTGATGCTACAAAGACAAAAATAGAAGTGTCCCTGTCCTCAAGGACTCTGCATTCTTTTGTGATTCTTTACTTCTCAACTTCAATCATTTGGAAAGTTTCTTTAATTGTACCTTATTTATTGCTCACAAACACACTCTTTCCTTTTTATTACCACTACTGTATTCCTAGTTCAGAAACACATTGACTCTTTCCTGATTTTTCTGTAATCATATAGGTGGCATCTACCCTTAGGATCTATTTCATTAATTCATTTGACAATTTGAAATGTCTTCCTAAATTGTAGCTCTTAACGTCACTTAGCCTTGCAAAAACTATCAATGGCTCTCTATTGCTTTCCACATTAAATTCAAATGCCCTAGTCCTGTGTTTAAAGGCTCTCCACTCTTTGAATTAGCGCTCTCTTTCTAGCCTATTCTTCATTCCAAATGGATTTGATTTCTCTAGATATATCCTGTGCTTTCTTCCTTTTATATATTTGCTTAAATAATTTCTTCCACTTGGAACTTCTTCCTGATATGTTAAAATCACAACCAATCTTCAAGACCAAGCTCAGATGCCCTTGCATTTGCTATAACAGCCCTATAAATTTCTTTCTCCTTTGAACTCCTTTGGAATTATTTGTACCTCTCTTAAGGCACATCCTGGTACTACTGGAGTTATCTATTTAGCTTATTACTTGATTGTAAACTTTATGAGTTAAGAAATTCTATCTTATTCAAGTTTTTCTTACACAAAGCAATACATTTTTCACCAGATGACTGAATTTATTTCCCAATGAAAGAATCATACTGGAACTGAAATCAGTCTTGATTTCAACTCACTAATACTTGTTGCTTAAATTCTAAGTGATGAGACAGATTTCAGTTTTTCTGTCTGGCAGATTACACATTTGATTGTATGTGTCTCTTATTGAGAAAACTCTGACACTGAGGAGATAGTATGTCCTCTTATTATCAAAAGAAAACAACATAAACATTTTGCAGATGAATCAAAATAATTCCCAAAATCGGGAAAAAATGTGTTCCACTAAAGTGCCAAGGGGTTCAACATTTCCAGTGTGATTTATAATTGATACTTGGAAGAGTTCATTAATTTAGAATTCTACAGGGGATAAAAAAAATGGATTAAGTTGCAAATAACTACCTTGGTTTTAGATTTCTTGGGGGCAAGTTTCATTTTTCCAGAGGAAATGTCCTCTTCCTATAAAAATTCATTTGGATCAAAGTAACTCAATGTTCTGTTTTCATCTGTATTCTTTTCTTTCTCAATGATCTAATCCATCCTTACAGTTTCAATTCTGCTCTTTATGTAATTATTTTCAAATCTCTATCTCCAGTATTATCATCTGTTATAAGATCTAGACCATTTTCAATGCCTAGTCAAGTAAATTTACTAGAACTTCAGTTAAATAGATCAAAACTTGAAATCTTTATTCCTGTAAGTCTACTCCCACAAAACTGCTTGATTTACTGCTTAATTCTATCACTGAATAATAAAAATGAGTCATAATTGGGTCCTTCTTTCCTTCACATCTATTCAGTTGACAAAGTTTAACAATTATATCTTATCCATATTTCCCATAGCTCTCTTCTTTTCAACCATAGAGATTCTCCACTATTTCAGAGCTGTATCATACTATATGTGTATTCTTTCATTGCTTTATTCATTAACTTTATTCTGAGAGAAACTACAGGGATTCTGATTTTGAGGAAAATTCAGTTATTCCAAAATTATCCAAACACAAGAGAAAAATATATATGAAAAACAATAATCCAACCTGTAGAAAAAGTAAAAAACAACAAAAACCAAATCCTTTATTCATAAGATCAAAAACTTAAGAGATGGAAGACACCTTTAAGAATATCTGGTCTCCAGCAGGATGAATACAGAGAGGACTGGCGAGACTTACATGAACTGATGCTAAGTGAAATGAGCAGAACCAGGAGATCATTATATACCTCAACAATGATACTGTTTGAGGATGTATTCTGATGGAAGTGGATCTCTTCGATAAAGAGAGCTAATTCAGTTTCAATTGATCAAAGATGGGCAGAAGCAGCTACACCCAAAGAAAGAACACTGGGAGATGAATATAAACTGCTTGCATTTTTGTTTTTCTTCCCAGATTATTTATACCTTCTGAATTCAATTTTCCCTGTGCAACAAGAAAACTGTTCGGTTCTGCACACGTATATTGTGTTTAGGATATACTGTAACCTATTCAACATGCAAAGGATTGTTTGCCATCTGGGGGAGGGGATGGAGGGAGAGAGGGGAAAAATTGGAATAGAAGTGAATGCAAGGGATAATGTTGTAAAAAATTACCCTGGCATGAGTTCTATCAATAAAAAGTTATTAAAAAAAAAGAATATCTGGTCTCTGTAGTTTTACAGATGAGGATACTGAGGTCCAAAGTCACATGAGTAATAGCAGAACAAAGATTTGAATCTTTGCTTCCAAGGCCAGTGCTTTTTTCATTGTACTGTTACTCAAAAACTGAAGTTCATCATCTTAAGAGATTGCTATTTGCCATTTGTTTCCTTCATTTTTCTCCTCTGTCTGGTTCATTCTACATCTAGGTGTCAGAATAATCTTATTGCACACTCTTATAGAATACCTATAAAATCTTATGAAGACTGACATTCAGAGCCTTTCACTTTCATTAATTTTATTCCCAACTATATCCTTGAAATACCCTAAACTTCAGGCAAGTTGTACCATTTGTTCTATGTACCTGCATTAGTTCCATATTTTTCTGCTTCTATACTCTTATAATCTTTGGACAATACCTAAATAGACTATAAAGTGTGATTGAGTATGTGAAGTACAAGTACTTATAACAGGACTGAAAATCCAATATCTCTTCTGAGGTGGGACCCTGGGACATTTATTTTACTGATAATTTTCTGATTTGTTAACCTTGACATATTTCTCTACTCTGATTTCATCCTATATTTCTTATTTCTCTTTTTCTTTTAACTGGCCCTTTTAGTATATATTCTTGTAGAGTATTAGTTTTAAATACTTTGATTTCTTCTTCCTATGCCTTTGTCAAAACTATTCCTTATGAAAAAAACTATTCTTTACACTTGTTGTGTCCATGACTCCTTCACTCACTATTTAAGTCCTATCAATTTTTCTAAACCAAATTCAAATGACATTTCTTTAATGAAGTCTTTGTTGATACAATCCCTGCCTTACTAGAATTAGAAATTTAGAATTATTTTTCCTTCTTTTTACATTAAATATCTTTGTGCTCTAACACATACATATGTGATACTATTTTATATAATAGTTCTTTCTTAAAATGTTATACTTTCTCTACTATATTGCAAGCTCTATGAGAGCTGGAACCAAGAACTGTATTTCTGAATAGCAAATATTTTCCATATGGAATTTTTGAAATTTTTAGAATGAGTCTTCTTTTACATTCAAAAAAGAATAACTTTAGTTTTGGCATATCATCTGTCTAATTAACCTTCCTCTTTTCTAAAAAAACAAAACATAGTCATTCACATGCTCATTATGTCTGTGATTTAATTTCAGTTTGAATATGAGGTAATAATCTGAGACTAAACATTCCACTATCTTGTAATCAGATTAGCATTCAGGAATCATAAGACTTTTGGTTTCTTTCAGTGATAGCTGACATTATTTTGTAAGTGGATATCATCTTCATAAAACTACCAAGGAACATAAATATACAACTTGGTGACATATTGAGTTAAAAGATTATTATTGGATAAAATCACAACTTTGTATATATTCAGGGATTACTGCTAAACAGAAAAATAATTTACTAATAAACGTGGATCATATTTCCCTTAGCTTCCTATTTCCAGAAAGTTTCTTTAGCTCTGTTCTAGATCCTGAATCATGCTAGTTCTTAGGCCTTGATACTTCATTTTGTATGGCTCAGCAGGATTAATTTTGCTGTTGGTGTTGGCCTGCTTTGGTTTTAGTAACTATACTTTTATCTTCTGATCAATTCACTGCCTGAAATCACAGCTTCTCTGTAAATGATATCTTGTTTTGGAACTCTGGCATTCCCATTCCTCTGGGACCAAATCTTGCCTGGCATTATTTTCCAAGTAATCCTGTGAATGACTCAGGTTTGACTCAGAATCTCAGTCTCTGTGGAACAGCTCTACAATTAAATTAATGTATTAGAAAATACATTTATTATAAAAGTTTTTCTCTGGATCTGCAATCTCATTGGCTCAAAGATGCCTTCCAGTGGTTTAAATTACTTTCCACTTTTAATGTTCTGATTGGTTTTCTGGAGGTCTTTGGATCAGCCTTCATTTCAGCAGAGTAGTTACCATGAGAATAGCCAGGTGTGAAAGTCCAAATTCTTTATTATCTCCTTCAAAGTCTTGTCTCCTTGCCTGGGGCTTGGCTAGCTTTCTGGAGGTCCTCTGGAAAATGTCTTGGTTTCTGTGGGGGAGGCAGGAGAACCACCATGAGGGTCTCGGTTTTGAAGTCTGTTTCAGTCTGAGAGCTTGTGCTCCACACTCCAGCCCTGTTTTCTCTGAGTCTGTCTCTGAGCCCCTCTGAGTCTGTCTCTGGCTGAGTTTGTTCCAGTTTATATGCAGTATACTGAGTATAAGCCAATCATTACATCACTAGGGAACCATTATTTGTTGTAAGATCAATTCAATCAACACTTAACTAGAAAACTATTAGTCACTATGCTAAACTATATAACCATTGTCTTATCAATTCCACTGACTTAACACCTTGTAAGAATCCTTGTTTCAAGTACAGAGTTCTGGCCCATAACACCCACTTATATTTTCTCATTTTGTGTAATTGTTATCTATATCTTTTTATTTAATATCATTCAACAGGCATCTATCAAGGGTCTGTTATGTGCTGTATACAACTCTAGATTCTGGGAACACAAAGATAAAAATGAAGTAACCCTGTCTTCAGTGAGTTTACATTTTCCACAAAGAATCTTTTTTTCATTTTTCATTCAAATAGCCAAAAAGAAAATTATTAAGATCAGAAATTTCCATTAAGATTTTCTTTCCTGAATCAGATAAATGCCTTAGTACTAATTGCCCATTACATTATGAAATCTTTATCCTTGACATCTCTAATGGGTTGTGTTGGGAAATTCTTTCTACCCAAACTTCCTCAGGTAGACAGACCAAACAGTTGTCATATTATCCAAATGCCAATGAAAGTGTTTTCATAATTTAATTATGACTAAGAGTTCACAAATTTTTATATCCTGAAATATGAAATAGTAGGAGGTACTTATAATCAAGTTAGTAAAATTAAAAATAATGTATAAAAATTCAAGCAAGGCAAGAGTTAATCAATTACATAAGATGAAATATTAGATTGCTGTAAATCAGAAAACATCTCACTGTTCATCAGAATTATCTGTTTCACTGATTCAGTGATAATCCTGCTTTATAGGATAGATATTTATGCCCACTAATAAATCAACTGTTTGACAATTTCCTTGGTACACTAAAATTTCCTGATATTGTCTACTTATGAGGTATTCTTTAATTGTTTGTTTTATTTTCTCCCATTAAGTGTCTTATTTTTGGCAATCTGTATTGTGGCATTGCTGTTATTCCAGGTCTGAAATTTTATTTTTTTTGTAGTTAGCTCTATCTTTTACTGAGGTGTCCATCAAAATTGCTTTTATACATGAAAGTTTGGTTAATTATGACTAATGAAATATTTTATGAGGGAATTCAATTTTGATATTTATTACAAATAGACATTTGTGGTTTTGTAGCTACTTTTAAAAGCAGGGAAAAACACATGTTGGTTTAGATTTTCTAACCTATGGATTTATTTAATAAAATATTAGGACTGGAAGAAATCTTAAAAACTATCAAGGTTGTCCTCCTAATCTTTCATTTTATAGAGGAGGAAAATGGGGCATGGAAAATTTAAGTGATGTTCACAAAGCCTAAGAATTTTAAAAATTAAAATGATAATAATAAATCTTCATACATTTCTTCTACAATGACAGAATTTAATTATGATACAATGGTGATGCTTTTGGACAAGTATCTTAATGGAAATTTCTGATCTTTATAATTTTCTTTTTGGCTATTTGAATGAAAAATGAATAAATAATAATAAATAACATTTTATAGTATTTTAAGGTTTAAAAGGTTTTGTAAATATTTCATTTTATTCTCACAATGACTTTGGAAAGCAGAGACTATTAGCTCTATTTTACAATCGAGAAAATAGAGACTGGCAGAAGTTAAGCAATTTCCCCAACCTCACACAGCTACTATCTGTAGCCATTTATGAACTCAAATATTCTTTATTCCATGTTTAACACTCTTATCTATTGTGCCATCTAATTTTCTATCCTATACTGTCATAGCATAACCCACATGGTTGATAACTGTCAGAGTTGGGAAAAAAAAAAAACCGTAAGTGATACTTTACCATTAAAGAGTAGACTTTTTTTTTTTTTTTTTTTTGGTGGGAGGGGTGGGGAGAGATATAGTTCTTCTTCATTGAATCAGTCCTTCAGCCTATCTACCTGTATATACCAACACTGACAGCACAATAGTTTTCTCAAGATGGGGTCCCTCTTTCAAACCCTACTATATCATATTACTGTATCTTTCAGTTAGTTGAACCATAAAAATGCAGGATAAATTCTATTGGAGACCACCTTCTTCTTCTAGAATAATCGCAGCTAGAATTCATTATCTGCCTTTGCTCCTATTTCAACTAAATTTGAACAAAACATAAGAATTCCTAGTTTTACCTCAGAGAATTGAGCTCTTAATGCAGATCTTCTGCTTCCCAATACAGTATTCTTTCCATTCTCACATATTGTGAATATGAAATATATGTGCATTCTATATTCCTAATTAGATAGCAAATTCATTTAAGAAAAAAACTTTTTTTTGACACTTTTCATAGTGCCCAAAATAATTGCAACAATAATACCTAGCATTTATATGTTATTTTCAAGCTACAATACTTTGTTCATACATTATCTCATCTGATCTTCATAGTCACCCTATAAAGTAGGTACTATCACTAAGATTAAGTGACTTTCCCAGAGTCACATAGGCAGTGTATTAGGTGGAATTGAAAATCATTTTCTCCTGATCACAACTAATAAATGCTTAAAGGATATGAGTAGACTAAATTCTAAAGGAAAAAAACCCAATGTACAAAAAGCTAAATGAAAAAAATATTGACAATTGGATTAATTTAAATTTACATAATTCACATCCATTAGAAAGGGAAAGTTGAAAAATGCTGGAGGGGCTAAAAAAAAAACCCAGAAACTTTGATGCCCTATTAGTAGAATTGTGAATTGGTTCAGCTATTCTACAAAAAGAGAAGACGCATTTATCAAAAATGTATTCTGGGGGCAGCTAAATGACACAGTGCATAGAGCCCTGGCTTTGAATTCAGGCTCAGACACTTAACACTTACTAGCTGTGAAACCCTGAACAAGTCACTTAACCTCAATTACCTTGCCAAAAACAAAACAAAACAAACTAACAAAAAAAACTACCTACTCTGTGACAGGCATGTATTAATCACTTTACAAAGATTTCATTTGATCTTTACAACAATTCTGGGTGCTAAACTATATTATCACCCCCAATTTTTATTTGGTATAATTGAGGCAAACAGAAGAAAAGTTACCTGTTCAATGTCACATAGCTATCAAACATCTGAAGTATCTTATTTGAACTCAGTATTTCTTGGCTCTAGGTTCAGTATTCTATCACTAAGCCATTTATCTGATTCAGGAAAGAGTTGTTTGAAATTGAGGCAGTGTGAAGTGACCAAAATCAGAGAATTAAACAATAACAACAAAATGTAAAGACAATTATAAAATTAAGACCTCTGAACAATTCATTCAATGAAAAACCATGATTCTGGTAAACTGATAATGCACCATGTGACCTCCTAATAGAGACACGATGGACTTGGGGCATATAATGACTTCTTTGTGTACATAACACATATGAGAATTTATTTTATTTAACTATAAAAAATTGTTATAAGGGTTTTGTTTTTATTTTTTCAATGCTGGGTGTATGGGAGGGAAATAAAATTGATTTTTGTTCAGTAAAAGAATAAAATAGTTTTTAAAAAGATAGTGAACCTCTTTTTCATTATGAAGTAATCATTTATATCAACACCAACAACTATCCTAGAAACAATCTGTAAGCCTAGCAATTGGGAAGCAAATGAATAGAACATGATATATGAATAAAGGAGGCAGAGTGCCTTTGTGGATAGAGAGCTGACCTTTCAGTCAGCTCAGTTTAGTCCTATTTCAGATGCATATTAGCTGTATGACTAGACACAAGTTATAAGACTTCTCATTGACTCATACAACTCTCCATGACTATAAGTAATAGAACTATATTAGTGGAGGGATTTTCCAAATTGGGAATTCCAAAATGGGAATTCATACTGATTAAATCAGAAGTCTGGAACAAAAAAGACCTAAAATATGAATATAATAGAATACAATTATTCTATGAAATAAAAAATGTGAAATATGAAAAAACCTGTGTGCATGTATTTGATGCAAAATGAATTGAATAGAATAAGAGCAATGTATGCATTGATTTAAAAACATGAAGGAAATAATTACAACCCCCGCCCCCTACCATTTTAAAATATACCGATGGGTATGAAAAGAGTGTTGTGCTAAGACAACCAAAAAAAAAAAAAAAAAAAACTAAGGCAAACTAAAACTAAACAAACTAAAAACTCAAACAAAATCCCAACTATTTTCAAACATTTCGATACAAAATAACCACATGAAGATGTTAGAAACATATATATGTACACACACACACACACACACACACACTTATATGGAGAGCGAAAGAAACAGACTCAGGGAGACAGAGAAACAGAGAAAGGCAGAGAGAATTATTAGCAAATACTGATTTCTATTTCCATAGTCTTTGTTTCATAGAAAGGGGAAGCCCTTAGCTATGAAGAAGTAAGACAATTGTCCAATCATCAATCGAATGCATGGGTGTTTTTTTCATATGTAATCCAGGCTAAAATAATGTCTTTTGCATTGTAAATTATCAGAATTTGCTACTAATATTAAGATAGTATTTTATATTTCTCTCCTGTCAATCTTCATTTTGTAGTGAAAACATGACTTTATTTATGATTCACAAAGGAGTGAAAATCAAACAAAAACACCTTCTTGTCCAATTTTGCACACTAGTGGATTGTGTCTAGATTTTCTTCAACTGGCATGATGCGAAATAAACAAGTGTTTCATTTATACACTGTGGGGATTCTCCACACTTCCCAAATGGTCTTTCCTTTGGTTCTGGGTGTCTATTGTATATTTAATGATGGTGTTTCCAATGGAGCACACATAGTTTACCAATGTGCAAAAAAAAATTACAAGAAGTTAAATAAAAGATTAATTTTGAAGCTGATGTTTATTTATTTTTTTTTAATAAATCTACAATCCTTAGCTAATCTCCAAGATTCCCTATAATCTGTTCCTGTAAATCTTTTCAACCTCATTTCCCACTACTCCATCATAAGACTCTTTCTTCCAAATTAATATTTGACTACTTTGCATATGTTTTTGCCATTCAATGGCATTGTTATATCGGCTGCTAGATTGCACACTGGCAAAGTGCTGGGCTTGAAATAAGGCCTCATCTACCTTACTTCAAATCTGATCTCTGATACTTACTAGGTGTGTGACACTGGGAAAGTTATTGAACTGTTTGCCTCAGTTCCTCCTCTGTAAGGAAGGAAATGGTAATACATTCAGTGTCTTTGCCAGAGAAATCCTCAAAAGGGATCACAAAAAGTCTCACAGGACTGAAAAATGATGGAACAACACAATTGTCTCATTGAACAAAGGCTCTATTTAATTCTTGTACTTATAAATTCAATAGCTTAGAGAATGACCAGAATACAAGAGCCACTTAATAACATGCTTTTTGATTAATTGATGGTCAGAATATTTTACTCAGTGTCTTTCAGACAGGTTATGTGCATGCTCTCTCTTCTCCTTTGGTCATTACATCTCTCAAATTTCTCCTTTTTCCTTTCTCCTTTCTCCAAATATATCCAAATTAAGCTATGCTTAATGAATTTGCCCAAATCTTCTCTTTTACTCTGAAGACCTTCCTGAAATACTTCTTGAACAGTGATTCCCACCTTCTCTGAGTTCCTATAGACTTTATGTTTCTTGCCCCTCATTTGTTATGGAAACATATATGGCTTTATAATATTTCAAATTATTTTCTCTTATAAATATTTAATATTTATTTTATGTAGCTCACTATATTCATTACACTAATATATTCATTAATGCTTACTTAAAACCCCTCAAATTAAGCTTATTTCAATAGTTCAATTCAATAATATTTACTGAATGCCTACTCATTTCTGGATGCTGGAGATAACAAAGACTAAAAATAAAAACAAAAATAAAACTCAGTGCTTGGCCACAAGGAATTTATTTTCTATTGGGGAAAAAACAAAATGTTCATATACAAGTAAACACAAAGTACATATCAAATAAATGTAAAATAGTTTTGGAGTATGATACTTAGAACTAAGATTTGGAACCAAATTTTAAAGGCCTTTCAGTGCTGATGAAAGAAAGGAGTTTTGTTTTTTCTCATGTAGGAAATAAACAATCAAAATCCTCACTAAGTGTGTCCATGGGTTCACCACAAATTTTATTTTTTTATTATACTAAATTTATTTCTCTTCAATACACATTGCTTTATAAATCATGTTGGGAAATTGTTGGAATCCTTACTAACTGCTAACTAATTAGAGTTGATCTAATCTTACAAGAAGATTTTGGCCAGAACCTGAAACAAGGTACTAAGTAGAACTAATTAATACAAGGCTTGTGTTCACACCTTTACTCATTGGAGTTCACAAGTATGTCAGCTTCACAAAGTAAACTTTCTAACTTCAAGGGAGTTTACACCTCCCTTAAAGCTCTTTGGGCCAGAGAGCACTATGGGAGAAAATCCATAATCCCATTCTCTCAGAAGATTCACATATAAGGCGAGAGAGCTATTCCAGAATACTTTTTCCTCTTGGCTGGCTGGTCGCAGAGGAGAGTTCAGCTGGACTGGAGAGGAGCGACTCTGGTGCAGAGAGCATTTTGACAGATTTCAGCGGAATTACGCCAGAAGCCCTCTTTCCGAGGCAAGGCAGAATATATTCCACTTGTCTGGCTGGTGGCAGACGAAGAGTTTTCAGAGGATAAAGCTACGAGTGGAGAGTTCAGTGGACAACCAGATTCATCTTCATTTCACACCATTGTAGCTGGTGGCTGGGCTCCTGCACGCCCCCCACTGAGACCAAGCTGGTCTGAAAGACTCACCAGAAAGCTAGCTGAGCCCCAAGTGAAGGAGACAAGAGATTCATTCCATCTCTGTGTTGGTCGGAGGCTGAAGAAGGCAGAGGCAGAGGCTGAAGGACAGAACCTTTGGATTTGGAGACATCCGGAGGGCTCTAAGCTGAACCGGCTGTGTTTTGAGAAGAACAAGAACTCCAACATTTGAACTCATAACAGGAAATAAAAAATCAGGGCAAAAAGCAAAAACCATGGCAAAGATTAAAAAAAAATAAAGAAGTGAATATAGCATATGTTGATTTACATTCAGTCCCCTTAGATATTTTTCTGGATACAGATGGCATTTTCAGTCTATTGAACTAAGCCTTTCATAATTGATCATCACACATTCTTGCTGTTATTGTGTATAATGTATTTCTGGTTCTGCTTGTTCATCATTTTTTATAGAACAATAACATTCCATTACCTTCATGTACCACAGCTTGTTCAGTCATTCTTTTTCCAAATCTTTGTTACCACGAAAAGAGTTACAGATTCTGTAATGGCACTGCTGGAGTAAAGGGTATGCATGGTTTAATAGCCTCCAGGCATAGTTCCAGATTGCTCTCCAGAATGGTTGGATCATTTCATAACTCTACCAACAATGCAATAATGTCCCAGTTTTTCCACATCTTCTCCAACATTTATCCATCTTTCCTTTATCCATTATCCATTACCTTAACCAATATGAGAGGTGTGAGTGGTACCTCAGAATTGTTTTAATTTGTATTTCTCAAATCAATCGTGATTTAGAGCATTTTTTCATATAACTATAAATGGCTTTAATTTAATCATTCAAAAATAGTCTATTCATATCCTTTGACCATTTATCAATAGGGGAATGCATTGTGTTCTTGTAAATTTCACACAGTTCTTTATATGTTTTAGAATGAAACCTCTATCAGAAATATTAGCTGCAAAAATTTTTCCCCGGTCTTGTTATTCCCTTTTAATCTTGTTTTTGTCGGTTTTAATTGTGCAAAAATACAATGTATATTTTAATATAATGTAATCACAATTGTCCATTTTACATTTTATTATATCTCTAGTTCTTCTTTGATTATAAATTCTTCCCTTCTCCAAAGATCTGATGGGTAAATTATCCCTTCTTCTCCTAATTTGTTTATGGTATCATCTTTTATGTCTAAATCATGTATCCATTTTGACCTTATTTTGGTAAGGGGTGTGAGATGTTTTTGATAGTCTTTTCCAGGTTTCCCAACAATTTTTGTCAGATACTGAGTTCTTATTCCAGAAGCTGGAGTTAGAGGGTTTATCAAATACTAGGTTAGTATAGGCCTTAAATATTGTGTCATTGTATCTCATCTATTCCATTAATCTACCACTTTATTTCTTAGTCATTTTGATGACTGCTGCTTTATTATATAGTTTCAGGTTAAGCCACCAAACTTGTATTATTTTTTCATTAATTCCCTTGATATTCTTGACCTTTTGTTCTTCCAGATAATTTTTGTTATTATTTTTTAAAATTTATAAAATAATGTTTTGGTAGTTTGATTGGTATGACACTGAACAAGTAGACCAATTTAGGTAGAATTATTATTTTTACTGTATTAGCTTGGCGTGGCCGTGAACAATTGATATTTTTCCAATTGTTTAGATCTGATTTTATTTGTGTGAGAAGTGTTTTGTAATTGTGTTCATATAGTTCTTGGGTTTGGTTTGGCAGGTAGACCCCTCAAGTATTTTATTTTATCTGAAATAATTTTAAATGGTATTTCTCTTTCTATCTCTGCTGATGGGCTTTGTCAGTAATATATAGAAATTCTGATAATGTATGTGCATTTATTTCTTACTTAGCTAAAGCTAGGAATTGTTTTCAGTAGGTTTTTGGATGATTTTCTTGGATTCTCTGTCTATATCATCATATCATCTGCAAAGATTGATAGTTTTATTTCCTCATTGCTTATTCCAATTCCTTTAACTTCTTTTTCTTTTCTTATTGCTAAAGTCAAAGTACAATGTTAAATAATAGTGGTGATAATGGACATTCTTGTTTCATCCCTTATCTTACTGGGAATTTGGCCAGCTTCCTCTATTACAAATAATGTTTTCTGTAGTTTACATAGATACTGCTTATTGTTTTAAGAATATTTTCCTATGCTCTTTAGTGTTTTTAATAGGAATGATTGCTGCATTTTGTCGCAAGCTTTTTCTGCAACTGTTGAGATTATCATATGATTTCTGTTGGTTTTGTTATTGATATGGTTGATTATGGTAATAGTTTTTTTTTCTGATATTGAATCAGCCCTGAGTTCCTGGTATAAAGTCTACTTGGTCCTAGTGTTTTCCTGTTGATAAGTTGCTGTATTCTCTTTGTAATATTTTATTTAAAAATTTTGCCTCAATATTCAGTAGGGAGATTGGTCTGTAATTTTTGTATTCTGTTTTGGTCCTTCCTGGTTTAGATATCAGTGCCAAACTTGTGTCACAGAAGGAATTTGGGAGTACTCCTTCTCTACATATTTTTCCAAGTAGTTTACATAATATTGGAATTACATTATCTTTAACTGTTTGGTGAATTTATTTGTGAATCCATTTGGCCCTGGAGATTTTTTCTTAGAGTGTTCATAAGTGACTTATTTAATTTCTTTTTCTAAAATGGGACAATTCAAATATTTAATTTCTTCTATTAATCTGGGCAATTTATATTTTTGTAAATATTTATCCATTTTAGTTAGATTGTAAGACTTGCTGCTATAGAGTTGGGCAAAATAGCTCCTAATTATTGTTTTAATTTCTTTTTCAATGGTGGTGATTTCACCCCTTTAATTTTTGATGCTGATGATTTGTATTTTTTTCTTTCCTTTTTTCCCAATCAAATTAACCAAATGTTTTTCTGTTTTGTTAATTTTTTCATAAAACCAACTATTAGTTTGGTTTATTACTTCAATAGTTTTCTTTGTCTCTATTTTATTAATCTCTCTTTTGAGTTTCAAAATTTTTAATTTGGTATTTAATTGGGGCTTTTAAATTTTTTCTTTTTTTTCTTGTTTTAGCTTTTTTAGTTGCATGACTAATTCATTGATCTCTTCTTTATTTTATTCATATAACTTAAATAGTTATTTCCCCTAAGAACTCTTTGATTCCATCTCATGAATTTTGGTGTGTTGTCTTATTATTGTCATTTTCTTAGATGAAATATGGATTGTTTCTGTGATTTATTGTTTGACCTGCTCATTCTTTAGAATTAATTATATAATTTGCCATTGGTTTTTAGTCTATCATTCTCTGACCTTTATTGAATGCATTTTTAAATTAAATTGTGTTCTGAGAAGGAAGCATTTACTATTTCTGCCTTTTTGCATTTGATTGTGAGATTTTTATGCCTTAATACATGTTCAATTTTTGTGTAGGTGCCATGTATCATAAAGAAAAAAGTGTATTCCTTCTGTCCCCTATTTAATTTTCTTCAGAGGTCTATAATAGCTAGGTTTTCTAGGATCTTATAAATTTCCCTAGGTTCTTTCTTGTTTATTTTGTGGTTAGATTTGTCTGATACTGAAAGGGGAAGGTTGAGTTTTTTGCTATTTCTTCCAGTAAGTGGCTTAAAATCTTTTCTAGGAATTTACCTGCTCTACCACTTGGTGCATACACATTTAATATTGGTACTACTTCATTATTTACTGTATTGTACCCTTTCGCAAAAAGTACTTTCCACACTTAGCTATTTTAATAAATCTATTTTTTACTTTTGCTTTATCTGAGATCAGAATTGCTATGCCTGTTTTTTTTTTACTTCATCTGAAGCATAATAAATTCGATTCCAGCCTTATATTTTTACTCTGTATGTGTCTCTCTGTTTCAAATGTGTTTTTTATAAACACCATATTGTAGGATTCTGTTTTTTAATCAACTTAGCTATTTGTTTTAGATTTCTGGGAGAATTTACTTCATTCACTTTAATAGTTATGATTACCAGTTCTGTATTTCCCTCCATCCTATTTTTTTCCCTCTGTATATTTTTGCTATCTCTTCACTGTCTTTCTTAGTGGCATTTTTTATCTTTTATCACACATCCCCCCTTCTCTTAGTAATTTTTTAACCCATTTCACCTACTACTTTATCCTCTATCCCTTCCCTTAGTCTCTTAGCTTTTTTTCCTAGTGTTTCTGCCCTGACTTCTATCCTATCCCTCCCTTTTCTTTCCCTCTTTCTCCTCCTACTTTATAGGAGTAGATAAATTTTTATACACAAATGAATGATTAAGTTATTCCCTCTTAGAGCCAAAACTGATGAGATCAAACTTTAGACAGTATTAGTCCCCCTCTATTGCAATAGGTCTTTTGAGCCTCTTTGTGTGAACTAATTGCCCCATTATATTTTCCTTTTCCTCTTTTTCTAGTACAGACCATTTCCTAGCCCTTAATGTCTTTTTCTTTGATGTCATTACATCAGAGTCCATTCACAATAACACCCTCAGTCCAAGTGATGCCTTTCTTTGTCTGTCCCAGTGTCAGATACAATTTTCAAGGATTACAGATTTTGTTTTCTCATCTAGAAATGTAAACTGTTTAACCTTTAAATACGTTTTTCCTGTTTACCTTTCCATGTTTCTCTTGAGTCCTGTGTTTGTAGATGAAGTTATTGTTTTCCCATCTAGAGATGTAAACTATTTTGACCTTTAAACTCTCTCATAAATCTGAAGCAAAAATACTGATTTTTTTTTTGGAAACAGCTTGATTTTTCAGAGTTTGCCTTCTTAGCTGGAAATGGAAGCTGTCCCACTGATTTGCTCCTTTACTGGGCCAGGACTGAGGGTTTTAGTTGCTGATTTGCTGTGATTAAGAACCTCTCATTGGATTTCCCAAAGTCTCTCTGGGTTGGGTTGAACACCCTTTTCACCCCGATGAGACTAACTTTTCTTGAAGCTTTTTCAGCCTAGAGCTGGAAAGCAATTTCATTTTGTCAGTGTGTTCAGAGGCTTGTTTCATGTGGTTTTTGAGGGAAATTGGGAGAGCTTGAGCAGTTTCTTGATTTTACTGTGTCAGCTTTTATCCACTTCTGAATTCACCACAAAGTTTCTGAGTTTTAGTTTCACCAACTGCAAAATGGTGATGTGAATGCTTATAGTGCATATAGACAAATTGTCCATCACTCATTCTAAAGATATTTCAGTAGAAACAGTTGTATAAGGAAGAGGCACTGTACCCAGTCCTGGAAGAATATAAAATTTTGCTTAGAGTTTCTTACTTTATGGAATTTATTTTATAATAGAGAAATATGTACATTTAGATAAACTACAAGTAGGAAAGACTGCATGGTGGAGGTGACTTGAAATATGGCTTTAAAGGATGTAGATGAATGGAAAAGAGGAAAAAAAAAGATGGGGGAGGTATTTAAAACATAGGGAGTAACCTAGGAAAGGCCTGGAAAGTGGGAGAGTAGATATTATTTTCAGGGGAGATATATCTAGGTTTAACTTGGAGCATGGTATCGCCAGATGAAAGTAATAATGTGAGAAAGATAGTATGAGACTAGCTAGTGATTCAATCCAGTTTCAATTTAATACTGAAGATGGCAAGAAAAATATAAATTAATTCAGAAGAAAGGAGAGATAGCTACTATGTTGGATGCTTAAAATCACAGTACAACAAGACCTTGTGAATTTAGGACTATGGGCTAATTCTAATGAGATGAATTTTGATTGTAAACCTGGAGCTATTTTCCCCCATTAATGAAATGCTTAAGAATTTCCTCTATCCTGATAAATTATTGATTACATGTTCTTGGCCTCTGACCCAAAAAAATGCCATTATCTTTGGTGATGTACCTAGGATTTGAATGTGTGTTTGTGTGTCTATTTCACTTTTAATTAATCCACTTTCAATCAATATATCTTAAATTAAGTTCATTTCAGTAGTTCAATTCTATAAACATTTAGTGAATGCCTACTCATTTTTGGGTCAAATATAAGACCACAAATTAAACCCAGTATTTGCTCTGAAGTCTTTTTCAATTCACTCATTCTCTATTTTGAGAACTTAAAAAGTATAGGCAATTTGCTTTACCTCTCCAAAAACAAAAAGGATTTTGTGCAATATCAGCTAGAAAGACTTCATATTTAGTTTAATACTCATGACTAATAAATTGATTAAGTCATCAATTAATTTAAGTGGTATAGTATTAAGTAAATCATACATTTTATACTTACATAGGCAAATAATTAAAATGAATATATTAGTCTTTTAACAAATATTCCAATGAGTTCATTTTTCACATACCATGTAAGTAATAGTAACTCAGTCTCTCTTTTCTCGTCCTCCCTCTGCTTTTTTAGGATACCACATTTTATATTGTCAGGTTATTTACTTTCTAATAATTGAGGTGCTGTATTTGTCTTATCTTTGCTCTTCTACCAGTGAAAGCTTTACTTTTTTCCCTCCCCATTTCTCTGAAATTGATTGTGTCATAAAGAGCAGAGTGACCTAGTCAGTAAGTTAGATCTAAACTGAATGTTCAACTTAACAGGGAATTAGGCTTTGACTTGGACAGTCACAGTTAAAATGCAGGATTTTTTATGTTTTCAGAAAAGTGAGTTCATCACATTAAATCCAAGATCAGGATCTTGAAGTTTCTGGCAGGCTCATCCAGAGGAAATTCAAAAAGAGAAAGTTGAAGACTTTTTCAGGATGATGCATTGGAATATAACCAATGACCATCTATTCAATTTTGGAGTATGTTGAAAGAAGGTTAAAACTTTTATAGTTTTTAGAATTAATAGAGAAGTTTACACACCTCTGTACAGGGAATCCTCTTACTTTGGGGTTCAACACCAGTGATACCTCCTTTTGGAAGCTTTCATACCTCTTCTCTAAGGGGCAAAAGTATATTAAGATGAGCAGATCCATTTCATTTTAGCTTATATTTTATGTTCAAGTAGGTTTTATGTATTTTTTGTAATAAGATAAGCATATAATCAGTATTTTTTTGCAATTAGCAAACATCCTATTAATAATGTACATGTTTCAAATCTAGTAAACAGCTAATAATGATGTATCACTCAGATTTGATAAACAGTTAATGACTATATATTTGTGCAAAATTTGTTAATCTTAATGGCATTAGATTTTATTGGCAGTTTTTTTTTATCATAAACTTATTCAATTACCAAGGAGAACCTTAACATATTTATATAGGCAGAATCTTCCAGATTCTGGAAAAACTTCCAGAAGCTCCAGTCATTAGTTTATTTTTATTTGCACAGATTATTGCATTTCCACACTTGGAAATGCATTAGTTTCTTGAGTAGGATTGAGAGCAGTGGGGATCGATTGAGATGCTAGAATGTTACTTCAGGGGAAAACATATATCGTTGGTTGAGCAAAGAGGAAACCTTGATATAAAAATCATTATGAGACACACTGGGAATTTTAGGAAATAGTTTAGTAATTTGTTTCCAGAAGATTTAATTTTTGAGTTATGGAATAGTCAATAAACTTTGATCATATGCATTCATTAGGGTCTTACTAGTGTACTGTCAACCTTACTAAACATTTATAATGCTAACTGAATTTCATGTATGCATTGTATACTATATCTTCACAACTCAAAATGATTACTTTTTTTAATATTTCCTAAGAGCACTTTGCATAGAGCTTTTTTATCATTTTACAATATGACAATTTTAAAAGCTAACATTGACATATGTGAATCCCTTGCATACCTTATCTTATTGATGTTCACAATAACCCTGTAAGACAGATGTATCAGAGGTAGGACTGACTAGTTTTTCCTCATTACAAGTCCAACATCTATTCCCTGTGTTACTTAACTGCCTCTAGTCTACTGTGTATCAGACTTACATATATATATGTTACATCAACATCTTTCCTACCACTCCTCCAAATATAATCTCTTTGAGAGGTATGGAGCTATGATTTATTTTCCTTTACTTCTCCACAGTGTACATTTAAATGCTTTAAACATAGTACTTAATAAGTATTTTTAAAATCATCACTTATTTTATTTTATTCAGTCCTATTAGTTATTACCTTTCCTCTGCTTATTTCCTCATAAGAAAAGGTAAGTTGTTAAAAAAAAACTATTAAAATTTGTAATTAAACAATTGCTTTTGTGTAATTATTACTTTTTAATGTTTTGACATAAAATTGACACTTTTAATTACAATGAGCTAGCTCCCTTTTCACCTGCAAAAATCTTTTCTATAGTTTAATGAGATGTGATTAAAATTAGTTTTTGCTGCTCAATTGGGAAGCTTTATTTATCACTGTGGGATATGAACATCTTAAGACATCATGTGCTATTTTTATAAGTTACTGTAGTTAGCCAGGATAAAAAGCAAACAAAACAAAATAAAACAAAAAAACCCATAAAAATAACTTAGGCAAAAAACAAAATCAAAGGTTGAGGTGAGGGGGGAGAACACTATAACAGTAAGTAAAAGAGTAAATAGACAGTGAAAGGAAAATCACCAATTAGAAATAGAAGGATAAAAAATGGTAATAAGCAGTAAATTGTGAGATATATTTCTTTAGTAAGAAAAGAATTTGTCATATTGTCTATAATAAGCATACAAAAAGTAAAACAATTTTTCTTCCTCTTTAAAATAATTAATGAGAACAGGGAAACATTTGCATTGAGTTCCACAATTTTTTTCTTTATTCAGTAAAAGAAGATGCAAAATTTTATCCAAACTATGAATTTGATATAGGAAAGTAATGACTTAGTATATGTTTCTGTGAATTTTCTTTATACCCAGAGTATTATTGAACATAAAAAACATTTGTTTTTTCCTTTTCCTCCCTTCTTTTCTCCCTCCTTCCCTTCATCTTTTCCTCTTTCCTTTCTTCCCTCCCTCCCTCTTTCCTTCTTTTCTTCCCTCTACCCCTCCCTTTCCCCTAATTCCTCACTCCTTATCTTCTTCCTTCCTCTTTTCCTCCCTCTTTCTCTTCCTTCCTCTTCTTTCTTCTTTCCTTCGTCCTTCCTTCCTTCCTTCCTTCCTTCCTTCCTTCCTTCCTTCCTTCCTTCCTTCCTTCCCTCTCCCAGGCTGGAAAAGCAGTGGCCACTCATAAGCTGAATTCTATTACTAATAGATACAGAAACTTTGATCTGCTCAATTTCTGACTTAGTCTGATTCACTTCTCCTTAAGCAGTTCGGTGGTCCCTTTTTTATAATGGTGTCATACAATATTAAGACTCAATTAGCTTTCATCCTATTATAGTTCAGAAGTCCTAAACTCAAGCAATTCACCAGTTTCAACTTCCTCAGCAGCTGGGATTACTTGCAAGAGACACCATACCCATTTCCTTCATACATTTATTTATCATGTAATTTATTCTTATTTTATTCCTTCATCATGTTCTTACTAGTTACTTTGAGCATATCCACCTTTTTACTCTCTCCTCCTTCCAATTTGAACTATGATCTGTGAGATCCCTTAAAACTCTCTATATAGGATCCTATGATTGACCACAATGAAAAAAATAATGAATGAATAATGTTTTTTTCTTTGCAGTTGGATAGACAGTGCATGGAGCAAAAAATATATATCAGACCACACACTTTACCTGTACAATGCCTTAGACTCAGAATTGAAGATTAAAATATATATACATAGAGATAGATCAGACCACACACTTCACCTGTACAATGCCTTAGACTCAGAATTGAAGATTAAAAAATCAGGCAGGATTGTTTATTCAAAATTGTGCAGTGATTTTTAATAATGGCAGGTTTCTCACTGAAATGAAGGCCCAGAATTCACAGTAATATTCTTCTAGTGTGGCTTCTTGTCTATGAATCATGGTTTACCATAGTTAATAAAGAATTAAAGCTCTAGGTCAACCAAGGGATAATGGAGATATGTGTGGTGGGTGTCAAAAATCTGTCAAATATTGACAATGAAGATCTGTACTGGAGATATGAGGGAAAAGCTATTATCAGATACATATTTAAATAGAATATGAAGTAGGTTGCTCATGTAACAAGATTGACAGACTAGTGTCAGCCATTCAGTAAGATTTTATTAAACATTAACTGTCATAAGTACTGTGCTAAGTACTGGGGATACAAAGAAAGACAAAAATAGTTTCTTCTCTCAAGAATAGCACTGTCTTATGGGAGAGACAGCATGCAACCAACTAACTATGGATAATTTATATTTATATTTATAGGCTAAATTGGAGATAATCCACAGACAGAAGATAATAGGCTTAAGGAAAAATGGAAAAAGTTTTCCTGTAGAAAGTGAAATTTTAGTTAGAACTTGAAAGAAGTCAAGGAAGAAGGAAGATAGAGATGAGGAGGGAGAGAATTCCAGGCCTGGCTGATAGTCAATGAAAATGTCTGGAGGAGGAAAAAGGAAAGCATAGCCCTTGTATATTATAGTACTTAGGTAATGTCAAGAAATCTAGAGAAAGGTCCTAGAATATTAGGTTGCCCATTTGAGGAGATTTATAGGAGAACACAGACAAGAGCTATATAGTAGAAGACATAGGTGGTTGCTATTTGTATTGCTAGGGGATTAAATGGAGGATGACCAACTAAAAGCATCCCTCTGTGGCTTGCTACAATCAACAAAATATCATTTATAAAAGCAAGCATCTGGCAAGTCTCGTTATCTATAGGAAGTTTCTCTTCCTTTTGAACAGCATGCAGGACATACTTTACTGTCAGAAACATCTTTGTTATGCATCCATATATCTCTTTCATGGATTGAAATATACATCCCTGCTTATATACATATACACATGAAGGATGGGTTCCAAAGGGTACAGATTACAATATATAACATTATGTATGTATTTTATTCCCAGTGCATCTATTTAATTTGCACAGTTAGTTGTCACAGTGGACAGAGAACAAGGTCTGAAGTCATGAAAGCTTATCCTCATGAGTTCAAATCTGATTTCAGGCCCATTCTAGATATATGATCCTGTGCAAATAGTTGTTTCATATGCAAAACAAACTGAAGAAGGAAATAGCAAACCATGCCAGTGTTTTTGCTACTACCTCTTATTATACGACTACAACACACTCTGTAGCCACTAATATATGTAACAAGACTCATCTGCATTGGATTTTTTGTGACTCTCCTCCAATGGAATAAAGAAAGCTTTTTTTTTTTTCTTATAAACCTCTGTGAGAAATTTGATTTTACTTTTTCAGAGCTGAATTTTTGGTGTTTTTGTAGTTGCATAACTTCTGTGACTCTTTGGTCATTTATTTTCAGAGTTTGATAATGAATTTATCATTTCAAAAAGCCCATAATTTATTATAGATTAATAGCATCATAGATTTAGAGATGGGAGGAACCGTAGTGGCCATCTGGCTCAAGTTCTCATTTTCCAGATGAAAAAAACTGAGATCCAGAGATATTAAATAACAGATTCAAGATCATATGGTAATAAATGGATTAATCTAGATTCCACATAAGATGAAAGGACTCAAAATGTAGCTTTCTTTCCATTGGTACCACAGTATTTGAATTTTAAGATTCCTGAATGCAAAAATCTATTAAAATATAAATGACAGGAAGGGAGTTCTGACATCATCATCTAATATATAGGTTGTTAAGGGGCAGATCAATTCTCTGAGAGCCTCCATAGTTGTGGATCATAGCATCTAAAGGATGTGCAGGGCAGCCTTTGCTGACACAGGTGTTGAGGACTGGGAATGAAATAAATTAGAGGCAGAGGGAAGAGGGGAGAGGTCAGACAACGTAACGGCTTCTCAGTCAGAGAGATCAGAGGACAGCAATTGCCTTTCAGTCTCTTTGTATCATCCTCTCACAAGAGGAGATCCATTCTGGGTTGGACCTCCAGCAGCCACTGTCAGGTGGCTCCCACGTATCCAACAATGGGTCAATGGAAGGAGAATGATTTAACAACCCACAAAAATACAGAGATTTTGGGACTAAAATCTGGAAGACCTGAGTTCAAATCCAGCCTCAAACACTTACTAGCTATGTGATTCTTACTTTGTCTCATTTTCCTCATCTGTAAGATGAGGATAACAATAGCATCTATCTCCCAGATTTGTTTTGAGGAGAAAATGAGATAACAATTGTAAAGGGCTTAGTACAGTATCTGGCACTTAGTATTATAAAAATGTTAGCTATTGTTTTTTTTATTATTACTACAGCTATTATTATTATTATTATTATAATTATTATAAAACAGTCAGTCAATAAATGGCAGACACTGTGCTAATAACTAGGGAATAATTGTCTCAGAAAGAAACAGAGAAGGGATGAGAAGATACTTATGTTTACACTATAATTATGTTACATTTCACATAAAGAAATAGACCAAATAAATGATCTTTTTTTTTCTTTTTTAATGAGGTTTATTGAAGCTAGACAGTGATTTTTATATGGTCAGTTGTTGTAATACACGGGAGCTGTTGGAAGACATAGGAGTCACCTGACAGTGACTGCTGGAGATGCAACCCAGACCTGTGCTTGTAAGTGTTTAACAACTGGCTGTTTGACCAACATTTAATCTACATTGTTACCACTTTCTGCATCATTTACTTAGATAATTAACAAGTTACTAAATCAAGCCTTGATTCCTATTACCTTTGAGCCGTGAATGGTCACAACATTTATTTTTTCCTTTTTTATAATAATAGCTTTTTTTTTCAAAATACATGCAAAGATAGTTATTTTTTTTTTAAAATCACATCCCTGCAAAACCTTGTTCCATTTTTTCTTCCTTTTTCCTCTTCCTCCTGCCACCCCTAGACTGCAAGCAATCCAATATAGGTTGAACATGTACATTTCTTCTAAACATATTTCCCCATGTAATGCTGCAGAAGAAAATCAGATCAAAAGGGGAAAAAACCATGAAAACACAAATAAACAAACAAATAATAACAAAAAGGTAAAAATACCATGATTTGATCCACAGTCAGTTCCCATATTTCTCTCTCTGGATGTGGATAGCTCTTTCATCACAAGTCTATTTGGAATTGCTTTGTAAAGAGCCAGGTTCATAACAGTGGATCATCCTATAATCTCATTGTTGCTGTGTACAATGGTCTCTTGGTTCTACTCACTTCACTTAGCATCAGTTCATACAACTTTTTCCAGGCTTTTCTGAAATCATCCTGCTGATCATTTCTGCCAATGGCCATCCACTAAGTTTCTAATTCCTTGCTTCTACAAAAAAAAAAGCTGCCACAAATATTTTTGCACATATGGGTTCTTTCCCCCTTTTTTATGATCTCTTTGGGATACATCTGTGTAGAGATGTACAGTTCTCTATGTCTCTATTTATAGAGACATTGCTGGATCAAAGAGTATGCACAGTTTCATAGCCCTTTGGGTATAGTTCCAAATCTCAGGAACATTTAACAACCATCTCTGGGGAGGAAGCTCTGTGAGTTGGCTCCAGTACATGTCTCAGTAAGGGATAATAGAAAGGTTTTGAGGTGTTGGGGGAAAGATTGCTCAAAATCTCTCCTGGAAACATAGTCTTTCATCTAAGATGTGACTCTGAGCTTTGTTTATTATATTCTATTATGGATGGCCTTTCTGAGCTTCAGTTTTCTAATATGAAAAATTTTGATAATTTGCCTAACTCTTAGGTATTGTTTATTTTTGGAGAAGAAAGACTTTTAAAATCCAGAGCACTTATAAATGTGAATTACCTGAAATATTGCAAATCATAGCTGAAAGCTGTAAGGAATTCCAGTCAGTAAAAAAGCATTTAATTAAATGTGTACTATGTGCCAGGCATGGTGTTAAGATTGTGATTACAAAGAAAGGCAAAGCTGTGGCTCCTGTTCTTTTTTTTTTTTAAACTGTTGATTTGTTTTATTTTTATTTTTTTTATTATTATAGCTTTTTATTTACAAGATATGTGCATGGGTAATTTTTCAGCATTGACAATTGCAAAACCTTTTGTTCCTATTTTTCTCCTCCTCCCCTCCCCCCCAGATGGCAGGTTGACTAATACATGTTTAATATATTAAAATATAAGTAAAATACAATATATATATACATACATATATATATATATATATATATATATATATAAATGTCTATACAGTTATTTTGCTGTACAAAAAAAAATCGGACTTTGAAATAGTGTACAATTAGCCTGTAAAGGAAATCAAAAACGCAGGCAGACAAAAATAGAGGGATTGGGAATTCTATATAGTGGTTCATAGTCATCTCCCAGAGTTCTTTTGCTTCAATTCATTACTGCTCTATTGGAACTGATTTGGTTCATCTCATTTTTGAAGAGGGCCACATCCATCAGAATTGATCATCATATTTGTAGTTGAAGTATATAATGATCTCCTGGTCCTGCTCATTTCACTCAGCATCAGTTCATGTAAATCTCTGCAGGTCTTTCTGAAATCATCCGGCTGGTCATTTCTTACAGAATAATAATATTCCATAATATTCATATATCACAATTTATTCACCCATTCTCCAATTGATGGGCATCCACTCTGTTTCCAGTTTCTAGCCACTACAAAGATGGCTGCCACAAACATTCTTGCACGTACAGGTCCCTTTCCCTTCTTTAAAATCTCTTTGGGATACAAGCGCAGTAGTAACACTGCTGGATGCAGTTTGATAACTTCTTGAGCATAGTTCCAAATTACTCTCCAGAATGGCTGGATGTATTCATAATTCCACCAATTATGTATCAGTGTCCCAGTTTTCCCATATCCTCTCCAGCATTCCTCATTATCTTTCCCTGTCATTCTAGATAGTCTGACAGGTGTGTAGTGGTATCTCAGATTTGTCTTAATTTGCATTTCTCGGATTAATAATGACTTGGAGCATTTTTTCATATGGCTAGAAATAGTTTCAATTTCTTTGTCTGAGAATTGTCTATTCATATCCTTTGACCATTTATCAATTAGAGAATGGCTTGATTTCTTATAAATTGAGTCAATTCTCAACATATTTTGGAAATAAGCCCTTTATCAGATTCTTTGACTGTGAAAATGTTTTCCCAGTTAATTGCTTCCCTTCTAATCTTGTCTGCATTAGTTTTGTTTGTACAAAACTTTTCAATTTGATATAATCAAAATTTTCTATTTTGTGATCAATAATGATCTTTAGTTCTTCTTTAGTTATAAATTCCTTCCTCTTCCACAGGTCTGAGAGATAAACTATCCTATGTTCTAATTTATTTATAATCTCATTCTTTATGCCTAGGTCATGAACCCATTTTGACCTTATCTTGGTGTATGGTGTTAAATATGGGTCAATACCTAGTTTCTGCCATATTAATTTCCAATTTTCCCAGCAGTTTTTGTCAAACAGTGACCCCAAAAGCTGGGGTCTTTGGGTTTGTCAAACACTAGATTATTAAAGTTATTGACTGTTTTGTCCTTTGAACCTAACCTATTCTACCAATCAACTAGTCTATTTCTTAGCCAATAACAAATGGTTTTGGTAGCCACTGCTTTATAATATAATTTTAGATCTGGTAGATCTAGGCCACCTTCATTTGATTTTTTTTTTTCATTAGTTCCCTTGAAATTCTTGATCTTTTGTTTTTTTAAATGAACTTTGTTGTTATTTTTTTCTTGGTCATTAAAATAGTTTTTTGGGAGTCTGATTGGTGTAGTGCTAACTAACTAGATTAATTTAGGTAGTATTGTCATCATTATCATATTTGCTCACCCTATCCAAGAGCATTTGATATTTTTCCAATTGGTTAGATCTGACTTTATTTGTGTGGGAAGTATTTTGTAGTTTTGCTCATATAGTTCCTGATTTTCCCTTGGCAGATAGATTCCTAAATATTTTATACTATTGGTAATTAATTTAAATGGAATTTCTCTTTGGAACTCTAACTGTTGGATTTTGTTAGTGATGTATAAGAATGCTGATGACTTATGTGGGTTTATTGTGCATCCTGCAACTTTGCTAAAGGTGTGCATTATTTCTAATAGCTGTTTAATAGAATCTCTGGGGTTCACTAAGTATACCATCATATCATCTGCAAATAATGATAATTTGGTTTCCTCATTACCTACTCTAATTCCTTTAATCTCTTTCTCAACTCTTATTGCCAAAGCTAGCATTTCTAATATAATATTGAATAGTAATGGTGGTAGTAAGCAACCTTGTTTCACTCCTGATCTTATTGGGAATGGTTTCAGTTTATCCCCATTACATATGCTGCTTACTGATGATTTTTAAATAGATGCTATTGATTATTTTAAGGAAAAGTCCATTTATTCCTATACTCTCAAGTGTTTTTAATAGGAATGGATGTTGGATTTTATCAAATGCTTTTTCTGCATCTATTGAGATGATCACTTTTTTTTTTGTTAATTTGGTTATTAATATGGTCAATTATACTAATAGTTTTCTTAATATTGAACTAGCCCTGTATTCCTCATATAAATCCTACTTGATCATGGTGTATTATCCTGGAGATGATTTTCTGAAATCTTTTTGCTAGTGTTTTATTTAAGATTTTTGCATCAATGTTCATTAGGGAGATTGGTCTATAATTTTCTTTCTCCATTTTCAACCTACCTGGTTTAAGTATCAGTACCATGTCTGTGTCATAAAAGGAATTTGGTAAGACTTCTTCATTCCCTATCTTTTCAAATAATTTATATAGTATTGGAGTTAATTGTTCTTTAAATGTTTGGTAGAATTCATATGTAAATCCACTTGCCTGGGGATTTTTTCTTTGGGAGCTGATTAATAGCTTGTTCTATTTCTTTTTCTGAAATGGGACTATTTAAGCAATTTTACTTCCTCCTCTGTTAATCTGGGAAGCCTATATTTTTGGAGGTAGTCATCCATTTCACTTAGGTTATCAAATTTATTGGCATAAAGTTGGGCAAAGTAACTCATTATTGCTTTAATCTCCTCTTCATTGGTAGAAAGTTCTCCCTTTTCATTTTTAAGACTGCTAATTTGATTTTCCTCTTTCCTTTTTCTAATCAGATTTATCAAAGATTTATCTATTTTGTTGATTTTTTTCATAAAACCAACTCTTAGTTTTATTTATTAATTCAATAGGTTTTCTTACTTTCAATTTTATCAATTTCTCTTTTTAATTTTAGAATTTCAAGTTTAATATTTGATTGGGGTTTTTCAAATTGGTCTTTTTCTAGCTTTTTAAGTTGCAAGCCCAATTCATTGATTTTCTCTTTCTCTATTTTATTCAAGTAAGCCTCTAAAGATATAAAATTTCCCCTTATTACCACTTTGGCTGCATCCCACAAATTTTGGTATGATGTCTCATCGCTGTCATTATCTTGAGTGAAATTATTATAATAATCAATATAATTTATAATTTGCTGTTTCACCCAATCATTCTTTGAGATGAGATTATTTAGTTTCCAATTACTTTTTGGTCTATTTACCCCTGACTTTTTGTTGAATGTCATTTTTATTGCATCATGATATGAAAAGAAAGCATTTACTATTTTTGCCTTCCTGCATTTAATTTTGAGGTCTTTATGTCCTGATACATTGTCAATTTTTGTATAGATTCCATGAACTGCTAAAAAGAAAGTATACTCCTTTCTGTCACCATTCAGTTTTCTCTAAAGATCTGTGATACCTAATTTTTCTAATGTTCTATTTACCTCTTTAATTTCTTTCTTATTTGTTTTGTGGTTTGATTTATCTAATTCTGAGAGTGCAAGGTTGAGATCTCCCACTATTATAGTTTTGCTATCTATTCTTCTTGAAACTCTCTTAACTTCTCCTTTAGGAAGTTAGATGCTATACCACTTGGTGCATATATGTTTAGTATTGATACTGCTTCATTGTCTATGCTATCCTTTAGCAAAATATAGTTTCCTTCCTTATCTCTTTTAATTAGGTCAATTTTTGCTTTTGCTTGATCTGAGATAAGGATGGCTACCCCTGCTTTTTTGACTTCACCTGAAGCATAATAGATTCTGCTCCAGCCTTTTACCTTTACTCTGTATGTATCTTCCTGCTTTAAATATGTTTCCTGTAAACAACATATTGTAGGATTCTGGGTTTTGATCCAGTCTGCTATCCACCTCTGCTTTATGGAAGAGTTCATCCCATTCACATTTATGGTTAAAATTACTAATGCTGTATTTCCTGCCATCTTATTATCCCCAGATTATGCTTTTATTTTTCTTATTCCCCCTTACCCCCTTTCCCAGTATTAAACTTATGGGCACCACTTGTGTCACACACCTCTCCCTCTTCAGGATCCTTCCCACCCCCTTTGAATCCCTTCCCCTTTCTTGTACCCTTTCTTTATTACTCTTTCCCTTTTTCCTTTTCCTCTCCCACTTTTTAATGAGGTGAGAGAAGTTTTTCTGTAAACCAAATATCTCAATTATTTTCTCTTTGAGCCAACTTTGATGAGAGTAAGATTCACAGTAAGATTCACACAATGTTCCTCCCCGTCTCTCAATACCCTCAGATATGATAGGTTTCTTTTGCTTCTTTGTGGGATGTAGTTTCCCTCTTTTTATCTCCCCTTTTCCCTTTTTCTGATGTTATCCCCTTTCCATTTCTATTTCCCTTCTTTATGTTATATTAGTAAAATCAAATTGTACACATACTCTTTACATATATCCACAACAGAAATACAGTTTTCAAGAGTTCTTTTTACCTTTTTCTGCTTCTCTTGAGTCATATGGTTGGAGATCAAATTTTTTGTTTAGTTCTGTTTTTTTCCTTAGAAACAAATGGAATTCATCTGTTTCATTAAATGTCCATCTTCTTCCTTTGAAGAAAATGCTCAGCTTAGCTGGTAGTTTATTTTTGGCTGCATTCCAAGTTCTTTTGCCTTTTGGAATATCAGATTCCAGGCCCTTCGATCTTTTAATGTGAAAGCAACTAGAACTTGAGTGATCCTTATTGTGGCACCTCGATATTTGAATTATTTTTTTCTGGAAGCTTATATTTTTTCCAGATGCTTATAATGTTTTTTCCTTAGTTTGATAGTTCTGAAATTTAACCACAATATTCCTTGGAGTTTTTATTTTAGTGCCTTTTTCAGAAGGTGTTTGATGAATTCTTTCAATGCCTATTTTACCTTCTGATTCTATTATATCTGGGCAGTTTTCTTTGATGATTTCCTGCAAAATAGTATCTAGGCTCTTTTTTCATCTTAATTTCCAGAAGTCCAACAATCTTCAGATTATCTCTCCTAGATTTATTTTCCAGGTCTGTTGGTTTTCCAGGAAGATATTTTCCTCTTTTTTCATTTTTTGGTTTTGCTTGACTGATTCTTGATATCTCAACAAATCATTAATTTCTATTTGTTCAGTTCTGATTTTTAATGAGTTATTTTCTTCATTAACTTTTTTTACTTCTTTTTTTGATATGTCCAATTGAGTTTTTAAATGAGTTGTTTTGCCTATGGAATTTTTTTCCATTTCACTATTTTTTTTTTTTTTTTTTTACTGAGTTATTTTCTTTTTTCAATTCACAGATCCTATTTTCTTGGGAGTTCTTTATCTTTTTTAATTCACAAATCCTATTTTCTTGGGAGTTCTTTATTTTTTCCAATTCACAAATCCTACTTTCCTGGGAATTCTTTACCTTTTCCAATTAACAAATTCTATTTCCCTGCACTTCCTGGGAGTTCTTTACCTTTTCCAATTCACATTTCAGGAAGTTGTTACTCTCTTGCATATCTTCTCTTTCCTTTCCCAATTTTTCTTCTAGCTCTCTTTTAAGATTTTTTATAGTTTCTTCTAGGAGAGCCTTGTGTGATGGGGATCAGATTACATCCCCCTTTGCAGTTTTGTCTGGAGACTGTCTGCTATTAGTCTCCTCGGGCTTGAAAACCTGCTCTCTTTCTGTGTAGAAGCTATCAATGGTCCTTTTGAATTTTTTACTCATTTTTTAATACCTTTAGGATCTGCCTTCAGGGCAAGGAGGTTACCAGCTTCCTCTACAGAACAGGGATAGGTATATGGACAGTAACTATCCTATCAATGGGCTGTAAAGAGCGACCAGCTGTGGGAGTGCTCTGGGAAAAGCTCTGTCTAGAAGTGACTCAGGCCTGGGTAGCACTGCGAAGCTGTGGAAGTTTCCTGCTAAGAGCTCCACTTTGTGGATTAATGACTGCCCTGGGGCTAGAGGGAGGGCAGTGAAAGTGTCACTACTTCAGTCAAAATCCTGCTGTGGGTATTAGCAGTTACCCTGCCTTGCACAGCACTGGAAGTGTCTCTGCTCAGGGAAGCATAGTCATGCTGTGGAAGTTCTATTTCCCTATGCTGAGCCCCACACTGTGCAGATTAGAGGCTGCCCTGGGCTGTGCCCCCTTGCTGTACAGATTTGTGACTGCTCCAGGCAAAAGGCCCACACTGCAGAATGTGGCTGCACAGCTGTGCTGTGGCCTGTGGTGGTTCACTCACTTCTGGTTTTGGGTCCATATAGCCAGATCCTGTTAGATTCTGGCATTTTTTTAGAATACCCTCTACCTTTGGCTTTAATTTCTCTGCTGGTCTACTGCTTTGCAACCAAAGCAGAGCAGTCAACCTATGGTAGAGTCCTCTCTGTAAATTTTCCAATCACAGAGTCTATCCCCACCTGGTTTGCTCAATATACTAGCTTCTGGTTCTATCCATGCTTGCACTGATCTGCTCCTACTGCTCAGCAGAAACCTTTTCTGGCGATCTTCCAGATTATCTTTGGCTGGTAAGTTGTTGCACTTCCAATCTTCATGAATTTTACCAGTCAAGCACTATTTTTGAGGCTGAATTTAATAATTAGTAGTGAGGGTATGAAAGGAGCTCAGAAAGTCATTTGTGCCTTCTTTGCCATCTTGGCTCCACCCTCCCTGTAGTTCCTGTTCTTGAAGAATTCTCTAGTTAATGGGGTAAAACATGTAATTAAATATGCATATAAGACATATGGTTCAACTAGGTGGTACAGTAAGCAGAATACTGAGCCTGGATTCAGGAAGATCTGAGTTCAAATTTCATTTCATACACTTACTAGCTATTTAATCCCTATTTGCCTCAATTATTTATATATAAAATAGGGACATAGAAGAAGGAAATGACAAACCATTCTAGTATCTCTGGCAAGAAAATTTCATGGACAGTTATTGGCTCATGCAGAGTCAGACATGATAGAATGGCTGCACAACAATAGTGTAAGATATATAGGGCAAATAGAAGCTATTTTTAGAGGAATAATCCTAGCAGCTGGGAGAATGTGAGTTTAATAGTCAATGAAGCTAGGGAGCTTAGGAGGTATGGGTAAGAAGAAAGATCATTCCAGATCTGGGGACTGAGAGAACAAATGTGATGAATCTTGAGAGAAACTATGGAATTTGAAGAATGGAAAGTAAGCCAGTTTGTCTGATCATACATTTTGTTTGAGGGGAATAAAGTAGATAAAGACTGGACAGTTTGGATCAAATTTGTGGAAGATTTTAAATACCAAAGAAGCTGTATTTGAGCTTGGAGGTAATTAAGGGCCATAATGTGTATGTTGTGTGACATGATCAGACTTACTCTTTAAGAAAATTAGATGTTGAGGAGAGTATAGATTTGATTGAGACAAGAATACCAATTATTGTTTTGAATCTGTGATTCAGTTATAACTGATTTTATGACCTATGGATATGGGGCTTTCTTGGAAATGATATTGAAGTGGTTGCTATTTCCTTTTCCAAAGAATACCAATTAAAAGGTTATTTTAATAATAGGTGAGAGCTAGTGAAACCTATATTAGGCTAATATCCAAGTGAATGTAGAGAAAGAGAAGTATGCTAGAGATAATATGAAGGTAGAAAGAAGAAGACTTTATAATAAGAAATTGGATATATAAGGTAAATGTGAATGAGAAGTTGAGAATGATATTGAGGTAAAAGGCCTGAGTGAGTGAGAAAATGGTGGTGATGTAAAATTTGAAAGAGGGGAGCCATGATAGTATTGAGCATGTTAAGGAACTGTTTTGGATATGTTTTGGATATGTTGGTCCAAGACACCATTAGGACATATAATTCAAGATGTTCAAAAGGTAGCTGGCAATGAAGGATTGTAGCTCAGGAGACAGATTAGAACTGGATATATAATTCCAGGAATCATATACTTAGAGATGATTATTGAAGCTATGAAGCTAATTAGATCAAGTGAGATTGCATAGAGGAAAAAAAATCTTAGGATAG
Source organism: Antechinus flavipes (assembly GCF_016432865.1). NCBI lineage: Eukaryota > Metazoa > Chordata > Mammalia > Dasyuromorphia > Dasyuridae > Antechinus > Antechinus flavipes. The sequence goes on from NC_067398.1 coordinate 531,434,085, forward strand.
AACCTTGGGAGACAATTAGTTAGCGAATATGACCTGGATGAAGATCCAGCAATGAAGACTGAGAAGAAGAAAAATAGGAAAAGCAGGGGGAGTACAGTGTTACAAAAAGCTAGAGGAGATAGAGTGTCCAGAAGATTGAGAGTGTTAAATACTGTAGAGAAGCTATAAAGAATGAGGCTTATTAGTTGAACAATTAAGAGATCATTGGTAATTTTGGAGAGAGAAGTTTCAGTTGAATAATGAGGTCAGCACCAGATTTCAGAGGGTTTTAAAGCAAGTAAAAAGAGAGGAAGTGGAGGCACTCTGTATAAGTGGCCTTTTTAAGAATAAATATAATATGATATCTAGTTCCATAAAATGAGGAATTTTTAAGGGTGGAGGAGACATGGGAGTAGTTGCAGGCAGAATGGAAGGAGCCAGCAATTAGGGAGAGATAAAAGAATATAGAGAGTGGAAATATAGTAGGGATAATATGTTGGAGAAGACAGGAGGGAATGAGATCAAATGTTATTAGGAAGGGGAAAAAGCATCCAGAAGTGAGAGAGAAGATAGTTGGGAAAATGTTTAAGAGATGTAAGGTAAAAAATATTAGAGAAGAAAAAAATTTAGGTGAATGGTCTCAATATTTCAGAGTGAAATATGAACTGATGTCCTAGGTTGATAGGATGCTGGGAGAGGTTACTGTGGAATAGTGTCATTCCCTTCATGCCCTCACCATTTTATTTCTGTACACTCTGCTCTCTCCATTTTCTGCTTCTGTGATTTTCTTTTCTGAAGTTTGAAAAGTATAGTGAGAAGATTTTTGGTGAAAAACTTCTCATTTTTCATTTTTATTTTAAGAGTAAACAAAAATAATGAAATGAGAATGTCTCCTTTGCTTCACAACTCTGTTTTATTGAGTATATTTGCAGCCAATTTGTATTTGTATTTATTAGGTGTAACTGCAAGTTTAACTAGCTAATTCCTCAACAACATGAGATGTGAAGTCACATATATTTAGTTTTAGCAAGACAGAGTTGGTTTGAGATCTAATTAAGGCAATCAATTAAGAAGTAAGAAATTGTAGGGCACAAATATGAAGGCCTTTGACCTTTGGGTCAACAGAAAACAGTTTTTACATGTAGTTACTTCTTAAATCAAAAATGAACTAGAATGAATATTGCAGGATTAGGGTTTTTGGGACAGTGGAACTAGTTGGCTGGAGAGAGATTAAGTTTTCAATGTGAACATTTATACCCTTGAAATTGGCAAATACTATAAATTCAAATTTGATTTATTATTTTATTGATTCTCTAGACTAACGAAAGTGTTTGAGAAAATAACAATAATGTATACTAAACTTAAAAGTGTGTAATGCTTTTCGGATAATTATAGCTGATTATAGCTGGTTAATAACTCTGTATTAGTTCTGTGCAGAGCTAATTAAACTTTTCCCACTTTTGACCTTTTTTTAGCTGAGAAATTTTATGTGGCCCCAAATATGGAGGTATATAAATTAGGTATACAAATTAAACATTTATGGGTAATAAATCATAATTTTGTGATGACCACATTCTATTATGAAACTCCATATGGGGTTGTGAACTACAGTTCAAGAAGCTGGGTTGTAGGGGATAAAATATTTTCCTATCATTTTAGATTCCGGCAAAAGCTTTTCCCAGATTAATTTCTTTACAGTGCTGTGGGTGTTATTTGTTGTCTGCAAATGTTCTTTGCAGAAGGGTAAAAATATTCCACTAATTGGTACAAGTGGATGAGACTATATGCAGCATGATGTGAGACTTATTATTGTTTTCAAAGCAAAAATGGATCCATGGAGGGAAGCTGTCTACTCTAATAACTATTGAAATGCCTACAGAGAGCAGCTTGTTTCATTTTATTTTAGTTCATAGTTAGCTTCAAGAATTTAAGTATTTCAGTTAGCTCATAATTTTAAATGAACTAGAAAGCAGCTATATTTCCTTTCATATATTCCATTTTCTTCTCTCCATATAGGTTTTTTTTTTTTAACATAGATTAATTGCATGATGTTCAATGAGTTTCATCCTGTGTTCCTAACAGTTCAAAACAATGAACTCTGAGACTTTACATTAGGACACTGGCATTTGGGGAAGGGAGCTTCCTCCATAAATCATAATCCTGTATTGTAGGCAACTGTAGTAGGTCCCATATTACAATTATTTACAATATAGAATTACCCATCTCATCTTTTGTAACTTCTGGGTTGCTATCTCTTAGGCTCCTATTTCTATTTGAACCTGGGACTAATATTCCCTCATAATTACTCATCCTATGTACTTCTTTCAGACTCCTGGCAGTTGAAGAGGTCTAGTTTAGCCACAAAATTTGTTGTCAGGATTGAGTTAGACTTTGTAGGGGACTGGATGCCATAATGTCAATGCATATCTCCCTCCTTTTTCCTCTCTCTGACTTCCACATCTGAATTTATCCTGTGTATCAGAATTGCTAGTTACAGCTCTATTTTAAACAACTTTTAAAAAACCAAACCAAAACAAAAATTGTTCTCCCTTTGATAGACTGACCAATTCAGTTGAATTTAATTTCTGGATTAACTATCCTTGCCATTAGCCTACCTAATGTGACTATTAGCTCTACTGATACTCTTTTTCTTCTGTAATAAACTTACAGTATTTTCTCATGGGGGTTTGGTAATATTTTTCAGTTTAGAATGGCTGTAGGTTTTTTGTAGAATCCCATTTTCTGCTAAGTTTGCACATATCTATTCTCAAATTCTAGACTTGAATTAATTTTTTTTTCATAAACCTATGTAAGGAGAAGGAAAAATAAGTTTTGGAAACAGTTTCAGAAGGGCTAGTTAGGAAGATCTCTTATCATGGAACACATCCATGATGTATAAGAAAATATTTTTTTCTTTCCAACATGATGATTCAGTTCGGCTTCATCCCTTAGTATTCTGCCATGAAGGAGACCTGTGTTACTAGTGGATTTCTGTATGCTTTATTTTTAGTCAAATTTGTGATGCAGGAGAGAGAACTAAGTTTCAGTTATTTCAAATACAACAAGGAAGATCATTTTGTTGTTCCAACTGCAGGAGTTAAGGATGCATGAGTTGTTGCTTTTCTTCATTAAAATGAATCTATAAAATGGTTTTGCCATAGCTTTGTAGAGGGAATATTTTGAGAAAATATTTTCCTTCTCATAATAGTCTTGAGTTTTAGGTAATATAGGTAATTTAGGTAATATAGACTTTAATTTGGAAGACAGTTTTTGGACTCTGTGAGGAAGAGATAGGGGCAACTCAGGAATAACAGAAATGCAATGGGTAATCTTACAATGTTTGCTAGTTGTAGCAAAGGGAAATCAAACTAGTCACCTAGATAGAAAATATGGGATTTTAAATCTTTGATTCAAAGAATTCCTTCTTCAAAGAATTCTTGATACTTTCCTCTCTTGTGCCCACAGGATGTCCTCTCTTTTTACTCTCTCCTCCATAATATTTCTTAATCGGGGATTCTTAATCTAGGTATTCAAGATATTTTGGGTTTTTAAGTTTTTAAATTTTCAATAGTTTTTTATTTTTCTAAACATGTGTAAAAATAATTTCAACATTCATTTTTGTCTTTGTGTTTCAAATTTTTCCCTCCTCCCTCTCTTACCTCCCCCTCCCCAAGACAGTAAGAAGGGAATATAGATTAAATATGTGTAGCTCTTTTAAATATATTTCCATATTTGTCATGTTTTGTAAGAATAATCAGACCAAAAAGATAAAAAAAAACACACACAAGAAAGAAAGGAAAAAGCAAACTGAAAACTGAAAATGGTGAAAATACTAAGCTTCAGTATACATTCAGTCTCCATAGTTCTCTTTCTGGAGGTAGATGGTAATTTTTATTCCAAGTCTGTTAGAATTGTCTTTAATCACCACATTGTTGAGAAGAGCCAAGTCCATTATAGTTGATCATCACATAATCTTGTTACTGTGTACAATGTTCTCTTGGTTCTGCTTACCTCACTCAGCATTGGTTCAAAGATATCCTGTTTAAAAAAAATATTTTGATGACTTAATTGCAATGTAATTAAATTCTTTTATCTTATGTATTTTGTTTTATACTTCTAAAATTGTTTTTGAGGAGGGCTGCACATTGGCTCCATCAGACATCGACACACAAAAAAACAAAGGTTACACTCTAAATCTTTTCTCTCATTTGTTGTCCCCTGGCATCTTCCTGCACCAGGCCACAGACACCACTTCAAATACTGAGCAGTGTGATTGCCTTATAATCATTTTAATCCATCCTAGGACTTCTTAAATTTTTCCAACTTGTGACTGCTTTTCAACTGAGATGTTTTTACATGACCTTGAGTATAGTAGGCATATAAAATAGATATATAAATAAAACATTTACTGGTAATAAATCACAATTTCATGACCTCTTTATTCAATTATGTGACCCCCATATAAAGTCACAGTACACAGTTTAGGATGCTTTGAGCTATCCTATATTGTTGCTAACTGATTAAGATTCCTAAAATATTATATTGTACTTACGAAGTACTATGACCAACTGCTTCCAATTTCTGCTGGGATAAAGTCCAAATTCCTTAGAATGAAAATGAAGATTCTATTCACTGCCTTCAGCATGTTTTTAACCTTCTAATGAAAAAGCATTTTTTGTCATTCCCACTTCTAATTGAAAAGCAAGAAAAGAAAAAAAAATCCTTGTAACAAATATGTATAGTCGAGTAGTACACATCCCTACACTGTCCATGTCCAGAAATAAATATTTCCTTTTGTATCGTGAAGTCCTTAGCTTTCTTGCAGGAAGTGAATAATGCGTAGTTTACTAGCAGTTTTCTGGAAACACAGATGGTTACTGCATTTATCAGAGTTCTTAAGTCATTCAAAGTTATTTTCGTTTATCATATTTTTGCTGTACAAATTACTCCTTTAATTCTATTCACTTCAATCTGCATCAGTTTATACAAGTTTTCTCTTCCTTTTCTCATGTTTAAGGCATAACAGTATTCTATTACATTTATAAATGTGTATATGTGGATACATATGTATATATAAAATATAATCTCTTCAGTCTAAAATTGTTTTTACTTGTCTATGTGAACTCTACATTCCAGTAAAATTTGTCTAGACATTGTTTTTTGTACAAATTATGGTCATCTTATATTCTACCACTTTCACTCATTGCCAAGAAATCCTTCTCCACAACTGAATTTATTCTTTTAAAGATCAACTCAAGTTTCACTTCTTCAATGAAGCCTCCTCTGGGCATTCTGGTCAGTGTGATTTATTTCCTTTTCTGAAAATCTTTCTTTTCACATTTATTGTACAAAGTATTTGAAAACTGTTGGAATCTTTACAAATTGCTAACTCATTAGAGTTGATAGATTGCTGATCTGATCTTACAAGAAGATGTTTTGGGCCAGAACCTGAAACAAGGTACTAAGTAGAACTAATTAGTACAATGCTTGTGTTCACACCTTTACTCAACTGAGTTCACAAGTATGCCAGATTCACAAAGTAAACTTTGTAACTTTGTGAATTCACACCTCCCTTAAAGCTCTTAGGGCAGAGAGCACTATGGGAGAAAACCCATAATCCCTCTCTTTCGTATCCCACAATTCCTCCCTCTTGTATAAAAGAAACAGACAGAGGCTCTCGGGGAGATTTCAGTGGAATTACGCCAGAAGCCCTCTCTCTGAGGCAAGAGAGATTCACTAGAATATTTTTCCACTTGGCTGGCTGGTGGCGGAAGAAGAGTTTTCAGAGGTGGAAGCTATGAGTCGAGATTTCACCAGAATTACATGACGAGTGGAGCTGGCTGGAGGCTGAAGAAAGCAGAGGCAGAGGCTGAAGGACAAAACCCTTGGATTTGGAGATATTCGGAGGGCTCTAAGCTAACTGGGCTATATTAGAGACAATAAAACATCTGAACTTTTATCACCTGGCTGTGTTTTGAGAAGAACAAGAACTCCAACAGAAAACACTGCTACTACTGTGTTTCCCTGATAATAAGACACTGTCTTATTAATTTCTTTGGACAGAAAAAAAAAAAAAACCAGAGGGCTTATTTTCAGGGGAGGGCTTATTTTAATGAACATTGACAGCAATTTTAATAAACAGGTAAATGTGAACAAAAAAAAGTACCTTTATTCAATAATGATCATGTCATCTTCTTAAACAACATTGTCATAAGTGTCCATACCCTGAATTCCGTCCTGGATGTCTTGGGCCTCTATTTCCTTCAGAAGAAGTGGACCCAATCTGTCATGTCCAGCAATATAGCTCACTTTAAATGAACATGTCTTGTCCAGGTAACCTGCTCGTAATGCCTTGGCGACACAGCTGTCAGTAATTTTATCCCATGACCTCTTCACCCAAGTCACGACTTCTTGCAGACAGGGCTTCACAAAGTTTCCATGCTGATTTCTTTCCATTCTATTTTCAATGTAGTCATTGACTTCCATGCGCAATGGTCCTTGAATGGCTTGTTTATTGCAATATCAAGGGTGTGGAGATAGGCAGTCATTCCTGCAGGAATCATTACTTGATCTATTCTTCTCTCTGCAAGGAAGTTCTTCATTTCTTTAGCATGGTGAGTGCTGGCTGAGTTCTTTTTTTATCCTTCATCATGCCCCCTGAGTTCTTCTTTTATCCTCCATCATGCCCCTTGTATCCTCCATCATGCCCCCTCACTCCTGCTTACATACCGGGTTTTTATATTGTCCTGCCTCAGCTCTCCTCCGCGGCACTGCTCTCAATGGTGCCAGCAAGCAAATCACTGGGGAAGAACAGGATGACTCTCTCACTGCTGCAGCTCTGATTGGATGCAGCTCGGAGCACGGTGTGCATTTCACCCGGAGCATGGGGGGGAGGGAGGGAGACGGTGCATACAGAGGGTACCGTAATGTAGCGTGTAGAGCAGGGGATCACCTTCACTATAGTAGCAATCTCAATAGGGCTTATTTTTTGGGGAGGGCTTATTTTAGAGGAATCTTACACAGTAAGGGGAGGGCTTATTTTCAGGATAGGTCTTATTATCGGGGAAACACTGTATCTTGTACTGTTATTTACGTTTTTGTTCTGCCCCCTCCAGCAAAGATTCAATCCTGTGAAAACAGAGTTTATATGTATATTTTTGAATTCACAATGTCTATACATTTCTTTCTGGGTAATACTTTTCCTTCATAGAATCTTTTGTACATAGCATTTATTAAGTTTTCATCATATGTCAAGCACTGTATCAAGCATTCCATACATAATACACCAGTGACCCAGTTATCCCACATTTCTTCCAACCTTATGTCCAATCTATATCAGTGATATCACCATAGATGAAGAATGGAAAATTAGTTACTGCATATTATAGATGGGTCATAATTTATCTTAAGGATAATGCATACGAAAGGTAAGAACTATTTCTAAAAGACAGATTCTGTAACTATTGATCTGGCTCCATCACTTTAGAAAATGAAAATATTTATATTTTCATATCATATATATTTGCATTCCATCTTTTATTTGGTGATACCACAGACCTAGACATAATCATGGTTTCATATGCTGAGATGGAAAACTATCAAAGTATAAACTTTTATACTTTGATGAATTCATGATATAATTTACATCATAGTCTATGTATATGTATATATGTCTATATACATATATATGTATATTCCTCTATATACCTCTAAAGGAACAGATAGTAAATTTTCCATGACTTCTTATTGGATGTCATCTTGTCTGTATATTCCCTATATCCGCCTAGAACATATCCCTCAAATAACAAGATATTCCTCTAGATTTAATTTTTCTTAACATTTTATGGATAATATTATAGCACTGGGGATACTATTATTCATATATTACTCTTAATTTTTGTTGTATCACTAACCAATTTCTTTCCCATCAGTCATTTCCTGGGTTATAGTCATGGAAATATACTATGTGCCATGTTTATTCACTGTGTGCCTCATTGTTTTTTAGATTGGGCCACACATAATTTTTTCTTTTTGGAAATTTGTACCCATGTAGAATTAATAGTAGAATATTATTATTTAAAATATAAATATGAGAGTAAGGGAATAGCTCAGGATCACTGAAAGCACTAACTTCCCAGGTAAAATGCAATCCACTTCTTTTTTCCTTTTAAATTAGCTTATTTCCTCTGTATTTCCATATACATACTTGAGCAAGCATTGCTAAGAGAAATGGAGACAGAAAGTTTTGAATAGGCACATGCACACACATAGTTTTATGTACTTTAAGCTCTCATGAAATTGTCATCTATATTTTTGACTGTAAAATCTATACTGCAGCATAAAACCATATATTAATAACAAATGATTATCTTTGACATTAAATACAAAAGACCCATAGTTTATGAATTTTTAAATTGCTCTTCTCTGTTAGACGGTGCATAATTGGCCAAGCACTTAATTTACAAGTTTATTGTTTCTTAACTTTCTCAGTGTGTTTGATTAACTTTTGAGCCTAAATGCCATTTTTATAGCCTTGCCATTTCTGAGATTCCCAAATGAGAAAAATGGACTTTCATATATGAAAGGTCAATAAAATAAACTTATCATTTGAATGTCAAGGGCATAGTAATTTACTTTTGTCCCTTTAATGAAAATGTCATGACTCAATGTGCCGTGGTAAGCAAATGATACTGTAGTTTAAATAATGACAAGAGCTAGTCATTTAATGAAAAACAGGCACCCAGTAAAAGAAAATGTTCCATGAACTCAGCATTAGTGTGGAAAATAGGCTACCAGTTTTAATACATTTCTTTTTAAGAAAATATTTTTAGAATCATTGTCTATGACTAAGTGACAGTGGTATTTGGGACAGGCCCTGTGTCTAAGGAAGAGTTGAACTAAAAATCTGGTTAATTCTGGGACTACTGTTAGGTATTTACTTTTCCTGAATCTTTGAATTCTATCCATGCTCTTGTCATTTAAATGTGCACTCCTCCCACATTCCTCATTTTCTGTGTTTTGTGTTGTCTTTTCCTTATGTCTTGGGATAAAAGAAAAAACAACTCTCTTCTTTGCTGAGATTGTTTCATGAGGCAGGGGAAAGGGCACTGATTGGACTCAGAAGATAACTTGTGGAATTCTCCCTTTATTATTTACAATATGTGATCATAAGGCATAAAAAAAATCACAACCACTTTGAGGCTCTGATACCTCAGTAGCTGAAATGGGATAACTATAGTTGAAGCATGTTCCTCACAAGTTTGTTGTGAAAATAAAATGAGATCATGAATATAAAGCATTATATGAATGTCTATTATTGTTATTATGGGTAGGCCCCCCAACCCTCTGTCTATATCCTTTCCAATTTCCTTTTTTTTGGACTTTGATCTATCAATCATCTTATTTCTCTTGTGTATTTACAAACACTTCCTTTTTACTGTCTGCTTTTATTTAGCTTAAGTTTTCCCCATTCTAAAAGCAACAACAGTAAAATTTCTGAAAGTATATAACTTTCCTTGACCCTGATATCATCTCTATCTATTAAACTTTCTTTTTCTTCCTTTTCATGGCCGCAGAGTAGCCTATACTTCCTGCTTGTAGTTTCTCAATATACTCATTCCCTAGCCTCTTCCTATTGATCTTTAGTCCAAATTATTCTGTCCAAACTTCTTTTTACAAGGACACCAATGATTTTTTCTCCCCTCACTAAATTAAACATCCTTTTAAAAAAAAGCTCTTTATTTTCTCTGACCTCTTTCTTTCATAGTTCATCATTTTCTCTTTCTTGATTTCCCATTCCATAATTTTGTTATGAATTTCACATATTATGAAATATATGTTATGTTATGAAATATATGTAATAATGTTATGAATTTCAATCTTTGGCCATTTTTTTGTTCTCTTTCTTAATGACATTGCTGGCCTATCAAAGTTTAGTATCATCTCTACTCAGTTAACTAAAACATGCATATCTGTATCTCAATTTATCCATAGCTCTCCAGTTCTGAAATTTCTAAATACCTACTTGGAAAATCCCACATAAGATATGAGTAGCATTTGTATATCACTATCTTCCTCTTACTATGAAGCCCGATCTTTTATACCAAAATAGCTATGGTTGAGTTCTTTTTCCTTTGCTTGCTCATTTTTATCTTCATTTTTGTTTTGTTTTGTTTTATTTTATTTTTAGCAGCTAATTATTAGAATAAAATTTTAATCCTGAATTGTAGTAACATTGTCCTAGGCTTCAAGTTCTTCTTACTTTGATTTTCTAAATTCTTTTTAGGGACTCAACATCAAGGGGCCCAGCCTCTTTTTTTTGTAAGTCACAGTTAAGGCCTCCAGATATGCTGTCTCCCCCCAAAAGAGTACTTACAAGAACTTAAAATGAAATGTAAAAAATAAATGAGGGACTGAGGAAAAATTAGGGAAAAAAGAGTAATCAAAAAATTATAAAAAGAAAGCTAAACAATTGGAAGAAGAAATAAAACGTTAAAGAAAAAAACAATCCTTGAAAACCAGAATTAGGCAAGAGGAATTTATTGATGTTATAAAACAATAAGAAATAATAAAACTAGGAAAATAGAAAAGGGTATGCAATGTCTCACTAGAAAAGCAACTGATTTGGAGAACAGATTGAAAAGAGACAATATAAGAATTGTTGAACTACCCAAAATTTATGATGAAAAAAAGGATCTGAATATAATAGTATAAGAAAGTATCAAGGAAAAGTTCTCTGAAGTTCTAGAACAAGAAAGCAAAGTAGAAACAGCAAAAAAAAAAATCTGCTATTACCTAACTGAAAGAGATCCCAGGAAGAAAACTTACAGACATGTTAGTCAAGTTTCAAAACTCCGAGATTAAGAAGAAAATATTAGAAGAAACAAGAAATAAAGCAATTTAAATACTGCAGAAATATAGTCAGGATTTCATAAAGCCTAGCAGCTTCTGTTGTAAAATATTGTAGGTCATTGGTCTTAGAATTTTATATTTTGAAGAGCAAAAGAACTGAGGTTGTATGCAAGAATAACTTGCCCAGCAAAGTTGAGCATAATCTTGAATGGAAAAAAAATGGACATTTGATAAATTGAAAAACTTTCAGGTATTTATAACAAAAAGACCAGAACTCAATGGAAAATTTGATTATAAAAGTTTCAGAATAAATATAAGAAAATAAATAAAGACTAATTATAAGGCACTTATTAAGGTAAGACATTTACTTACTATGTCTATGAAAATGTCATCACTATTCTTTAAACTGTCATTATTACCAAGGTAGCTTGTAAGAAATATTGGGATTCAGTTGTTTATAATGGGGTGATGTTAAAAAATGGGTAGAAAAAAGCAAAAGGGAGCTAACATAATATAAAAATTGGATGTAAAAGGAAGAACTAATGCAGAGGAAGCAAATGGGGAATGGAGAGTTGGTAATGTCGGAACCTTATTTTCATCTGTGTTGAAGAGGTAATGTGTATATTTAGAAAGGTATAGAAGTCTTCTGAACATTTAGAAATGTGAGAAAATTGGGGGACAGTATGGGATAAGGATTTGTTTAGTCATGCCCTAATTGATGAACATATCCTCATTTTCCAATTCTATGCCACAATTAAGAGAATTACTAAAAGATATTTTTGTACATTTAGTTCTTTTTGCTTTTTAAAAAAAATCTCTGTGACACATATATCTAGTATTGATATTACTCAGACAAGATGGCATAAGACTTTTTCAAATCCCTCTTTCCCTTTTCAGTCTTTTACCTTTGATATTACTTTCCATTTATACTGTATTTTGTATTTGTATGTTGTCTTGTTAAATTATAAACTTTTTGAGAGAAAGTACTATGCTTTTGTCTTTTTTGCTTCCTTATAACTTACCTCAGTGTTTGGAAAACGGTCAATTTTTAATAAATACTTATTTACTGACAATACTTATTCTTAGTGATTCCTTTATGAAATCTTAATAAATTCCTTAACTAAATTAGAAAGGGAATCTAGTCCTTGGTTGAACACAAATTCAACAATTTCTTAAGTCTTTCTAATGGATAAGCCTTCCAGGTCAGGAGAAAGTACTCTATAGATACAATTAGAGTCTGTAAAAATTTGCCTCACATATTCTTCTAACATGAAGCCTGTCCCCTGCTAAGGAGAAATTCTAAAATACAGTGCTGTGTTATTTTCTGTCTTCCTATCAAGGAAATACTTAGCATAATTGTAATTCTCCCTCAAGAATATACAAATTTTTAAATAATTAAAATAAATCTAGTTTTGTGCTGCGATGCTAAGGTATGACAAATAGGCAAAATTAGGTATACTAGGAGCCTGGCTCTCTTAATTAGAGGTGGAAAGTTGGAGTGCTCTCAAGGCATAGGAAATGAAAATTTAAGGACACAACTTTGATCAAGGAGCTTATGACAATGGAATTGACACAAATCTTCAGCTCTCAGAACTGGGAATAGAGAAGAGCAAGCACTAAGATCTATTACATGCATTGATCAAAGAGTCATGATAAATGTCCCATATTCTCATTCTTAAATACTTTCAATAATTATATAACAGAGAAGTGATCTTCAGTAATCACACTATAAAATCACTGATATAGAAAAAATATATGTGTCTGAAAGTGAAATAATTTTGATTTATATATGGTACATCAAAACCAAATTCTCTCCTCCCTTTTATTGTTCACTGAAGAAATGAATTCAAGAATCAAAAGGAACATTGGTGGTAAACTTATGCAACTAATACTAGAAAGGAATCTTCACTATAATACTCAAGAAATTGTCATCCAGACTCTGCTCAAAGAATTCCATTGATAGTAAACCAACCACTTAATGAAGGAGCCTATTCCACTTTGTTATAGCTATAAATATTATGACATTTGGCTAGCCTAAATTTCTTTCTTTGAAACTTCTATCTATTTCATGATTCTGGTTTTTGAAGTGAAATAGAACATATCTAGTCTTTATTCTAATCCCACAAATTAGCCCTTTAAATATTAGCTAGTTGTTATATCTATCTTGATATATAAATATTTTTCTATTTAAATATTTTGTTTCTTTATTTAATTCTTATGTAACTTAGAATGATTTTTTGGTTGTCCTCTTGAATGTAACAGTATTTTAAAGCTACAATATCTAGAATTGTATATTATATATATATATACATACACACACACATACACATATATGGTATATAATATACAATTCTAGATATTGTTATTTAGGTGAATTGTTTCTATGATAAGGTGCATAGGAACTACTACATTGTAATGTCTAGAACTCTTTTAGTAAAGCCATAGATCACATAAGCTTTTCTGGATGTCATACATATTATTGACTCATATTGAGCTCTTAGTCCACTAGAAAACATCTCTCTATCCAATTTTTTCCCAGACAAACTCTTAACTAACCACTTCCCCCACTCCCAACCTGTATTTATACCCATTGATTTTTTCATATTTGATTCAATCTGTTTTTTTCTATCCTTTCTAAGATCTTTTAAGATTCTGACTCAGCAGCAGGTGTACTCTTCCAAATTTGTGTCATCTGAAAATATGGTAAATGATTCATCCATCAAGGCCTTTATCCTAATTCACTGATTAAAAAAAAAAATTAAACAGCAACAGTACCGAACCAGATTCCCTGGAGACTTACTGCCAATTTGACATTGAACTATTAACTACTGCTCTGAATCTGACTAAGTCCTGATCTGTCTGATTGTATTATCATTTCATCTACATTTTATCATTTTTTCCCCCTAAAAATGGGATGTTACTTTAAAAGTCTGTTTACAATGGCATTTCTATAGCATTTCTATATCATTATCTGAACCTAAAAGTTTACTTACTCTGTTTTGAAAACAAAAAGAAATAAGGTTAGTTTGGAATAGCCATTTTTGCTCTTCATAATGATTTCTTTTTTATCTTTATGTTGCCCATTTAAAAAGATATATTCTAAAATGTTTTTCAGAACCAGTCAAATTCACTGGCTTATAATTTGCAGGTTCTTGTTTTTCTATCCTTTATTAAAAGTGTGACCATAATGATTTTTCTTTAGTCTTGTGAAATATTTTTCATTATTCATGACCTTTCAAATTCATTGAACAGGCATATATGCTACTGATTTCAGTGCTCAAGTAACTAATGCCTCTGAGGAAGATGGCTTGAATTCATCAAGTGTTGAAAAGAGCCGAGTCCAGTACAGTTGATCATCACATAATCTTGTTACTGTGTTCAATGTTTTCTGGTTCTGCTTACTTCACTTACCATTAGTTCATGAAAGACTTTCCAAGCTTTTCTGAAATCAACCTGCTCATCATTTTGATGAGGTTTGGTGCAGGGCAGAGAGGTGTGGGAACCCCTTGTGATCAATACAGGTTCTTCGTAAAAGAATTTCTGAACCTTAAAAGTTAGACTGGCAAAAAGAAGTTTTTGGCACTGAGAATTCAGCTTTTGCTAGGAGGCTAGCTTCCTCAGTGACAAGATTCCAACAGGGAAGTAAAGGTCTAGCTGAGGAATCCTGGCAGAGAGATAAACAGGGGTTAATGCTGAGAAAAGGATGTCTTCTTGGTGGGCAGGGGTCCTTGCAGTTAGCTATGCCAAGATGAGGTCCCTTGGTCTGGCATGTTCCTGCTTTGGGCCTCTGCAAAGAAATGAGCCCCAAACTTGCTCTTTAAAAGATATTTGAGACTCGTTTCAATTGAATTACTGTCCCTAGGCCTAGATTTCCAATAGAATAGGATGATTTATTGGGAGTGGTCAAGCCAATTTTCAGCTCAGTAGGAGTAGATAGAAATCTAGATCTCCAGCTAAATGAGATTATTTAAGTTTGAGCTAAATAGGAGTGCTCCTAGACTCAACTAGTCCCACTAAGATAATAGAATGAAATCACTTTATCTTGATTCCCTGAGGCAGGCCTCTCCCAGGAGATTTTCTCCAGAGCTTAAGGAGAGTTTCTCCTCTTCAAGGAGAGTTTCTCAAGTGTGTACCCCAAAGTCAGGTCATTTTCAGGGTTCCCCCCATCAATTTCCTTTTTTTTTATATAGTTTTTTATATACAAAACATATGCATGGATAATTTTTTGACATTGACCCTTGCAAAAACTTCTGTTTCAACTTTTCCTTTCCTTCCCTACCCCCCTCCCCTAGATGTTGGTAGTCTCATACATGTTAAATATGTTAAAGTATATGATAAATACCATATATGTATACATATTTATATAGCTTCTTGTTGCACAGGAAAGATTGGATTTAGAAAGAAGATAAAAATAACCTGAGAAGAAAAAAGCAAAAATGCAAGCAAACACTAGCAGAAAGAGTGAAAATGTCGTGATCCATACTCATTTCCCAGTGTTCTTTCTCTGGGTATAGCTGGTTCTCTTCATTAAAGATCAATTGGAACTGATTTGGATTCTCTCATTATTGAAGAGAGCCAAGTCCATCAGAATTGATCATCATTTGGTATTGTTGTTGAAGTGTATAATAATCTCCTGTTCTGCTCATTTCACTCAGCATCAGTTCATGTTATGTCTCTCCCAGCCTCTATGTATTCATTCTGCTGGTCATTTCTCATAAAACAATAATATTCCATAACATTTATATAGCACAATACTTCAGCCATTCTTCAATTGGTGGGCATCCCTTCAATTTCCAGTTTCTAGCCACTAAGAAAAGGGCTGTCTTCCCTTCTTTTATATCTCTTTGGGATATAAGTCCAGTACTAACACTGCTAGATTAAAGGGTATGCACAGTTTGATAACTTTTTCAGCATAGTTCCAAATTACTCTCCAGAATTGTTGGATCCATTCACAACTCCACCAATAATGCATCAGTGTTCCAGTTTTCCCACATCCCTTCCAACACTCAGCATTATCTTTTCCTGTCATCTTAGCCAATCTGAAAGTATGTAGTAGTATCTCAGAGTTGTTTTAATTTGCATTTCTCTGATCAACAATGATTTGGAACACCTTTTCATATGGCCGGAAATAGTTTCAATTTCATCATCTGAAAATTGTTCATATCCTCTGACCATTTTTCAATTGGAGAATGACATGATTTCTTATAAAGTAGAGTCAATTCTCTTTATATTTTGGAGATGAAGGTTTTATCAGAATTTTTAGCTGTAAAAAAATGTTTTTCCAGTTTATTGCTTCCCTTCTAATCCTTGTCTGCATTAGTTTTATTTGTACAAAAGCTTTTTAACTTAATATAAATAAAATTTTCCATTTTGTGATCAATAATGACCTCTAGTTCTTTTTTGGTCACAAATTCCTTCCTCTTCCACAGTTCTGAGAGGTAAACAATTCTATGTTCTACTAATTTATTTATAATCTCATTCTTTATGCCTACATCATGAACCCATTTTGATCTTATCTTGGTGTACAGTGTTAAGTATGGGTCAATTCCTAGTTTCTGCCATACTAATTTACAATTTTCCCAGCAATTTTTGTCAAATAATGAATTCTTATTCCAAAGGCTGGGGTCTTTGGGTTTGTCAAACACTAGATTGCTAAAGTTATTGATTATTTCATCCTGTGAACCTAACCTATTTCACTACTCAACTATCTATTTCTTAGCCAATACCAAATGGTTTTGGTGACTGCTGCTTTATAATATAGTTTTAGATCAGGTACAACTAGGCCACCATCATTTGATTTTTTTTTTCATTAGTTCCCTTGAAATTCTTGATCTTTCGTTCTCCCAATATTATTGTTATTTTTTTTCTGTCATTAAAATAGTTTCTTGGGAGTCTGATTGGTATAGCATTAAATAAATAGATTAGTTTAGGTAGTTATGTCATCTTTATTATATTCGCTCAACCTATCCAGGAGCATTTAATATTTTTCCAATTGTTTAGATCTGACTTTATTTGTGTGGAAAATGTTTTGTAGTTTTGCTCAGTATAGTTCCTAACTTTCCCTTGGCAGATAGATTCCCAAATATTTTATACTATTGACAATTATTTCAAATGGAATTTCTCTTTGTATCTCTTGCTGTTGAATTTTGTTAGTGATTTATAAAAATGATGATTTATGTGGATTTATTTTGTATCCTGCAACTTTGCTAAAATTGTGGATTATTTCTAATAGCTTTTTAGTAGAGTCTCTGCCCCCTGTTGATGTCTTATACAACAATAATTTTCCATTATATTCATATTCCATAACTTATTCAACCATTCCCCAACTGATGGACATCCAATCAATTTCCAGTTCCTTGACATTACAAAAAGGGCTGTTACAAACATTTTTGCACACACAGGTCCTTTTTCCTTTTTTTCTGATCTCTTTGGAATGCAGACCCAGAAGAGGCACTGCTAGATTAAAGGATATGCAAAGTTTGATAGCTCTTTGGGCATAGTTTGAAATTGCATTAACATTTAATAATTAACTTAGGGAATGAACTCTAAGAGCTGATTCCAGTACATGTTTCAGTAAAAGATAATAAAGGAGTTTTAGGGGTATGGAGGAAAGATAGCTTAAAGTTTTTTCTTGGAAACACAATCCTGTATCTAAGATGTGGCTCTGAGTCTCATTAATCAATTATGGATGGCCTTTCTGAGCTTCATTTTTTTCATATGGAAGATGCTGATAATCTATTTGCCTATTAGGTTTTGTTTGTTTGTTTTTGGTGATTATCCATTTTTGGTTTCATAATGTGTCCCCATGATCTTTGGGGAGTGGGTGGACCTGGGTTGGGGAAAAACCCTAACACCTCCTGACCTTTGGGAGCAAACCCACTCCCCTATTCCTAGGGGAAACTCCCACAATAATCTCCACCTATAATTCAATTGGAGACCTTCATAGTTACCATCCATTATTGATTAGTTCCTCAAATTCATCAGGAGATGGTTCCCCAGTCCCTGTCCATAGAAATCTAAATATATCAAGCTTATGAAACCCAAATCTTTGCTAATTCCTATCTGAAACTGGCCTGCTGGGAAGTTGTTTCTCAGGATAATAAACTCATTTTTATTTTGGCTAAAAACCTCAAAAATTTTTTCACAACAAACCTGTGACACTGGCCTGAGGACCCCATTGCTGTTAGGGTATCTTTTACCCCTCATTTCTCACCCTTCAACAATAATATTCTTTAGTTTTTCTTTGGATAACTTGTATTTATAGAGGGAATGACATTATCAGGAAATTCCCCATGTCAATGAAATTATATGTCTTGTTTCTAGTCCTATTTCTAGTTATTGGAGGAACCAATTAATTATAAATAATTTTTGTTCCATGATGCATAGATCAAAGGCCATTTTCCTTGGTAAAACAAAGAGAAGCAAAGTAATACTTAATCACTTTTGATTTTTCTTTGTTGTCAGTTATAACCTTTATATAAATACCAAGCAGCAGCTATAGCCCTTCTTTGATCCCCTTTTTTCAAAATAGTTTAAACCAACCTTTTAGTTGTCTTAAGTACTTCTAAAATGGCTTAAGAGTATTCTAAAATTTCACACTCCTGATAACATTTTTATAAAACCAAGTCACACTTTTGTATTTCTTCCTTTGTCTGGATTTAAGTTATCTACATATCTCTTTTCAAAATCTAAGAGTTTACTATGCATCCACATCTGTTTCTTCATGTCACTTCCATTGCTTTCCTTTGGCTGATGTCTCCTAGAAATTCAGTTTTAGGGAAAAGACCCACATTAATCATGTTATGTATTCTTCAATCTCCAATCCTCTTTTTTTCTCATCTAGTCTGTATTTATCTCTTTCTTTCTCTTTCAGTTTTGCTTGTGTGTTGTGCCTCCATTAGAATATAAGCTCCTTGAAAGCAAAAATTATCTGTTTATATTTATATTCTTAGTTCTTAACACAATTCCTAGTACACAGTAAGCACTTGCTTGTGTTTATTGACTTGGCTTGATTTGACTTCCTTTTTTGGGATCTTTTCTCTTTGTGTTTTCAAGATTTCTATTCTGGAGAGTTTCCCATGCCCTCTGAGATGACTTCTAACATAAAACCAAGGGGTTCTACATTTCCTTCTTCTCAAAGCTGTAAAATCTGATTTCTGAAAACCTACTTTAAATATTAAACTACTTTTCTCTCCTCTATAGATAAACTTCAGGAGGGAGTAGTCACTTGTCTTCCATGTTCTAATCATTTTCACTTCAGCAATTAGTCCTATCCTGTTAGACTTGGAACCAGGATAGAATTTCCCTCTACCTTTTGAAAAAAGTACTTGTTATTAAGGTGAGTGAAGATATTATTAGATTCTAGCCAGAGAGTTGTGTTGGCATAATTGAATTTTTCTATCACTTGTGTACTGTGCTTTTTTTGCCAGGTTTGTGATTTGTTTGTATAACTTCTCATCTAAATCCTTTTTCTACTCTAGTAATCATCTCAAAAAAGATAAAACAACTACAATGGCCACCCATACATATATTTATAGAATTTAACATAGCTCAAATTCTAAAGTTAACTTTGATTATCATCTCAAAAGACTGGTAATACGAAATGTTCAGAGGTGAAAGAAGGTTAATTTAGAGATTAAGGTCTCATTGAAATACTTGAGGGGGGGAAATGTGTCGCAGAAAAAAGCATTATTGTATGCCTCACATTTTTGAGCATCCCTCTCTTTTCTTGGGAACACAGACTTTGCTACTCAGTTGTGAGCGAGAGCAAAAACAATGCTATGAAACCCTCAAGAGAAAGTTATTTTTCACAGAATTTAAGGTTTAGAGAAACAGAGGAGATTCAATGCAGCTTTCAGCCTTTAGAACCTTGAACTGCAGGGTTCAAGGTCAGAAAGTAGAAAATTATATCAAAATGGATGGGATGATGATAGAAAATTTTTTTTATCCAGGTCTGGCCTCAAGTATATATTTTTTTTTCTGCTCCACCATCAGTCAATAAGCCAACAAATGTTTGTTAAATACTTACTATGTGCTGGGTGCTAAGTGCTACAATCAACAGAATTAGGCTCAGAGAAAAGTTATCAGAAGATCTTGCCAACATCAGGACACCAGAAGAAAAATACTGGCTACATAAGCTACACCAGATCCTGAATCTATGTTCTGAGAGGATAAATTAAAACTAAGATCTAATGTTCTAGAGCATGTATTGATAGAAAATGTTCTTAATCTTTTTTGTGTTATAGACCCTTCATATGATAATAGCATCATGGTAGAAAGGCAGAGATCCAACATTGAAGCTAGGAAGACTAGATTTCAAGTTTTGCCTCTGACATTTAATGGTTCTATGATTCTGGGAAAATAATTTATTTTTTCAGTGTTCTAGACAATTCTTTAGGACTATAGAATACAAGAAAGATATATACTTTCATTGGTCTATTTTCCCCTGGCTTTTTATCAAATGTAATTTTTATTGCATCATGATCTGAAAAGGATGCATTTACTATTTCGATCTTTCTGCATTTAAATTTGAGGTTATTATGTCCTAATATATGGTCAGATTTTTATGTCCTAATATATGGTCAATTTTTGCATAGATTTCATGAACTGCTGAAAAGAAAGTGTACTTCTTTCTGTCTCCATTAAGTTTCCTCCAAATATCTATCATACCTAACTTTTCTAGTATTCTATTTACCTCTTAACTTCTTTCTTATTTATTTTGTAGTTTGATTTATCTAGTTCTGAGAGTGCAAGATTGAGATCTCCACTATGATAGTTTTGCTGTCTATTTCTTCTTGCAGTTCTCTTAACTTCTCCTTTAGGAATTTAGATGCTACACTATTTGGTGCATATATGTTTAATATTAATAATGCTTCATTATCTATGTTACCCTTTAGCCAGATATAGTTCCCTTCCTTTTCTCTTTTAATTAGATAAATTTTTGCTTTTGCTTGATCTGAGATCAGGATGGCTACCTTTGCTTTTTTGACTTCACCTGAAGCATAGTAGATTCTGATCCAATCTTTTACTTTTATTCTATATGTATCACCTTTCTTCAAGTGTGTTTCCTGTAAACAACATATTGTAGCAGTCTGACTTCTAATCCAGTCTGCTATCTGCCTCCATTTTATGGGGGACTTTACTCTATTCACATTTTTGGTTAAAATGACTAATTCTGTATTTTCTGCCATCTTGTTAATCCGAGATTATGCTTTTCTATTTTCTTTTTGCCTTACCCTCCTCTCTCCAGTATTAAACTTGTGCGTAACACTTGCCTCACATAGACCTCCCTCTTTAGGATCCCTCCCCTCACTTTAGAGTCCCTCCCCTTTTCTTAAACCTTTTTCTTAAAATTTCTGTATTCCCTTCTATTCAGCTTACTCCTTCGATTTTCACTTTTCCCCTCCCACTTTTCAATGGGGTGGGAGAAGTTTCTCTGTAAATCAATGAGAGTAACTGCTATATTCATCCTTCTCCCTTCTTTCCCTCAGATATAACAGGCTTCCTTTGCTTCTTCGTGAGATGTAGTACCTCCACTTTTCCCTTTTTCTGGTACAATTCCACCTCTAGATTCTGTTTTATATTATAACAATAAAACCAAATTATACATGTATTCTTTATTATATCATAACATAAATATAGTTCCCAAGGTTTCTTTTACTTTTTTATGTTTTTTTGAGTCCTATATTTTGTTTAGTTCCAGTTTTTTTTTTTTTTTTGTCAGAAATAGATGGAATTCACCTAGTTCATTGAATATCCATCTTCTTCCCTGGGAAAAAATGCTTATTTGGCTGCATAACAAGTTCCTTAGTCTTTCAGAATATGATTCCAGGCCCTTCGATCTTTTAATGTAGGCACTGCTAGATCCTGAGTAATCCTTATTGTGGCTCCTCTGCTTGTGGTATTTTTCCTTAGTCTAATAGTTCTGGAATTTAGCTACAATGTTTCTTGAAGTTTTGATTTCGGGATCTCTTTCAGTAGTTGATCTGTGCATTCTTTTAATGTCTATTTTACCATCTATTTTTATAACATCTGGGCAATTTTCTTTGATGATTTCCTGTAAAATAGTGTCTAGGATCTTTTTTTCATCATGATTTTCAGGAAGTCCAATAATCCTCAGATTATTTCTTTTAGATCTATTTTCCAGGTCTGTTGTTTTCCCAAGTAGGTATTTAAATTTTTCCTAATTTTTCATATTTTTTGGTTTTGCTTGATTGATTCTTAATGTCTTCTCATGTCATTCATTTCCATTTGTTCAATTCTAATTTTTAATGAATTATTTTCTTTCCTTATTTTTTTATTTCTTTTTATAATTGTTCAATTGAGTTTTTAAATGAGTTGTTTTGTTCTATGGAATTTTTTTCCATTTTGCCAATTTTATTTTTTAGAGAACTATTTTCTTTTTCCAATTCACTAATTCTGTTTTTCAGGGACTTGATTTCTTTATTCACTCTTTTTTAAATGAGTAATATGACTTATCCAGACTCTCTTGCAAAGCTTCCCTTTCCTTTCCCCATTTTTCTTCTAGCTTTCTTGTAAGAGCCTTTTAAAAATTTATTCTATGAGAGCCTTGTGTGGTGGGGACCAGATCATATCCCCATTTGAGGTTTCATGTAGAGGTAATCTATTTTTAGCCCCTCAGGGTTTGAAGTCTGCTCTCTATGGGTATAGAAGCTATCTATAATTAGAGCCCGCTTTACCTTTTTACTCATTTTGATAAAAAAAAATACAAACCCCCCTCAAACAACAACAACAACAACAACTTCTGTCTGCTTTTGGGGCAGCGGGTTGTTACCAAACTTCCTCTACAGACAACAGGAAGCTGAAGTGAAATAGTAGTAGGACAGAAATAGTTGGGCTGGGATCAGTGGTTGCCCTGAGATTGTGCTGAGTCCCTCCTGGAGCTGGGTGGGTGTGGCCAGGTCCCAAGAGACTCTAGTCTTTATCCTTTGTGTTTATAGCTTCTCTGTTGGTCTACTGGCTTACTGCCAGAGCAAAGTAGCTCACACTGTGGTAAAATTCTCCCCTCAAATTTCCTGCCCCCTTTCTGGTCTACTCTGCGTGAGCTGCCTTCTGTGCTCTCACTGCCAACTTGTCTGAGGCTGCGCCTGGCTTAGCCCCATTCCATCCCTGTGCACAAACAAATGCAAACCTTTTCTGGCAAATTTTGAGAATATTTTCTGTTAGTAATGTGTTGTATTCCCAATATAGGTGGGTTTTGACAGTAAACACTAATTTTGAGGCCATTTCCTAAAAGAGGTAGTCTGAGGGTAATGAAAAGCTTAGATAAATGCATGTGTCCTCTCTTTCATCTTGGCTCTGCCCCTATATTGGTAAAAAGAATATACTCACCTGGGAACTCACTATATTAATGAAAACCCAGAACTAGTACCTATAGTAAGATTCTATAATGAATTAAAAACAGGAAGTATGAATATTTGCTTATTTAGGCAGCATTCTATTTTAAATAAATGTTTTTGTCATGATGTATGATTTTGACTTTTTTGTGCCTTGGTCATAAGGAGAGTCAGTGAGAAATGAGAATTTTTGAGCTTGAATTTGAATAAATAACGCAAAGAAGTCCTAGTAACAGAATTTATCAAGGAAAGGTGGCACCACTGATTATAGGTCATTTCTGTGGGGATATAAGTCTCCTTGTGTATTCCTTTGTATTATTGGTTGGATTATTATTTGTATTTGTGGCTATAGCCAATGAAAACACAAAAGTTCTAGGTGATTTAACTCTTACCATTGATCAGGATGTTGCATGAAATGAATCATATTTACATATGCTGATAGGACTAGCTAAATTTGTTTTGCGTCATGTGAATATATCCTCGATACATAGGAAATTCACTGAATAACATTATATATGCTTTTCAGAATACTTTCACATTCATTATCTCATTTGATTCATTATTTTATTAAATCACATTCGGTAAACAGTACTTTCTCATTATTTAATGGTACAAGCCATTGGGCAAATGTCTGATTATCCACATAGGGAATTAAATTTTGTAGGAAAATTTCAACTCTATTATTAATTTGCATCATTTTTTTGTTCTTTACTTCCTTCTCTTTTTTTCCTGCTTCATAATTTTTCTCCTTTAATGCTTCCAGATTTACCTGCTCAGTACAATTTTTTATCTTATAGAAATAAATGTAATAGTTATATAGGAAAATTTACCCCTTTCCTTCCTCCCTCCTTCCCTTCCTCCCTTCCTTCCTTCCTTTTTTCCTTCCTTCCTTTCTTTTTTCTTTCCTTCCTCCCTTCCTTCCCTTCCTTCCTTTCTCCCTCCTTCTTTCTATTCTTCCTTTCTTTGGTAAGTATATTAGGTCATTGACCACTAATCAGAATTTGGGGGTGACAGTAGTTGTTTAACAAAGAATTACTGAAAGAATGATCTTAAAGTTAATTAGCCTATCATTGTAGTGAGAGGAAAAAATTCTCATTACTGTTTACTGCTTCATATCTCATACTGAAGAATATTTGGCAATTGTCAGTTTGAGAGGTTGTCTTTTTTAATTAGGATGATGACTTTCCAGTGGAAAGACCTGTGATTGAGCTCTGGTTTTCTTTGCAATTAGCTATATTAGTGTCTTGCAGTGTCATGAGGTTTAAAGTAGAATACTTTGAAACTGCAAAGCCCTATTGTATATTACTAAAATTATGATTCCATGAACTGGTGTGCTTAGCTTCAGAAGAGAAAAGACTGAACATTTAAGCAGCACAAATCATGTCTCTCACATTCCTCACAAATAATTTAAAATTGGAGTATTTCCCAACTCTATCTGACTTCTATAACATGTACATAATCCTTTCTCCTTAAATTGTTCTATATTTACTTTTCATTTTGCATGTTGTATTCATTCAAGAGAATGTAAACTCTTGATTTTTGTTTTTTTTTTCATTGGTGACTCCTAGAATAGTACTATAATAATAACATACACATTTATGTTATACTTTAAATCTGTAAAATGATTTAATGCATTCTCTCATTTTCTCTTCATCATAACCTTGTGAAGAGGTCCTCTAGGCATCATCACCCCACTTTACAGATGAGGAAATTATAGTTCAGAGAATTAAGTGATATACTCTTTCCTGTACACTAGTTGATGCTTAATAAATACTTGTTGGATTAGGTTGAAATGACTATTAAGTGCCAAGAAAATATGTGTTTGCTGATAATGTTAGAACAATCTGGCTATTAGAAAGTTACATCCTTTCCCTAGGCACTCTTCCAAGACTAAACAATAATCTTCACTGATATGCATGGAACAAGCTTGTTTTGAAGGACATTGTCAAATTATCCCTGTAGAATCACCAATCTGAATTGTAGCACATATCTATAATCTGGCTAGGATGAGTTAAAAATACATGGAACTCAGTTCATAGAACTGAGGAAAGCTGAGTGACTTATAAGGATTGTAATCTGAAAAGTTGGCTTTGCTACGTGATACAAAAAAACCCAGACAGAAAAATCTGCAAAAAACCAACCACAGGAATTTTTTTAGAGTGTAGATATAGTCTTAATGTGATAATATACACTTTCATGTATCCAAGATCTTACACAAACTGTTGTTTATCCTGAACTATCTCTAAGAAATCTGTTTTAAAATCTTTCTCACTTAACCTCTTGAGCTATGAAGCACAATCCTATTTGATATTAGGCTAATATGTACCATGCTGCTCAACTGAATCTGTCACTCTCCTTTGTTATCTACCTTTTCCCTATGACATTCATCATGATGATATATAGGCCGAAATTACATTTCCTGATAATAAATTTCATGCTTGAAATTACTGTCTTTGTAGTGAAACAGGATGGACTCAGTAAGCATTCTGTTAAATTTAAAAATATTATTGCCAGTATAGTCCCTTTCTTGGGGACCACATCACATCCTGACAAAAACTAAGGAAGAAAAGCTTTCTTTTGCTGCTATACTAAGATTTTAAATCACTTTACCCAAGCATTCTTCTGAATAGATCTGTTTTGAAATCTGGGCCATAATGAGGAGACTATATTTAGATAACCATGCTCTTGTTTGTAGTCAAAGAATCTGTGAGTTACCAAGAGCCTTAAAGATCATGAAATCCAATCCTTTCAATTCACAATCAAGAAACTTCAGGTTTAAAGGGTATCAAGTAAGTGATTTGCCCAATATTATAGTTAATGGCATACGCAGATCTTTTGATTTCTAGTTCAATGTACACTCCATTATATCATATTTTTCATTTGCCACAGTACTTAAGTGCCTCACTAGAAAATATCTGTTTGTTTTTGCCAGGAAGAATTAATCAGATACTTCTAAAAGTTAATAGTTAATAAATATTTATTAAGTGCCTACTATGTACCAAGAACTGTGCTAAGCATTAGTGATATGAATATTTATGTACTTCCTGCTCTCAAGGGACTTAATTTGCTATCATATAGGAGAAGAAAACACTCAAAAGGAAATTGAAAAGAGTAAAGAGCTGAAGAGGTATCCAATTCAGGGTAGAGTGAAAAAAAATCAGAAAATTCTTTAAATAATACAGTCTTTTCCCCTCCCTTTTTCTTTCCCTCTCTCCCTCTACTCCTTCCTTCCTTCCTTCCTTTCTTGGATCCTTGTTTTGATCAGTGCAGCTAATTATTTCACAGTTGATCACCACTGCAATATTGCTATTATTGTATAGAAAATTTTTCTGGTTCTGTCCATTATGCATTAGTTCTTTTACATTTTATTAACATCCTGATTTTTGTTTCTCATTGCTTACTAGTATTTTATTGCAATTATATGCTGAAATTTGTTCAGCAATTCTCCAATTGATGGGCATACCCTTAATTTCTAATTCTTTGTCACCACAAAAAGAAGATTTATAGATATTTTTTGTACACAAAGGTTCTTTCCTTTTTTATTTGATCTCTATAAGATACAGATTTAATAGTGCTCTTCCCTGAATCAAAGGGAAGTTTTTCATAGCCCTTTGATCATAAATCTAAACTATTATCTAGAAACTATTAAAAATAGTTCTATTCCTTTTGTTACAATTAATTTGTTTTCTTTTTCTGAAAATATACTGCTTTTTATTTTTCACATCTGAGTAATATTCTATTACAATTATATATTGAAACTTGTTCAGCCATTTTCCAATTGATGGGCATACCCTTAATTTCTTTTTTTAAAATTATTTTTAATACACATTACTTTATGAATGATGTTGGGAGAGAAAAATCAGAAAAAAGGAAAACCAATGTTAGAGAAAAAAAAACAACGGAAAAAAGGAGTCAACATAGCATGTGTTGACTTATATTACAGGTTTCATAGTTCTTTTTCTGGATGCATCTAGTATTTTCTGTCCAAATTCTCTAGAGATTGCTTTGGATCATTGAACCACTGAGAAGAACGAAGTCTTTCACAGTTGATCATCACATATTCTTGCTGTTATTGTGTACAATCTATTCCTGATTCTGTTTTTTTTTTTTTTTTCACTCATCATCAGTTTATGTCAGTCTTTCCAGGCCTTTCTAAAACCAGCTTCATCATTATTTATAGAACAATAATGTTAATTATCTTCATATACTACAACTTGTTCAGCCATTCTTTAATTGCTGTGTACCTATATTCATTTTCCAACTCTTTGCTATCACAAAAGAGCTACTACAAAATTTTTTGCCCATGTGGATCTTTTTCCCTTTCTTTAAGATTTCCTTGGCATATAGTCTCAGTAATGGCACTGCTGGATCAAAGGGCCAAAACCCTTTGGGCTTAGTTCCAGATTGTCCTCCAGAATGGTTGCATCATTTCATAATTCCACTAACAATGCAGTACTATCCCAGTTTTAACACTTCTCTTCCAACATTTAACATTATTTTTCTTTGTCATATTAGCCAATATGAGAGGTGTGAAGTGGTACTTCAGAGTTGTTTTAATTTGCATTTCTCTAATCAAGAGTGATTTAGAACATTTTTTCATATAACTATAGATGACTTTAATTTGTCATCTGAAAATTGTTAATATCATTTGACCATTTCTCAATTGGGGAATGATTTATTGTTATAAATTTGACATATTTCTTTATATAATTTAGAAATGAGACCATTATCAGAAACACTGGCTGAAAAGATTTTTCCCCAGCTTGTACTTCCCTTTTTATCTTGTTTCTGTTGGTTTTGTTTGCATACCTTTATAAATTAATATAATCAAAATTGTCCATTTGGCCTTTCAAAATGTTCTCTAATTCTTAGGCCATAGATGCCTTCCTTCTCCAAAGATCTGACAGGTAAATTATCCCTTACTCTCCTAATTTGTTTATGGTATCATCCTTTATGACCAAATCATCTATTCATTTGGACTTTATTTTTGTATGGAGTGTGAGATGTAGGTCTATATTGAGTTTCTGATATATTCTTTTCCAGTTTTTCTTGTAATTTTTGTTATATACTGAGTTCTTATTCCAAAGACTAAAGTTGGGGGGTTTAACCATATATTAGATAGCTATAGGCCTTGATTATTGTGTCATGTGTATTTAACCTATTCCATTGATCCACCATTCTACTTCTTAGCCTGTACCAAATGTTTTTGATGACTGCTGCTTTATAACATAGTTTTAGGTTTGGTATTACTAAGCAACTAACCTTTGTATTATTTTTTCATTAATTCCCTTGATATTCTTGACCTTTTGTTCTTCCAAATGAATCTTTTTTCGAGCTCTACAAAATAAATTTTTGACAATTTGATTAGTATGGCACTGAACAAATATTCCAACTTAGGTGAAATTGTCATTTTTTATTATATTAGTTCAGCCTATGCAAGAGTAATTGATATTTGTTCAATTGTTTACACCTGACTTTATTTGTGTGAGAAGTGTTTTGTCATTGTGTTCATATAATTTTTGGGTTTGTCTTGACAGGTAGATACCCAAATATTTTGTTTTCTGTAAAGCTATTTTAAATAAAATTTATCTTTCTATCTCTTGCTGATAGGCTTTGTCAGCAATATACAAAAATTCTGATGATTTGTGTGGATTTATTTTATAATCCTGCAACTTTGCTAAGGCAGTTAATTGTTTCCAGAAGGTATTTCAATGATTATCTAGGATTCTCTAAGTATAGCATCATATCATCTTTAAAAAGTAATAGTTTTATTTCCTCATTACCTGTTACAATTTGTTTAATTTCTTTTTCTTTTCTTATTGCTGAAGCCAAAATTTTTAGTACAATTTTGAATAATAGTGGTTATAATGGGCATCCTTGTTTCATCCCTGATCTTTTTGGGAATGTGTTCAGCTTCTCTCCATTCTGTTCGTTTTAGCTAGATGCTGCTTATTATTTTAAGTAAAGCTCCCTTTATCCTTATACTTTCTAGTGTTTTGAAAAGGAATGGGACTGTATTTTTCCAAAATTTCTGTGAAAGATTTTTCTGCATCTATTGAGCTTATCATATGATTTCTGTTGGTTTTGTTATTGATATTGTTGATTAGGGTAATAGGTTTTTTTTTTTTTTTGATATTCAATCAGCCCTGATGGTTTACACCAATTCTGGTGTAAATCCTACTTGGTCATAGTGTATTATCCTGCTAATAAATTGTTGTAATCTCTTTGCTGATATTTTATGTAAAATTTTTGCATCAATATTCATTAGTGAGATTAGTCTGTAATTTTCTTTCTGTTTTGGCTCTTCCTGGATTAGGTATCAGTATAATATTTGTGTCATAGAAGGAATTTGGCAGTACTCCTTCTTTAGCTATTTTCCCAAATAATTCACATAGTGTTGAAATTATTTATTCTTTAAATGTTTGGCAGAATTCACTTGTGAATCCATCTGGCCCTGGAGGTTTTTTCTTAGGAAATTCATTAATGGGTTATTCAATTTTTTTTCTAACATGGAACTATTGAAGTAATTTATTTCCTGTTCTCTTAATTTGGGAAATTTATATTTTTGTAAATATTCATCCATTTTTATTAGATTGTCAAATTTGCTGCTGTAGAATTGGGCAAAATAGCTCCTAATTATTACTTTAATTTCTTTATCATTGGTGGTAAATTCATGCATTTCATTTTTGATGCTGATGACTTATTTTTTTCTTTCTTTTTTCAAATAAAATTAACCAATTTTTTCCATAGAATTAACTTTCAAGTTTTATTAATTAGTTCAATAATTTTCTTAGTTTCAATTTTATTAATTTCTCCTTTGAGTTTCAGACTTTCTAATTTGGTATTTAATTGAGGGTTTTTAATTTGTTCTTTTTCTAACCTTTTTAGTTGCATACACAATTCATTGATCTCCTCTTGCTCTCTTTTATTCATATAGCCATTTAGAGATATACAATTTCCCCAAGCACTTCTTTGCCTGAATCCTATAAGTTTTGGTATGTTGTCTCATTATTGATATTATTTTGGACAAAATTATGGATTGTTTCTTTGATTTGTTGTTTGACCTATTCATTTCTCAGAATGTGATTATTTAATTTCCAATTTATTTTTAGTCTAACTCTCCTGATCTTAAATTGAAAATAAATTTTTTTGCATCATAGTATGAAAAGCAATCACTTGAAATTTCGGCCTTTTTGCATTTGATTGTGAGGTTTTTCCTCTGTAATACATGATCAATTTTTGTGTAAGTGCTATATGCTGCCTAGGGGGGGAAAAAAAAACACCTTTATTCTTTTCTTCCTTTATTCAATTTTCTCCAGAGGTCTATTATATCTAGTTTTTCTAGGATCCTATTACTCTCTTTAGTTTTTGTCTTCTTTATTTTGTGGTTAGATTCATCTGATTCTGAGAGGGAAAGGTTCATGCCCCCAAAAACATAATTTTGCCATCTATTTCTTCCAGTAACTGACAATATAGTCTCTAGAAATTTATATGCTCTACCATTTGGTATATATATATATATATATATATATATGTAATATCCTTACAACTTCATTGTTTACAGTACCTTTTATCAATATGTACTTTCTTTTCTTATCTCTTTTAATTAAGTTGATTTTTAAATTTTGTTTTATCTGAGAACAGAATTACTACCCCTGTTTATTTTTATTTTGGTTACAGCCCTTTTCCTTTACTCTATATGTGTCTCTCTGTGTCAAATGTCTTTCTTGTAAAACAAGAATTTAAATTAAAAAAAAATTATCTCTGCTGTTTGCTTCCATTTTATGGGAAAGTCCCATTCCCACTCAAAATTATGATTACCAACTCTATATTTCTCTGCATCCTATTTTCTCCCCTATATATACTTTTGTTCTTTCTTTCCATTCTGTCCTTAGTAGTGTATTTTTTTTTTTGATCCACCCACTATCTTATCTGCTCTCACCCTTCCTCCTTCTCTTGCCTTTTTTACCTAGTGTTTTTTCCCTCACTTCTATCCAGCTCCTCCCTTTTCTTTTCTTTCTTTCCTCTTTTTCCTCCTATTTCTTTATAGGGTTAGATAAATTTTTATACTCAACTTAATGATTAAGTTATTCTCTCAGAATCAAAAACCAATGCTTCAGACAATGCTCATTCCCTTCCTTCTTCCCTCAATTGTAATAAGTCTTTTGAGCCTCTTCATGTGATCTAATTTGCCCCATTATATCTCCCCTTTCTTCTTCTTCCTGTACAGATGTTTTACACACACACACACACACACACACACACACACACACACACACACACTTCCCCCTATTTACCTTTCTATGCCTCCCTTGATTCCTGTATTTGTAGATTAAATTTTCTATTTGGTTCTATTTTTTTCTTTCTTTCTTTCTTTTCTTTTCTTTTCTTTCTTTCTTTTTTTTTTGGAAATGACTGAACATTTCTTACTTCATTGAAGATCCATTGCCTCCCCCGAAAGATGATGCTCAGTCTCTCTGGGTAATTATTTCTTGGTTTTAACTCTAGATTCTTTGCCTTCCAGAATATGGTCTTCCAAGTTTTTGATCCTCTTATAGGAGCTGCTTGACTTCTAGGTAATCTTGACTATTGCTCCTTGATTTTGAATTTTTTTTTTCAGGCAAATACTTGCAGTATTTTTTCCTTGAGACTGTCATTCTAGGAGTTTTGCAATGAATATTCTTTGGGGTTTTCCTTGTGAGATTTCTTTATGAAGGTGATTTATGGATTCTTTCAATGAGTATTTCCCCTTCTGTTTCTAGAATATTGAGGCAGTTTTCCTTGATGATGTCTTGAAGAATATTCTCCAGGTTTTTTTTTTTTTTTTTTTTTTTGATCATGGCATTTAGGTAGACCAATAATTTTTAAATTATCTCTTCTGGATCTATTTTTTTGCTAATGAGGTATTTAACATTTTCCTCTCCTCCCCCCCATTTTTTCAATCTTTTTGGCTTGTTTGACTGATTCTTCATGTGTCATAGAGTCATTAGCTTCCATTTTCCCCATTATAGTTTTTAATGTGTGTTTTTCTTCAAAATGATCTATTTTTTCTTATTGATCTTCTCCATCTCTTGTTCAGTCACAAAATCTTCCTTTATTAAATACCACATTACTAAGGTCATTGATTGCTGTGTATTCTGTATCTAACCTATTCTACCTAATCACCACTCTCATACATAGTGGTATTTTCCACTTTGTAATAGGGTTTGAAATCCAGTACCACTAGGCTGCCTTTACCTTTTTTGTTTTGTTGTTGTTCATTGAATCTCTTGATATTCTTGGAGTTTTGTTCTATCAGTTGAATTTTGTTATTATATCTTCTTAGGAAGATAAGGTAACTATTTTGTAGTTTGGTATGAAATTGATTAAATTAACTAATTTAAATAGAAGCATCATTTTTATTATATTGCCTTGATC
Source organism: Antechinus flavipes (assembly GCF_016432865.1). Classification (NCBI taxonomy): domain Eukaryota; kingdom Metazoa; phylum Chordata; class Mammalia; order Dasyuromorphia; family Dasyuridae; genus Antechinus; species Antechinus flavipes. Next base: position 531,466,688 of record NC_067398.1, read on the forward strand.
TACCCATGAATCTCCAGTTGTTTAGATATGTCTTTATTAGTGCAAAAAATGTTTTGTAATTATGTTTATATGGTACCTGGGTTTATCTTGGTAAACAAACTCTCAAGTATTTTATATCATAGTCAATTATTTTGATTGGAATTTCTCTCCTACTGGTTTTGTTGGTTATATATGGAACTGCTGATGATTTATGTGGGCTTATTATATATGCAGCAACTTTGTTAACATTGTTCATTTGCCATCCCTTTATTACCAATCCACTTTTCTCTTATCTATTTCCCCTTCTAATTTCCCATTAAGATAAATTTTTATATCCAATTGAGAGGTTGTGTTTGTGTGTGTGTGTATGCACAAGTACATACATGTAAATATCCATGTGTATGTTTATATCCATTCTTCTCTCTTTGCAACAATTTGGATGACAATGACTTTCAAGTATTGCTATCCATCCCCCACCATTTCCCCTCCACTGTAAAAAGCTCTGTCTTGAATATTTCTTTTATGTGAGAATACTTTCCCAACTCTTTCTCTCCCTTCTCACCTATCCCTTTTATGTTATCCATCCATTTTTTTTGGACATCATCCCAGCATAATTGACTCATTCCTGTGTTCTGTGACTATATAAAATCCTTCTTATTGCTCTTATAATGAAAAAGATCTCAGGAGTTATTTGTACCATCATCCTATATAGTAATGTCAGAAGTTTAAGTTTATTGAATGCTTTATGATTTTTCTTCCATGTTTACATTGCAATGCTTCTCTTGAATATTGTATTTGAAAGCCAAAATTTTTTATTCAGTTCTGGAATTTTCATTAGGAATGCTTGAATGTTCTGTATTTCATTAAATATCCATTTTTCCACTTAATAATTGTACTCAGTTGCCTTCAAGCCCTCCACTCCTTCACTACAGGACTGATAAATCTTGTGTGATCCTGACTTTGGTTCACAGTATTTCATTGGTTTCCTTCTGAGTGTTTGAAGTATTTCCTTTTTGATGTGGAAACTCTGGAATATGACTATAATATTCGTGGGAGTTTTTATTATAAGATATCTTTCAGGAGGTTATCAATAGATTCTTTCAATTTTTATTTTCTCATCTGGTTCTAGGATGTCAAGGCTATTTCCCTTGATAATTTCTTGAAATGTGATGTCTACCCTGCCTGTTTTTTAATCATGGCTTTCAGGTAATCGCATCATTCTTAAATGATTTCTCCATGGTCTATTTTCTAAGTTGATATTTTTTTTCAATATGATATTTCCCATTTTTTCATTTTTTCCATATTGATTTTATTTTATGGTTTCTTCATATGTCTTTTTACTTGTGCAGTTCTAATTTTTAAGAACTTATTTTTTCAGTATGTTTTTATATTTCTTTTTCTATTTAGTCTATACTGTTTTCTAAGTTGTTACTTAAATTTTTTTCCTATTTTATCAAGCTGGTAATTGATTTTCATTGTTCTTATTTCTTTGCCTAATTTTTCCTCTACCTCTCTTATTCGATTTTGATAAGTATTTTTAAAAAAAAGATTCTTATTTGGTTTTTATCCAATTCATATTTTTTCCCTTAGAGGTGTTGCAGTTTGCATTTTGCTTTTTGTCATCATTGTCTTCTTCTGAGTTTGTACCTTTATCTTCCCTGTCATTATAATAGCTTTTTAATGATCAGATACTTTTCCCAATCTAATTCAATATTGATTTTTTGTTAATATTGCATTCTGTTGTTGGTGGAAAATGGGGGGGGGAAGGCGGAAAACGAGGTTACTGTGCCAAGTTTTAGGATTTTTTACACTGCTCTTTTTTAGAAAGTTTTTGGTACTTTTAAGGTGGTATAACCTGGAGAAAGGTATTATCCCTGCTTTTCTGATCTATGCTATGCTATCAAGGAAAGACTTTTAAATACTTCCCACCACAAATACTACTATTTGCCAGGGTCTCTTTTCTTATAACTACAAATGATACTGTTCCTGAAATCTTGATCCTTTGGGGCTGAAAGTGCTTCTCTCCACCCTGGAATTATGACTTACAGTGGGTACAGGGAGTGACATTACCAAATGACAACCAGTCCTATAACTAATCCTACATCTAGTGCTAGTATTATAAAGATTGCTTTCTGATCACTTGTCTGATCTCCTTACTGTTTCTGTCTAGAGCCTACTCAAACCTGTTGCTGTTTCTAAGATCCAATGCTCCTTTTGCAACCATATGGATTCTGGACCAGCTCCCAAACTAGTGTCACAGAACTCTACTTATTTCCTACATTATCTTGGGCTGGAAAAATGTACCCCACCTTTTGTTGACTCTTTTCTTCCCAGAATTTAATTTGAGGAAGATTTAAAAGTTGTTTTTTGTTCTTCATTCTCAAAGAGGACATAAATGATATCACTATGTAAGAGTCTAGTTATAGTGTTTCCAGTTGTAGCTGATTGGATCAATTAAGCCAGGAATGCTCTGCCACAGGTCTCAAACAAACAGTCTATATGACATTTGGGGTGGCTTCTCTAACTCTAGGCATCTCATGCTTCTTCCAGGCTAATTCAATTCTGCTTTGTTTACAGAGCACAACACCGTCTCTGATGAAGGCATGAGTAGTTTTGTACCAGTGTCTCCTATGTCATAATTGATTGTAAAGTTTTTAAAAGATACCTTGAGAATGTCCTTGTATCACTTTTATGACCACTTTATGAGCACTTGCTCTGTATGAGTTGGCATTTGACCAATGTGATCAGCTCAACAGAGTTGTGCTCTCTACAGTAGAGTTGGAATGATTGGTAGTTTAGTTTGAGAAAGGTTCTCAGTATCTGGTATCTTATCCTACCAGGTGATCTTCAGAATCTTTCTAAGACAATTTAAATGGAAATGATTCAATTTTTTGGCATGGTGCTGGTATATAGCACAATGGTTCTATAGACTTTCAGTTTGGTAGTCAGTCTAATACCCCTCCTCTCCCACACTTTTCTTTAGTGCCTCCCAAACACTGAGATAGTTCTAGCAATGTATGTGTCAATTTCATTATCAATGTGGACATTTTTGGAAAGTATATTGCCCAGGTAAGAGAACTTATACACAGCATTCAAAACTTCACTAAAAGTTATTTGGAGGGGAATGTTGGGACAGCTTGACCATAGTGCTTCCTTGACTCCACCATCTTGGCTTCACTCCTCAGATACTTTAAAAATACTGGTGCTACTTTAAAATTTTTATTTTCATAATTTCATATCAATAACAACCAACCCGTTAGAAGTGGATGTTTAAGTATTTTGGAGATTCTATAACCAAACTTCATTACTTTTATGCAAACATAGTATTTAATTCATGATACATTTGAGGGTATGCTAGAATTTACTCCTATCAGTGAAGATAGGAAATTCCTAAAAATTTCAATGTGAACATGCTAAAATTCAGGTCTTAAGTTATTGTATTGTTGATGTCTAAACTTCGGAAAGTAATGGAGAAAATATTAATAATGCCAATCAAACTTAAAATGGTGTTATATATATGATTTCTTCCTCAGAGTCTCAGATTACTTTTTCATAAAGCCCAAGAAAAAGAGCTCCGGACATGTATGAAATTATTTTCATATCATAGGTATTCTTATTAATCAATACTCTCTGAAGCTGAGTTCAACCAAAGGATATCTCTGGGAAAATGTGAATTTGCTCATGTTTTAGCTTTCTCCTAGGTATATTCCTTTTTTCTCTGAGCAGCTGAGGTTATCAATAGCTCTAAAAATAAACCAATTTTATTTGGGGGCACAAAAGGTTAGTTATAGAAAATGTCTCAGGCTAAGGTACCTTCTCAGCAGTTCAAAACAGAATTATACAAAAAAACTTCATAAATCAATAGGTGAAGTTCCATCAACCCAAGTGTTTAGCTTCTGCTAATGGATCATTTCAGACAAACTATCATTTTCCACCTGAATCCACATCTTGCCACTCCTTATGTAATATTTTCTCTTAACACAATCTTTTTACTTCTAATCTTGTTCAGTTATTTCTGTTCACTATTGTCATTCCCAGTTTACTTAATATATTCTTTAGGCAACCTTGCCATTCACTGTATCTGCCTGCTGCCACTGAAGCTTCTTCTTTCTCCATCAAGAAATCCTTGCTAGGTATTCTCCTTGTTATTCCCACAACAATCTGGGGAAATGATTCTTTTTCTTTTAGTAGTCTTGACTCCTCTTGTCCTTTATATAAAATTATGTGGGATGGTGAGAATAGAAACAGTAGAATAGTTCCTCTAACAATCACAGGGAAACCTGGCTATCCTCTATGGTATCAATCTAAAAATTGTGGATATATTACCAAATAAATTATCAAATATTACCCAGAATCACAGATAAATAATCAACAAATAAAGATTAAGTGTGAGAATATTTTGTGTACATCTCAATGTAGGAAGATGTGCTACAATCATAACTGTTCTCAGTTGTCTTGTGGTAGCATGGAACACTGGACTTGGTACAAATAGATATGGCTTTGAATACTACTTTTGTCATATATACTTTCCTATTGAATTGTCAGAGGAAACAAAACAAGTCATATATTCAAAGTACTTTATATGTATACTACATTGTGTTATTACTTTTGGTAAAACAAAATTATTTTAAATAAAAAAAGAAAGGATTTCTTAATTTTTCCAGATTGCAATATTCTATGTACTGAATAAAAGAAAGGGAGAAATATCAAAATTTAATGAACAAAGAGTTAACCATGGCATTAGGAAGACCGGTGTTCAAATCTTGTCTCTAACGTATGCTAACAGTAAACTAAGCAAATCATTTAAACCCTCAATGTTTGAGACAACTCTCTAAAATTCCAAGTTGCAGAAAAGATATTGACTCATATTGGTAGAGAAAAGTTTCCTCATCTGAGAATTGCCTATACCAGTGAAATAGAAAGTCCAGTTCCTATCTACTATAAGAAATAAGAAAAATAGAATTTGATTGCTTACTCCTACAGGCCCTGTCTTTGTGCCAATTTTAGATGAAGAATGTATATGGCATTAATTGAAACTTATTGGCTGGAGTAAGGCAGTCTGGTGTTAACAGCACAGCTATTGTATGACCACAATGTTAATTGAGCTATTATATTTAACTTAAATGAAACCCTTCATAGGGGTTTATTCAAGGTAGGTGAAAATGGCCATACCGGCAGAAGCCATTAATATTTTATATAATTTTGTTGATTTCTGAAACCTATGTGGGAATACAGGGAAGGGGAGCAGATGAGGATATTCTAAAGAACACATGTAGCAGTATAATTGCTATAGCTACAGAATTATTGTAATTTTTGTGTTAATTTATCTTAGAGGCAATAAGAGAAAAACTACTCTGAAAACACTACTTGATTAGTTGTGGTAGTAGAAAGACCACTTTGTTTTTAGGAGATGAAGGTACAAGAGCTGGCTCTGCTACTCACTTGATAGATGACCTTCATTAATTATTTCAACTCTCTGCGATTCTCACTTTTCAAATGAGAGTGATGATGCTCATATTATGGTACTTATGGGTGACTGAGAATCCATTCAAATGAAATAACATGTAGTATAAGTCATGATGTGCTGTATAAATGTCAACTCTTGTTATCACTGACAATAGGGAAATAACTGTTTTAAATAAAAGAAGCTAGAGAAGCGTTTTTACTGGTTTCTAAGCAAGGCTTAGTTATCAGTTTCTTAGCAAAGTTTGTTTCTTAAAGTACACTAGTTTATTAGATTTAATACTTCATTAAACAATAATTAAGTTGAGAAGCAATTGCCTTGACAATCAAATTCATTCAAGTCATCTCTAGTTAAACTTAATCCAAATGAATATGAGCTATAGAAAGGTAGACTATAACAGGAAATAAACATTCTTCACTGATCTTGACTATTAACAGATTTTTAAATCATTTAAACAACATGTTTGACAAAAGTTGTCTTAAATCTGTCAACCAGTTTCCATTTTGACCTGGGAAATTAGAACCTAGAAAATTCATATTGGAAATTCTTCACTGCTGAGGTTATTTCAACTTCCAGACTCTTCTTGAGATCTTCCTCAAATGTACAATGTGCTTTAAATCATTGTAAATTATCATTATCTTGCCAATGGAAACCCTTTAGTAGAAAGTAATCTCAGGTTAGAGACCTGTACTTTAGACTTATCTTACCTTTTGAACTGAAAGCTCCATTTTAGGATTCTGGACTCTGATAAGAACTTCCCTCCTACCATCCCATTTCCTAAAATCTTCATGCCATACTATCTGTGAACCTCCCTATCCTTGCCTTTAAACCTCTCTCTGCCTAAAGTGTATTACTTCATTTCCAACTATTCAAAAATTTAGATTCTTTCAAAGTTCAGGTTAGCTACCTCTTCCATACATTAAAAAACCTGCAATATTCTCAGTTACTGATTTTCTCTTTAAACTCCAACTGACTTATTTTTACTTACTCCTATACATATTGTTCCTCTCCATTTGCCACTAAATTACAATCTCTTTGAGGTTAACACTATGACAATTTTAACATATTTCTTTCTTGGGGCATCATATATTTCTAATAAGGTAAGTTGAATTAAAAAAAAAAAAACAATTTGAGGCAAACCCCATGATATCACAGATCTATATTATAAAACACATGGGACTGCCCAGTTTATAATTCTCAGTAATAATCACATATATATTCTGGAAAATAGAAGAAAGAACTAAATCAAGAAATACAAAAAAGTAGGAATGGGTTAGATTTATTTTGGGAAATTGCACAATAATTTCAATAATATCTAACTGCTGCCAGGGGAGAACATTATACAACTGGCAACCATGAACCAATGGAATTAAAATTTGAAGAATTAAAATCACATGGTAAGATACAGAAAAATATTTTGTGGCAACAAGTAGTCTGTAACATGATTTTTTTGGGAATGGGTTTTTAAAACTGTAGTAAGTTTATTTATCTTTTAACACATTGATTTATGAATCATATTGGGAGAGAAAATTAGAGCAAAAGGCAAAAACCATGGGAGAGAAAAAAAAATCAAAAGAAGTGACCATAGCAGGAATAGATTTACATCCAGTCTCCTTAGATCTTTTTTTTTTTTTTGATTAAAATGGTATTTTCTGTCCATAGTCTATTAGGATTACTTTGGAGCAATGAAATTCTGAGACCCAGTAATGGCATTGCTGGGTTAAAGGCTAGACACAAGTTTTATAGTCCTTTGGGCATAGTTCCAGATTGCTCTCCAGAATGTTTTGATCATTTCACAACTTCACCAACAATGAATTAGTATCCTCATTTCCCACATCTTCTCCAACATTTATCATTATTTTTTCCTGTCATCTTAACCAATCTGAGAGGAGTGAGGTGATACCTCAGAGTTGTTTTAACGTGCATCTCTACTTAATAGTGATTTAGAGCATTTTTATAAGACTATAAATGGCTTTATCTCATTATCAGAATATTATTTGTTCATATTCTTTGACTATTTATCAATTGGGGAATGACTTGTATTCTCATAAATTTGACATCATTCTTTATATATTTCAGAAATAAGACCTTATACTGGCTGTAAAGATTTTTCCCCAGCTTTGTATACAATTTCTATTGTTATGTTGGTTTTTATTTGTGCAAACTCTTTTTAATTTAATGAAATCAAAGTTGTCCATTTTGCCTTGAATAATATTCTTTATGTCTTCCTTGGTCATAAATTCCTCCCTTCTCCAAAGATCTCATAGGTAGTTTATCTCCATTCTCCTAATTTGTTTATGGTATCATCCTTTATGCCCAAATCATGTAACCATTTTGATCTTATTTTGGCATGGGGTGTGAGATGTAGGTCTAGGCTGAGTTTCTGACATATTAGTTTCCAGTTTTCCTAGCAATTTTTGTCAAATAGTGAGTTCTTATTTCAGAGGCTGAAGTTTGGGAGTTTATCAAATACTAGATTGCTATAGGCCTTGATTATTGTGTTGTGTGTATCTAATCTATTCCACTGATCCACCACTCTATTTCTTAACCAGACCAAATGGTTCTGATGCCTGCTGCTTGATAATATAGTTTTAGGTTTGGTTCTGCTAAGCCACCATCCTTTGTATTTTTTCCTCATTAATTCCCTTGATTTGCTTGACTTTTTACTCTTGCAGATGAATTTTGTTATTATATTTTCTAGCTCTATAAAATGATGTGTTGCCAGTTTGATTGATGTTGCATTGAACAAGTAGACCAATTTAGGCAGAAATGTCATTTTTATTATATTAGTTTGACCTAGCCATGAAGAATTTATATTTTTCCAATTGGTTAGATCTCAATTTATTTATGTGAAAAGTGTTTTGTAATTGTGTTCATATAGTTCTTGGGTTTGTCTTGGCAGGTAGTCTCCCCCCACCTCACCCCCCAACCCTCACCTCAAGTATTTTATTTTGTCTAATTTTAAATGCAATTTTTCTTTCTTTCTCTTCCTGATGGGCTTTGTCAGTAATGCATAGAAATGCTGATGATTTGTGTGGGTTTATTTTATATCCTTCAACTTTGCTAAAGCTGGGAATTGTTCCCAGTAGGTTTTTGGATGAGTTTCTAAGATTCTCTAAGTATATCATCATATCATCTGCAAAGAGTGATAATATTTCCTTTTTGCCTATTCTAATTCCATTAATTTCTTGTTTTTCTGACTGATAAAACCAACATTTCTAGCAACATTTTTAGTATAATGTTGAATAATATTGGTGATAATTATCATCCTTGTTTCACCCCTGATCTTATTGGAAATGTGTCCAGCTTCTCTCCATTATAAATAATGTTTGCTATAGGTTTTAGATAGGTACTGTTTATTATTTTAAGGAAAGCTCCCTTTATCCCTATGCTCTCTAGTTCTTTTAATAGAAATGGGGACTGTATTTTGCCAAAACTTTTTTCTGCATCTATTAAAATTAGCATATGATTTCTGTTGGTTTTGTTATTGATATGGTTGATTATGGTAATAGTTTTTCTGATAGTGAACCAGTCCTGCATTGCTGGTATAAATCCTACTTGGTTACAGTGTATTATCCTGCTGTTACATTGCTCTAATATCTTTGTTAATATTTTATTTAAAATGTTTGCATCAGTATTCTTTAGGGAGATTGGTCTGTAATTTTCTTTTTTTGTTTTGGCCTTTCCTGGTTTAGGTATCAGAACCATATTTTTTTAATAGAAGAAATTAAACAATATACCTTTATTTCTTTTCCCAAATAGTTTACATAGTATTGGAATTATTTGTTTTTTAAATGTTTGGTAGAATTCACGTCTGGTCCTGGAGATTTTTTAGAATGTTCATTAGTTACTATTTCAATTTCTTCTTTTTTTTAATGGGGCTATTTATATTTTATTTTCTCTTCTGTTAACCTGGGCAACTTATAGTTTGTAAATCTTCATCCATTTCAGTTAGATTGTCAGACTTGCTGCCATAGAATTGGACAAAATAGCTCCTAATTATTGATTTAATTTCTTTTTCATTGTTTGTAAGTTAATCCCTTTCATTTTTGATGCTGATGATTTGCTTTTTTCTTTGCTTTTTCTGATCAAATTAATCAAAAGTTTATTTTTTGTTAGTTTTTTCATAAAACCAACTTTTGGTTTTGTTCATTAGTTCAAAAGTTTTCTATTTTAGTCTCTATTTCATTAATCTATTTATTATTATTTATTATTTCTATTTTAGTCTCTATTTTATTAATCTCTCCTTTGAGTTTCAAAATTTCTAATTTGGTATTTAATTGGGGTTTTAAATTTTTTTCTTTTTCTAGTTTTTTAGTTTCATGCTTAATTCATTGATCTCCTCTTTTTCTATTTTATTTATGTAGCTATTTAGATATAAAAATTTCCCTATGAACTGTTTTGGCTGCATAGGTTTTTGCTATGTTGTCTAATTATTGTCATTCTCTTGGATTAAATTATGGATTGTTTCTGTGGTTTGTTGTTTGAACCACTCATTCTTTAGAATTAGATTATTTATTGGTTTTTAGTCTATCTTTCCCTGGTCCTTTATTCAATATAATTTTTATTGCATTGTGTTCTGTAAAAGAAGCATTTGCTATTTCTTCCTTTTTGTATTTGAATTTGAAGTTTTTATGCCCTATATATGATCAATTTTTGTGTGGGTGCAATGTACTGCTGAAAAAAGGTGTATTCCTTTCTGTCCCTATCCAATTTTATCCAGAGGTCTATCATATCTGAATTTTCTAGGATTTTATTAATCTCTCTAGTTTCTTTCTTCTTTATTTTGTGGTTGCATTTGTCTGATTTTGAGAGGAGAAGATTGAATAGAATAATTTTGCTATCTATTTCTTCCTGTAACTGTCTTAAAGTCATCTCTATTAATTTGCCTGCTCTACTACTTCATGCATATACATTTAATACCATTACTACTTCATTATTTACTATACCCTTTATCTAGATATAATTTCCCTCCTTATCTTTTTTAATAAGATCTACTTTTACTTCTGTTTTATCTGAGATCAGAAATGCTATCCTTTTTTTTTTTTTTTTTTTGTTTGTTTGTTTTACTTTAGCTGAAGCATAAAAAATTCTGTTCTAGCTTTTTGTCTTTATTCGGTATGTGTCTCTCTGTGTTTCTTGTGAATAATGTATTGTAGGATTGTGTTTTTTATTCCATTCTGCTATTTGCTTCTGTTTTATAGGAGAGCTCATTCCACTCACATTAAAAGTTATGATTACCCACTCTACATTTCCCTCCATTCTATTTTCTCTTCTATATATACTTTTGTTCTCTCTTTCCAACCTGTCCTTAGTCCTGTGCTTTTTTTTCACCCACCCCATCAACTACCTTATCTCCTATCACTCCTCCCCTCTTCTCTTAGTAGTGTTTTTTTTTAACCCACTCCACCCACTACCTTATCTTTTATCAACCATTCCCTTTTTCTCTTACCTTTTCTCCTAGTGTTTCTGTCCTTCCTTTTATCCTATTCCTCTTTCTTTTCCTCTTTCTTCTTCTTTATAGGATTAGATAAATTTCTATACCAAATTGAATGAAGTTATTCAATCTTAGAGCCAAAACTGATGAGATCAAGCTTCAGACAGTGCTCATCCTCCTCTCTTTTTTCCTCTTGATTGTAGTAGGTCTTTTGCTCTTGTTATGAAGGTTTGTTATTACTTATATTATTATATTATATCATGCCTCCCTTTTCCTCTTTTTTCACTCCTTAATGTCTTTTTCTTTGATGTCATCACATCAGATGTGTGATTCACATCAACAGCCTTAGATCATGGGATGCTCCCCTCTGTCAGTTACAGGGACAGATACAGTTCTCAAGAGTTATAGCTATTGTTTTCTCATCTAGAAATATAAAACAGTTTAATCTTGAAATATATATTTTCTCACTGTTTACCTTTTTATGTTTCTTTTGAGTCCTGTGTTTGTAGATTAAATTTTTTGTTTAGTATGTTTTTTTAAAATAGAAATGATTGAAAGTCTCTTACTTCATTAAGTTCCATCTCATTCCCTGAAAGATGATGCTGAATCTCACTGAATAGTCAATTATTGGTTGTAACCCTAGTTCCTTTGCCATCCCAATATGGTGTTACGTGCTCTCTAAGTCTTTATTGTAGAAACTATCAGATCCTGAATAAACCTGATTTTTGCTTTTGGATATTTGAATTTTTGTCTGGCAGCTTGCAGTATTTTTTCTTGAGATAATGTTACTTGAAATTTTCCTTGTAGGATCTCTTTCTGAATGTGATTGATGGGTATTAAAGTGTAATGGGCTGAAGCTCGAGTTGATGCACTGAGGTCCCAGTACATGAGACTAAATAGTAATTGGACCATACTCTATTAATATATGCTTGGAGAAAGAATGGTCCCCACCTTTTGTACAAGTTCTGATGTGTTATATAGGAAATGACGTAGAGACGATTTTGGTGGGTGGAGAGAGAAAGGCGGGGAGAGAGGCAGAGGGACTTCTGGTGGGGTTTGTGTCGCCGCTGCTCACATTCCTATTGCCATCCCCCTTCATCTCCACAAAGAATAAAGATTGAAGATTTTCCCTTAACCTGAATTCCTGACTCTGGCTGATTTTAAAATACGCAGTCATCACATTAAGGGATTTGCTTTCTCACAAAGTCATTAGCTTCCATTTGCCATGTTCTAGTTTTTAAGGTGTGATTTTCTTCAGTTAGTTTTAGTGTATATTTTTCTATTTGGTTTATTCTATTGTTTAAGTATTTCTTTTCTTCAGACAATTATTTTCCTTCCTTTTCCAAACTGTTCACTCTCTCATCCATACCTCTCATTTCCTTTCTCATTTTTTTCTTCTACTTCTCTTATTTGCCTTTTGAAATTTTTTAATGAGCACTTTAAAGATGCCTCTTTGGGCTTGAAATCAATTTATATCATTCTTTCAGATTTCTTCTGTGGACATTCTGTTCTCATCTGAGTTTGTGTTTTGGTCTGGCATGTCACCTTGGTAGTTTTCTATGGTCAAAATTTTTTTCTGTTTCTTGATTTTTTTCCTTTTCTTTTGGTATTTCCTCTTTTTTTAAAAAAAGTTTTACTTAGAATTCTTCTCTTGGGATAAAGGGAATGCTGTCCCATGCTTCCTATGCAGCTTTGAACATTGATTTTGAACACCAAGGCCCCTTATGTTTGTAGGTATCTCTGTTCAGGAAATTCTGTTTTCTCAGAGTTTGCATTCTGAGCTGGGACTGGAAGCTGCCCCACTAATTGCTCTTCTACTGAGCCCTGACTTAGTTACTGATTTGCTATGATTATGATCTTCTCACTAGCTTTCCCAGAATCTATCTGACTTGGGCTGAACATCCCAGTAACTTCTTGAAGTTTTTTCATTATGTTTTGAATTGTAGAGTGTCTTCTTCCCTGAAAGAACATGCTCAGTTTATCAGGGTAATCTATTCTTGGCTGCATTCCAAGTTCCTATATCTTTTGGAGTATCAGATTCCTGGTCCTTCCATCCTTTAAGGTGGAAGCTACTAGGTTCTGGGGTAATCCTTGTTGGGCTCCTCAATATTTGAATTGTCTTTTTTCTGGCTGCTTGTAATATTTTTTCCTTGGTCTGATAGTTCTTAAATTTAGCTACAAATTTCTTCGAGTTTTAATTTTGGGGTCTCTTTCACCCCAGGACTCTATGTTGCCTGTTGCACTCCCTAGCATTTGTATTGGGTCTGCTTGTGCTTGGCCCACTTCCCTCCATGTCTGATTGATACAGACCTTTTCTGGTGATCTTCAAATTTATTCCCTGCTGGTAATTTGTTATACTCCCAAAATTTGTGGATTCTGCCAGTCCAAAATTAATTCAGAGGCTGGATTTGGTGTAGTGTGAGAGTCTTGGGAGAAGGTCATGAAAGAAACGTGTATCCTCTCTGCCACCTTGGCTCCCACATATTTCTTTGGAACAGAAAGTAAAGTATATCTTATCATGGTTAAAGTGTGGCAAAATGCAACAGAATGTCAATCTTTCAGTTCTGTTATTTTCTAATATATTATACCCAAATTTTCAAAATGAAGGATGAGGTATTAAGACTGATGAGTGTGCTGTTCTTGTTGTTCTTCTTGTTGATGATGATGATGATATTGCTGTATGTACTTTTAGCAATCTATTTTATTTTATTTCATTATTTATTTATTTTTCTTTGTTCTTTTCTTTTCTTTTCTTTTCTTTTTTTTTTTTTTTATAACTTTTTATTGATAGAATGCATGCCAGGGTAATTTTTTTACAGCATTATCCCTTGCATTCACTTCTGTTCTGATTTTTCCCCTCCCTCCCTCCACCCCCTCCCCCAGATGGCAAGCAGTTCTTTACATGTTGAATAGGTTACAGTATATCCTAGATACAATATATGTGTGCAGAACCGAACAATTTTCTTGTTGCACAGGGAGAATTGATTTCAGAAGGTATAAATAACCCCGGAAGAAAAACAAAAATGCAAGCAGTTTATATTCATTTCCCAGTGTTCTTTCTTTGGGTGTAGCTGCTTCTGTCCATCTTTGATCAATTAAAGCTCTCTTTATCGAAGAGATCCACTTCCATCAGAATACATCCTCAAACAGTATCATTGTTGAGGTATATAATGATCTCCTGGTTCTGCTCATTTCACTTAGCATCAGTTCATGTAAGTCTCGCCAGTCCTCTCTGTCTTCATCCTGCTGGTCATTCCTTACAGAACAATAATATTCCATAACATTCATATACCACAATTTACTCAACCATTCTCCAATTGATGGGCATCTTTTCATTTTCCAGCTTCTAGCCACTACAAACAGGGCTGCCACAAACATTTTGACACATACAGGGCCCTTTCCTTTCTTTAGTATCTCTTTGGGGTATAAGCCCAGTAGAAATACTGCTGGATCAAAGGGTATGCACAGTTTGATAACTTTTTGAGCATAGTTCCAAATTGCTCTCCAGAATGTCTGGATGTGTTCACAATTCCACCAACAATGTTTCAGTGTCCCTGTTTTCCCACATTCCCTCCAACATTCCACATTATCTTTCCCTGTCATTCTAGCCAATCTGACAGGTGTGTAGTGGTATCTCAGAGTTGTCTTAATTTTAGCAATCTATTTTAAATCTGAGACATTTTCGTTTGAGAAGCCCAACCATAAGGGGTTTATAGACTTCCACTGACTTTAAACAAATGTTAATTTACTTTATATTTTAGCAAGATGCTGTGGCAGGCTCAGTGGAACAGACTGCGTTGATTCAGCTTAGTTTTATCCTTTTGTATTTTAATGAAGAGTAGATCAAATAAAATTAATATCATTATTTTCAGTCTTTACTTTCCCTAATTTCTATTTGTTTCTTTTTATCACATTATTTACAGCATTTCCCCCTATTTTTTCTTCTTTTATCCATGTACAGGAGCAAGGGCACATAGCTTGAATAGATTGATGTAATAGGAAAAGAATAATAATTATATAGGAGAAAAAATTGGTCCATTTATATGTCTCTTAATTTTCTTCCTCTATTTTAATTCATGTTCCTATAAGAATTTTCTTTTTTATGTTTTTATATAATCAGTATGTAGTACAAAGACTTGCAAATAGTAAGTGAGCCCTCAATAAATGCTTGCAGTTGGATAGGAATGCAGTGCCATAGATTTAGGGCAGAGGGATTTTAGAACCTGGGTACAGACCTTTCATTTTAATCATGAGGAAGTTGAGGTCCAGAAAGTCTGGACCCTTTCTTATATTCCACAGCTAGTAAGTGGTAGGGATAGAATTTTAACCCAGTTCTTTTTGATTCCAAGTTCAATCTTCAATTGAATTGAATAGATACCACAATTTATGTTCTTCCTTTCTCTTTGTATAAATGAGAAGTAGAATTCTTTAAAAAAAATCAAAACATTTTATATTTCTGCTCCTGGATATTTATAACCTGATGAAATAGATTGGGCCATAAAAGCAGATCTATACTATCACTTCTTTTTGGGGTCTGTTATAAATATTTTACAAATACTTTCACTAATCCTTTCATATCATATCCAAAAACTTTTTGGAGGGGGATGGGTAATGCCTTCTATTGTCTGATAGAATGACTGCTTGATATTCTGCTTTTTTGCCTCAGTAATTGGATTAATCTTTGCTTTCCCTTATACTTTAGAGAGCTGTGTGTCTAATTATTTTTTTTCCTGGCATTGCAAAACTATGCCCTTGAGAGTACATGGAGCTTCAATAATGGGGCTTACCTGGCTTTCAAATGATAGTCCCAGAAGAGCTTCATAAGAATTGTATAACTACAGCAATAATTTTATTGGGTGAAATATGAATTAAACACTAAATTTGAAAATTATGCAAGCTTTTTGTGTTAAAAAATGTGAAAACATTAACATTAAAATTTCAGGATTTAAATAAGAGAAGTCTTTGCTTGATAAGAATTGCTTTCAATTGGGGGAAAGGCCTTAGAAACCATGCCTTTTCACACATTAAAAAGTATAAAAACAAAAGAAAAATGGGAGTAATTTTGGGGTCATGATAATTTCAGATTGGTTGATTCTCAGGCAAGGACAAGTATGGTTTTTCAGGAAATAAATTAATGAAACATATATTTATAAAATGCTTATTAAACATAATACATTAAATGCTGGGGATACAACTCCCAAAGCAAAAACAGAACCAACTCTTAAGGAACTGATGAAAAGAGTTACCACATACATGGGAATAATGATGAAAGAAGAACACTTTGGTCTGGCCAATTAAAGGAATGGTGAGTGGGGTCATAGAGGGAATAGACCAACTTATTAAAATCTCTCTCTCTGTCTCTCTCTGTCTCTGTCTCTCTCTCTCTCTCTCTTCTCTCTCTCTCTCTCTCTCTTTCTCTCTGTATGTGTGTGTGTGTGTGTGTGTGTGTGTGTGTCTGTCTGTCTGTCTATCTTTGGCTCTCTCTGTCTCTTTCTGTCTTTCTGTCTGTCTCTCTTTCTCTTTTGTTCTACTCCCCTCTTTGTATATTTATTTCTTTATTTTCAGTAACATTTAACTGAAATTTAGACTTTTCTCCAATTATGAATGCATGCAACAATATATAGTATTAGCAATATCTATGACTGTGACTTTGTTGCTAATAGAAATTATAAATATTTTTATATTACATTACAAGGAGATGCATCATTAGATTCCATATGGTTACAGTTTTCTTGTCTAAAATAATTTATTTCAGTATAGTTGATTTCCTTTGCAATACTATGCATTTTGTTTTATGCATTTAAAAACATAATAGTAAGAAGGGGTGAATGGACTTTAGCAGTCTACAAAAGAGGCCCCTGGAGCATACAAAAGGATAAGAACTTCTGTTCTAGAGCATCATCTCTTGTGTGTATAGTAAAGTGATTGGCAAGGTTATAGAAAAAAAGAATTAGGGATTTAAAAAAGGAAGACAGTAGATGGCTGTGTAACATAATTACTCCATTATTATAAAGGGAGGTCAAAGGTTAAAGAGTTTATATTTTAACCAATGGATAATAGGAATCCTGAAATTTCTTAAACAAGAAAGGTAACATAGATGAACCTACGTACTAGAAAGATTAAGAATCTAAAGGAGTTATTACATAGAAGATAGCAGGAATACCAGGTAATAATGATTATGAGTTAAATAAGAAGTGATAAGTTTTGAACTGTGCTTGTGAAAGTATAAGAGCTGAAATATATTGAGATAGAAAGGATAAAATTTGCAAAATATTGGAGTGAAATAACAGAGTTTTCTTGGAAGGATGAGTTAAATTTTTGGTATGTTAAATTTGGGGTTCTGATATAACATGAATTGGAGAAGTCTAGCAAGCAATTTAAAATGAATTTTGAGTCTGAAGATCTTTGTTCAAATCTTAGCTTAATCATTCACTACCAGTATGACTGTGCACAAGTCACAAACTCCAAGGCTCAGTTCCCTCACCTGTGGAAGTGAAAAGACTGGATTCAATTACTTTTATATTCCTTTTAATGCTAAAAGTGTATGATCATATGACTATTGCAAAACACATAAAACTGAGAGTTTATACTTAACATCAGATTGGGTTGTTGTATTTTTTTCTAAAACATTTTAACTTTGTTGACTTGGTATATTTTCCCTGTAGGAATATATTTCTGATTTTATACTGAAACTAAAAGGAAAAATAGGATTTTTATACACAGCTTTAATGGAACACATAAAATCTCTAAGATGAGAAATGTCTGTTTTTTTCTTTAGTTTTGATCCAGTTCTGTTCCATAGAATTATGAACTAACAAATGTTATGCATCATATTATCTAGGATCAAGTAAAGTATTTCAGGGTCACATAACCACTATGTTATAGAGGCAGACTCATACCCAAATTTGTTTGAAGTTAGCTTTCTATCTTTTAGGCCACCTTGCCGCTCTATATAGCTTATATTAAAATTAATTGTATTATTGTGGAGTTAGAAATAAAATAGAGTGGGGAAAAAGTTACGGGGCTTGGAACCAGAAATTAAAGTTGTTGTTGTTCGGTTGTTTCAGTTTCTTCTGCCTCTTTGTGAATCCATTTGGAGTTTTCTTGGCAAAAAACAAACAAAAAAAAACTGGTTTGTCATAGTCT
The DNA here is from genome assembly GCF_016432865.1 of Antechinus flavipes. Classification (NCBI taxonomy): domain Eukaryota; kingdom Metazoa; phylum Chordata; class Mammalia; order Dasyuromorphia; family Dasyuridae; genus Antechinus; species Antechinus flavipes. Next base: position 531,484,714 of record NC_067398.1, read on the forward strand.
TCTTCATCTCATTTTACAGTTGAGGAAACTGAGACAAGCAGAATTAAGTGGCTTTCCCAGAGTTATATAGCTAGTGTCTAATACAATACTTGAACTTAGGAAGAGGAGTCTTCCAAACTCCCGATCCAGAACTTTATCCACTGAATCAACTAGGTGCCCTAATCTAGGACTTGATTAGTGTATTCAAAAGAACAGTGGATTTTGTATCCAAGAATCTTAGTTCAAATCTTGACTATTCTAATTACTGTTAGTGTAATCCACTCTGGGTGTAATCTCACTGGGTGAGATATTTTACAGCTCTCTAGGTCAGATTCTTCCTCTATAAAATTGGGTGTTTGAATTATACCAACATTGGCTCAGTACACAGGAAACTGGATTCAAATCCCACCTCTGACATTTACTAGGCCAGGCATCTAACTTTGTTAGATTACACCTTGAGTTAGGCATTTAATTTTGCTGGGTTCCAGTTTCTTCAAATGGAATATTATGGTGTTGGATTATCACTGAATATGTGTCTAACAGTTTTTCTAACTTTAAATTTATACTCCCATGATCTGTGCTTTAGTCTTGGTTTTGGCTTTTATGATCTAAGAAACTTCAGATAGAATAAAATCTTTTTTTTTAATTTTTAATTTTTTATTATAACAACATTTTATTGACAGAACCCATGCCAGGGTAATTTTTTACAACATTATCTCTTACATTCACTTCTGTTCCAACTTTTCCCCTCTCTCCTTCCACCCCCTCCCCAGCTGGCAAGCAGTCCTTTATATGTTAAATATGTTGCAGTATATCCTAGATACAATGTATGTTTGCAGAACCAAACAGTTCTCTTGTTGTACAGGGAGAATTGGATTCAGAAGGTAAAAATTACCCAGGAAGAAAAACAAAAATGCTAATAGTTTACATTCATTTCCCAGTGTTCTTTCTTTGGTTATAGCTGCTTCTGTCCATCATTGATCAATTGAAACTGAGTTAGGTCTCTTTGTCAAAGAAATCCACTTCCATCAGAATACATCCTCATACAGTATCGTTGTTGAAGTATACAATGATCTCCTGGTTCTGCTCATTTCACTTAGCATCAGTTCATGTAAGTCTCTCCAGTCCTCTCTGTATTCATCCTGCTGGTCATTTCTTACAGAACAATAATATTCCATAACATTCATATACCACAATTTACCCAACCATTCTCCCATTGATGGGCATCCATTCTATTTCCAGTTTCTAGCCACTACAAACAGGGTTGCCACAAACATTTTGGCACATACAGGTCCCTTTCCCTTCTTTAGTATTTCTTTGGGATATAATAGGTACCTATTAAGTGACAAGCTTTAATATCCTTGATGTATTGTTATTTAATCATAATTCTTTCAATGGCTGTGTGGCCTTGGATTTGGAACATTAAATCTCCAAAGAATAAAAAAAAGTTGTCACACAGAGGGCAAAGTACATGGTGGTTGTGAGCTATGACATAAGTCAACAAGGAGCTCTGACAAACAATAGGAGCAAAATATGCTGTTGAAGAACTATATGATCACAGAAGATGATGAGGACCAGAAATGATAAGTTGATAGCCTGAGTACCCATTAGTTCTGTCATGATATTAGGAGAAAGGGAGGAAGTTCTTTAGCATATTTAGTTGACCCACTGTGCTACCTCTCTGGGAGGAATTGACCAAGAAGACCAGGAAGTGACTAGCATGGATGGGTTGAATGTTGTAAAGTTGGAGGCAACATTTATATTGATAAGATTTTAAATATATATGATCTTATGTCTGATATTGTATTTAATATTAATAGTAGTGATCTCAACAAAGATATGAATTTTATATTTATTTTTGTCAAATATATTTTTCATGAAATAAATTCCTTTACATGATATTTTGATATTCAGAAAAGCAATATGTCCTTGAAACCATGCAGTAATGAAGCATAGGAGTGGATGTTCCTGGAGGGGCAAGTTTTAGTGAATGTAGAAAAAGGGCAACTTCTTCTTTTACTCATGATGTTTATTCTTGTATGCATGCATGACCCATGACGTGCAGTGTCCTTTGCTTAAAAATCAGAAAGGAAGGTGAGATTTAATTAAGAGAGTGGGGAACAGAGATTCATCAAGGCTTTGTCCCTGAGCCACTATGACTTAGCCAATTCAAAGTGAGCTTTGCATTCTGTAATGAAATGTATTTCAGCAGTACTGGGACTTCTGCCTTTCACTTTCCCATCTAGTTTATTGACCTAAAAGGTATAATTCAAACTATTATTTTCACTATTATTAACAAATGTAGCTTTTATACTAAATACTGGCACATTAGGTGCATGGTTATTTATTTTCAAAGTTCTATTGCTTATAAAAAATGAATCTGACAGTACCAGATAATTCTACAAGGTCAATTTGCTTTTCAATGGGCCTGTTCCGATACTGGGTGTCACAGGGACATGGTCTTTTGCTAAAGTTTGTTCATCTCAGCGTCCCCCACCTCAAACAAATGAGGGCAAATATTTTTAGGGTATAAGTTTATGGTCTTATCTTCTGAAGTTTCTTCCTGCTGGTAGTGAACAGTTGTTTTTGCCTTACGGATCCCACTCAGAGGGATGATAAGTTTCAGCTCTTGGAATTTGGTCAAAATAGCATCTAATGGGTACTGACTGAGTCCCAGGATCAGAAATAAGACAATATCCAGTGTTGGTCATCATTTGAAGATGAATAGACTAGAGCCTGGAAGAAGCACCAAAAATGATGAGGTTCAATAAGTTGTGAAGGTGAGGAATAATCCAGAATAAAGTCACAGGCTCAAATATCTCTAGATCAAGGGGCATAGATTTATTGTATGGCTTAGCAAGCAAAATCCCTAATGGACTCACAATTAACAAGAGGAAAAGTGGGACCTTTTATGGGAAAGCACCTTGATCAAGGTATGCTCACTGTTAGCTGTGTACCTCAGTAAATCAACTGGTGTGTTCTTTACACAAGATAGACTTGGTAGTTGACGTTTATATCTTGACCTTCATATTGTAAAAGGCAGTGGTTCTCAAACTTTTGTTTTCAGTATCTTTATCCTATTAAAAATTATTGAGGATCTCTCCAAAACATTTTTGTTTATCTGGGTTATATTTATAGACATTTACCATATTGGAAATAAAAACTATTTTTGAATTTGTAGACCCTCTAAAAGGGTTTCAGAGATCCCCATTTTTCTTTAGGACATATTTTGAGAACCACTGGTATAAGGTAACAGTGGGTGTCATACAGGATAGCTTTATATGTACAATATAACTCTATTCATACAAGATAATTCTAAAGCATCAGTTTGTTCTTCACTGGGATCCACGTAGAGACTGGTTGCTACCAGGAACATGGTCTTTTGCTGGAGTCCATTAACCTCATCACCATAAACATAGAATCAAATAATACCTTTGTTTTCTTTTTGAAGCAGCAAAAGAAAATAAAAAAGAATAATTAAGTAGAGAATTTCTGCAGAAAATAATCAGGATAATTCAAATATTGGTTTGCTCATCATTTGGGTTGTATCAAAAGAATGGCTTACCTCTTGTGAAACAAATATTGTCTTAATGGTTCAAATTTATAAATTCTCTGAATAAATTAATGTTACTTCTCAGCAGAGTTGTTCTTTCAGCTGAATCATTACCCACAGTCTGTGTTCCACAGTTCTTGTTAGTTTCACAGGTCTGAGTCAATGAATCATTTATAATAATTTGTGAAAATCTTTAATGCTCCTCAACTTGTTCTGAGGCAAATGCATGAACTATTTGAACTATTATAGTGTGCTGAGAGAGCAAAGCACAGACACTAATGCAATTATTAGAGTCAATAACAAAAAGGTAATGATGTTTTCATTTACACTTTGCTTTTGGAAGGGACAATCTTAAGTCAAAGAGAAGAAAAATATATTTTATATAAATTTTATATAAAAATATATTTTAGCTTTTGAGATAATGAACAAGGGAAAAGCACTGATCTGGAAAAGATTGCAGTATGGCAAGCTATTAGTACACAGCTTAGAAAAGTCCAATTTATTTCACTGAAATGTATGGATAAGTGTCAGAATCTTATTTAACATTTAAAAGAAAGCATGAGGGGAATAGAAATACCTTCTGTTCCTCAAAAAAGCAATAAAATAAATAAAAGCAAAAGTTATTGTTAAATGTACTCTTCTAAGAAGAGATTTTGGGATAATTAAAAAATAGACTACAAGATGCTTGGATGGTTGAACTCTACTGGAAAAAAGAAAGATGATTTTGTTTAATATAAGAGGGAAACATTTAATACATATTTAAATTTAAAGGAATTTTGGTTAAAATTTTCTAGTTCAGTTAAAAATATTTGTGCAGATCCATAATCTTCCCTTTTCCCCTATACTCTTTTACAAATGGAACTTATATTTCTGTAGAATGTCCATAGGGGAAGGGACTGTTATGTATTCCTTCTTCTTCTTCATGGCTATTTCTATGTCTGGCATATTAATAATAAGCACTTAATAAGAATTTGTGGAATTGAATTCCATGGTGTAATGGGAAAAGTGCTGCCTTTGGTCAGAGCACACAGCTTTAAGTCCAGGTAGTACCATCTTTGATGGGGCAATACTTATCAAATCACACAAGTCTGTGTCTCATCTATGGAGAGGTTAAGTTTAATGAGCTCTAATGAACTCATAGAAGTCTAAGATCCTGTGTTTTATATTAAGAATATGATTATGCTTAAGAATAACTATACATCAGAATTACACAAGTATTATAAATGCATTCAAATTTGATGACCTCTGTAAAGAAGAGAGAGATTCTATATATGTTGTGAGACTCCACATATAGTGAAGACACTTGAAAGGTAGGCAAGTTAAATGTCTCTAGCCTCTTTTCCCCCAGACTCCTCTCCAAAGAAAGCTTTGATTTCGTCAGAAGAGAAAATAGGATTTTGGAGCCAAGGTCACTCCACTCTCCTCAAAGAGAGAGGTATTGGAAAAGAACTATATTTGTTCCTTTAAGTATTGTTATTCATCTAGGGGATATGATTGGGTTTGAGCTAAATTCTGATCATTTTGTTATTTTAGGGGAGGGAGAAACAGACTCTCTCTATCCAAAGAAAAAAATATTAGACATATTCGGTTTACAGAGAAACTTCTCTCACTTCATTGAAAAGTGAGAGATGAAAAGTGAAAAGGGAAGAAGGAAGCTAAATAGAAGGCAATGAAGAAATTGTAAGGAAAAGGTTTAAGAAAAAGGGAAGGACTTTAAGGAAGGAATCCTAAAGAGAGAGGGCTGCATGAGGCAAATGGTGCTCATAAGTTTAATACTGGGGAGGGGGGAAATGGGGAAAGGAAAGAGAAAAGCATAATCTGGGGTTAACAAGATGGCAGGAAATACAGAATTAGTAATTTTAACCATAAATGTGAATAGGGTAAACTCCCTAATAAAGCAGAAGCAGATAGCCTCTGATTAAAAGTCAGAATCATACAATATGTTGTTTACAGGAAACACACTTGAAGCAGGGCGATACATACAGAGTAAAGGTATGGAGCAGAATCTACTATGCTTCAGGTGAAGTTAAAAAAAAAGCAGGGTTAACCATCCTGATCTCAGATCAAGCAAAAGCAAAAATTGATCTAATTAAAAGAGATAAGGAAGGGCACTATATCTTGCATTATTTGCTTGCATTTTTGTTTTTCTTCCCAGGTTATTTTTACTTTCTTTCTAAATGTGATTTTTCTTGGGCAACAAGATAACTGTATAAATATGTATACATATATTGTATTTAACATATGCTTTGACATGTTTTACATGTATGGGATTGCTATCTAGGTGAGGGGGTGGAGGGAAGGAGGGAAAAAGTTGGAACAGAAGTTTTTGCAAGGGTCAATGTTGAAAAACTACCCATGCATATGTTTTGTCAATTAAAAAGCTATATTAATAAAAAATTTAAAAAATGGAATTGGTGAAGTGGAAAAAATTCAAATGAACAAAATAACTCATTTCAAAGTTCAAATGATCAAATGCAAAAGGAGGTAAACAAAGCTAAATAAAGAAAATATTTCACTAATGATTAGAATTGGACAAATGGAAGTGAATGATTCAAAGAAACATCAAGGATCAGCCGAACAAAACCAAAAAAAAAATAGAAAAAAATGTAAAATACTTTATTGGAAAAATAACTGATCTCAAAAATATATTTAGAAGAGAAAATCTAAGAATTATTGAACTACCTGAAAACCATAATAATAAAAAAAAAGAATCTGGACAACATCTTTCAAGAAATCATCAAGGAAAACTGCCTTGATATACTAGAACCAGAGGGTAAAATAGCCATTGAAAGAATCCACCAATCAGCTCCTGAAAGACATCCCAACATGAAAACTCCAAGGAATGTTGTAGATAAATTCCAGAATTATCAGATAAAAATTACCTATTCACAATTTTTGACCATTAATTAGTTGGGTAATGACTTTATTTTTTATAAATTTGCCTCAGTTCCTTATAAATTTCAGAAACAAGGCCTTCATCAAAAAAAAAAAAAAAACTTGCCATAAATTGTTTTGCCCAGTTTTCTGTTTAAGACATTCATTAGAAACTTTGGAATTTAAAAATAAGGATAATATCTATCTTCTTTTTTTCATTTTCTGAATTTTAACTATTTATATAACATTATATCTGAGGAACATGATTTGATACATAATCAATTAAGAACATGGAAATAAAATTAAATTTCATTAAAAACTGGATAAAAGAGATTTTTTTCTGCTCTTAAATGATTATTTGACACCACTGACACTAGTTGAAGTCTATTACTCTCAACTGGAAAGTACATTCAAGTAGTTTTTACGCAGTATTATTATGTATGTCTGGTATAGGAGAGGTAAATTAATTAAGTTTGGTGAGGATTATCATTTAGTACCTAAACAGTAGGTGGTGATTTTTTTTGGCCACAAATAATGTAAATCTATTTATCACAGGAAAGTTTGAACTCTACATTGGTGGAGGAATTACTCCTCTCAGTCAGAAGATAAGTACAAGATACAAGATAAATGACTGCTACTTTTCTATCTTCTCTTCCTTCCCACAAATCCTATCATTCTGAAACATGAGTAAAGCTATATTGAACAGAGTTAACAGAATCAACTTTTATTATTCTTCTCATGTCTGAGCAGTGGTTTTGCTAGAAATTAATCTTGCGAGGATAGCTGCTATTGCATTGATTATGTATAAAATCTCAGCAGATAATGAAATATATCACCTTTGATCAGAGACAGACCAGAGAAAAGAAAAACTTTGTTTAACATAATAAAAAAATACTTAGAGAAGAATACAAAATCTTGTTTCTGACATTAATGAGCTACTGTGTGCTGTGGAAGTCAATCAACAAACATTTTACCAAGCTCCTAAAATATATTAGGCTTTGAAGTCACATCTACAAGGAAGCAAACGTTTCATATTTTTGAGACTCTTTAATCCTTTGGGGAAGGAAAAAGAATATGAAACACTAATTTTGCAGTCAAAGAATTCTGACTGCCAATTACAAGCTATTACTTTACCACTTAGATCTTTTCTTAGTGCAAATCTGCAACAAAATCTCTATGAAACAAAACTGAAATCATAGAAAAAAAATTTGGAATATTTTTCTTAAAAAAGAAAAACCTATACAAATGTATGTATAGTTTTAAAAATACTGTCAGTTCTTTTTAAATTTTTAAAATTTGTTTTTTTTTGTTTTCTTTTTTTATTAAAATTTTTTATTTTTCAAAACATATGCATAGATAATTCTGCAACATTAGCCCTTGCAAAATCTTGTGTTCCAGTTCCCATTGCCTTTTCCCACTGTCTCCTCTAGGATGGCAAGTAGTGCAATATGTGTTAAACATGATAGAAATATATCTTAAATCCAATATAAGTACACACATAAGTGTACAAGAAAAATCAAATTAAACCAAAAAAAATGATGAAGAAAATAAAATGCAAGAAAATAACAACAGAAAGAGTGAAAATGCTATGTTGTGAAACACATCAGTTCCCACAGTCCTCTCTGTGGGTATAGATGGCTCTTTTCATCACAAGGTCATTGGAAGTGGTCTGAATCATTTCAATGTTGAAGAGAGTCAGATACATCAGAATTGATTATCATATAATATTGCTGTTGCTGTGTACAATGATCTCCTGATTCTGCTCATTTCACTTAGGATCAATTTATACAAATCTTTTCAGTCCTTTCTGAAATCATCCTGCTTATCGTTTTTTATAGAACAAAAATATTACATAGCATCCATAGATCATAACTTATTCAGTCATCCTCCAACTGATGGATGTTCACTCTGCTCCAGTTTCTTGCTACTACAAAAAGGCCTGCCACAAAAGTTTTTGTACATGTGGGTACCTTTCCCTCCTTTAAGATCTCTCTGGGATATAAGCCCAGTAAAATTACTACTGGATTAAAAGGTATGCACAGTTTGATAATTTTGAGCATAGTTCAAAATAGCTTTCCAGAATAGTTGGATTTATTCACAATCCACAAACAATGGATTAGTGTCCTAGTTTTCCCACATGCTCTCCAACATTCATTATTATATTTTCCTGTCATCTTAGAGGTGTGTAGTAGTATCTCAGAGTTGTCTTAATTTGCATTTTTCTGATCCATAATGATTTAGAGCATGTTTTCATATGACTAGAGATGGTTTCAGTTTCTTCATCTGAAAATTGTCTGCTCATCTCCTTTGACCACTTATCAATTGGAGAATGTCTTGAATTCTTAGAAATTTGGGTCAGTTCTTTATATAATTTAGAAATGAGGCCTTTATTAGAATTCTTGAATGTAAAAATGTTTTCCCAGTTTATTGCTGTCTTTCTAATCTTGTATGCATTAGTTTTGTTTGTACAAAACTTTTTAACTTAATATAGTCAAAATTATCTATTCTGTGATCAATTTAATGATCTCCAATTCTTCTTTGATCACAAATTTCTTCCTCCTCTACAGATCTGAGAGGTAAACTATCTTATGTTTTAATTTCTTTATGATATCATTCTTTATATCTAGATCATGAACCCATTTTTTTTGTTTGATCTGAGAGCATGATGGCTACCCCACTTTTTTTTACTTTGCCTGAAGCATAATAGATTCTGCTCCAGCCTTTTACCTTTATTTTGTATGTATCATTGTGCTTTAAATGTTTTTCTTGTAAACAATATATTGTAGATTCTGGCTTTTAATCCAGTCTGCTATATGCTTCTGTTCACATTCACATTCACCCCATTCACATTCACAATTAAAATGATTAATTCTGTATTTCCTGCCATCTTATTTACCCCAATTTGTGCTTTTCTATTTTCTTTTCCCTTTCCACTCCTCCCCAGTATTGTGCTTATGAACTCCACTTGCCTCAAGAAGCTTTCCCCCTTTATAGCTCTGCCCTGTTTTCTTATATCTTTCCCCTACTATTTCTTTTTTTGCCTTCTATTAGCCTCCCCATTTCCTTTTCCTTTTCCTTGAAATTTCCCTATAAGGTGAGAGAACTTTCTATGTGAAACCAAATTTGTCTAATATTCTCTTTTTGAGCTAAATCTGATGAGAGTAAAATTCATACAAGTTTCACCTCCCTTCCTTCTTTGCCTATTCCATGAGATGTAATTTCCTTCATTCTACCTCCCCTTTCCCTTTTTTTCCAGTACAATCCCCTTTATACCTCTTGTTTTTTTATGTTGTAACAGTAAAATCAAATTATGCAGGAACTCTCTATATGTCCCCGTAACAGAGATATAATTCTCAAGAGTTCTTTTCTTTTACCTTTTTTATGCTTCTCTTTAGTTCTATATTTAGAGATCGATTTTTTTTGTTCAGCTCTGGACTTTTCATTAGAAATAAATGAAATTAACCTGTTTCATTGAATGTCTATCTTCTTCCCTGAAAGATAATACTCAATTTAGCTGAATAGTTGATTGTTGGGTGCAATCCATGTTCCTTTACCTTTAAGAATATCATATTCCAGGCCCTTTGATCCTTTATGGTGGAAGCGTCTAAGTCCTGGGTAATCCTTCTTGTGGCTCCTTGGTATTTGAATTGTTTCTTTCTGACTGCTTGTAATATTTTTTTCCTTTATTTGATAGTTCTGAAATTTAGTCACAATATTACTTAGAGTTCTCATCTTTGGGTTTGTTTCAGGAGGTAATCAGTGAATTCTTTTAATGGCTATTTTACCTTCTGATTCTAAAACACTGGGGCAGTTCTCTTTGATAATATCCTATAAGATAATGTCTAAGTTTTTTTTTTTTTCTTTTTTTTTTTTTATCATGGTTTTCAGGAAGTCCAATACTCCTCAGATTATCTCTCCTAGATCTATTTTCCAGGTAAGTTGTTTTCTCAAGTAGATATTTTACATTTTCTTCTATTTTTCATTTGTTTTTGGTTTTGCTTGACTGATTCCTGATGTCTCATTGAGTCATTCATTTCCATCTGTTCAGTTCTGATTTTTAGTGAATTATTTTATTCATTTACCTTTTTTTAGTTCTTTTTCTCTTCGCCAATTTAATTTTTGGATGAGTTATTTTGTTCTGTGAATTTTTTTTTTTCCATTTCACAAATTCTGTTTTTCAGGAAGTTATTTTCTTTTTCCATTTCACAAATTCTGTTTTTCAGGGAGTTGTTTTCTTTTTCCATTTCCATTTTCCAATAGTCAAATCTATTTTTTAAGGTATTATATGCATTTCTCCTTTCACTAAATCTATTTTGTGAGGTGTTTTCTTTAAATAATTTCTGTGTTTCCTTTTCCAGACCCTCTTATAAAGTTCTCCTTTCCTTTTTCTAATTTTTTTCTAGCTCTCTTTTAAGATCCTTTTTAAATTTCTTCCAAGAGATGTTGTGAGATGTGGACCAATTTAGGTCAATCTTTAGGGCTTCATCTGTAGAGGATCTGCTTTTTTTCTCCCAGGGTTTGAAGTCTGATCTTCTCTTTCACCATACAAACTACCTATGGTTAAAGTTCTTTTTGCTTTTTTGCTCATTTTTTTAAAGTTGAGATCAGATTTTAGAGCAAGGGAGGTTGTCCAAGCTTCCTCTGCAAGTGGCAGCAGCTGTACAGAGTCAGTGCTGACGCACTCCTGGTGCTGGGTTCGTGTAGCCATGTTCTGTGAAATTCTGGCATTCAGGATTCACTATTTACTATTTGTGTTTGTGTTGGATGTTTTATAACTTCTCTGCTGATCTACTGGATTGCAACCAGGGCAGCATGGTTAACACTGCTATAGATTTCTCCCTGTAAATTCTCCAGCATGCAGAGCCTACTCTGTCCTGGGATTGTGAGCTGCTTGGTCTCTCTGGTGTCTGTGTTTAGCCTGCTTGTGCTGGGCCAACCTCCCTCCATGCCCAATTGAAATAGACCTTTTCTGGAGATTTTCAAAATTATCTTCTGCTGGTAATTTGTTACACTCCCAATATTTGTGCGTTCTGCTAGTCCAGAATTAATAAGACTGAATTTGCTAGTTAGTCTGAGGGTTATGGGAAAGGCTCAGAAAAAGAGGTGTGTCCTCTCTGCCATTTTGGCTCTGCCCCTTGCCAGTTCTTGATAGGGCTGCAGTAGGGATGTAATGGAAAATATGAATATGATTTTATCCATTAGTTTCAGTCTAAATTTTTAACAAGTCACAAACTTAATGGATTTAACTTTTCTAAACCTTCATTTCTTTACCCCTTCTCTGGTGAAGGTAATAATAAGCCCTTCACTTATTATTTCTAAAAATTGTTAAGAAAAATAAATTGAGATAGCCTCAGCCACTTGATACTTATTAGCTGTATGACCTGGGCAAGTCACTTAACTTATATTGCCTTGTCAAAAAAAAAAGAAAAGAAAAAGAAGAATAAAAAATAAAACACTTAATTCACAATGTAGAAATTCACAAATGATTCAGAATTGGTTTCGTATCTTCTGCTTTAAAGAACTGACAATCAGGTTAAAGGGAGAATTAATAATCTGTACCAACTGTCCAGGAATATTTAGTAGCAAACAGAAAATAAGGTTTTCTTTTATTGTTTATTTCAACATTGGATAGTCCCTCGTATAGTTTATCAGTCATTAAGTCCAACAAAAATGACTTGGAATCTAGTCCATTGGGTCCTCCATATCACTCACTAGTATCTCAAAAGATTTTTTTGGAAAATTTGCTTTGGATACTATTTAGCTCCTGAACCAAGATCAGGTCACTGACTAAGTTTTCGTGATTTCCTCTCATTTTCAATGGGAATAATAAAATAATTGTATGAGATTTCCCATTGGGAATTTCCTTGTCTGTTTTTTACCATAAAATATATTATTAGAGATTTCCAGTTATAACCAAGGAAACTCAATTACAATGTACCTTTAACTTTTCATTTTGTTAAGGCTGATAATGAAAAGGTCAGGCTGAGTCCTTGAACTGAAAGTACTCTTTTTAATTATTTTTGACAACATGGAGCTTGTGGTGTGATGGTTTCTTAGTAATATGCCCACTATGTTAACAGGGGAAAGACAATATTTTAAAAAGAGAAAATTATGCTTTTTGGGAAAAAAACACTTGTTAATATAGTTTAAGTCATGTAAATACTTCTCATATTTGGCATAGGGGAAACTATACACTATTTGTGGAGGGCAAATTATAGTTATGAAATTGGAAGGAACTCGATTATGATTTGGAAGAAGGAAAAAAATTAAGGACCACTTAGTACTTCAGGGCATTCATATAATATATGTATACACTTGTCTTCCCCAAGTCCCCAAGTTGTATGCTGTTTTGAAATCCTTTGAAGAATTCATCTTTTATTTGGTCTGTAACTAATTTTTTCTTATTGATTATTCTACATGGCAGAAAATAACTTAGACAACTTAGGCACCTGTCATGGGAAATGACTAAGAAACTGGCCAAAAGAAAGGAAGAAAGAAAAAAAAATGCTATGAGTATAAATAAAAACCAAGGCCTGAGATTATATTCAGGAATAGAGATCCAGCATCTTGTTTAAATACAAAGAAAATCTAAGATAAAAGCAAGTCTGATCATTGACAAAGAAGATTCAGTGATCAGAAGGGTTTTTATATTCACAGGAATGTTTAGAAATGGGTCTAGTTTCAAGAGAGGGATAGAATAGGTTTTATTTTATACATGTTGAGTTGGCTATGTTTAAAAAATGTTTTATTTGAGATATTTAACAGATAGTTGGAGATGTGTGACTGTAACTCAGTAGAGGGACTAGGCAGTCTTTGTTAATCCCTAAATCATCAACATAGAAATGATAATTGAATCCAAGGGAAATAATGGGTTTACCAAATGAGATAATATACATTGAAAAGAGAGGGAGTCCAAGATAGCATCTTGGTGGGACACCTCTGCTAATATTCATGGAGGTAGTTAGGTGACACAGAGAAGACATTCCTGGGCCTAGAGCAGGAAGACAGGAAAGCCTCTGATGCTTACTAGTTTTGTGATTTGGGCAATTCTATTATTGTGGGTAGGCAGTGTTGGTTTTCAGAGAGTTTAAGTGATTTCTTCTTGGTCACATAACTAATTCAGTTAAGATGCAAATTTACCTTCTTATCCCAGGCATGGTGTTTTCTCCTCAATTCTGGGGCAGAAGAGAAAGATAACAAGGGACCTAGAATGAATGATTTTTGTTTCTGGACTTCTCACTTAGGATAGAAATAAGAATAAATTAAATGAGTAAAAGCTAAAAAAATTAGACAATAAAAAAGAACAATGCTTTAATGAGGTGCATGGTATTTTGGGGGAAGTTAGTGTTATGAAGGCACAATAATAAAGCATCACTACTACTGAGTCAGTATCCAGCATATCTGAATCTGGATACACAAATTTTGGTGTTCTCTGAGTTCTCTGCATATTTTTGTGAAAATGGGATTTTAAAGAATGTAACACTGTTCAAGGGCCCAGCTGGAACTTAAGCTTAGACCCTCTTCAAAGTCAAATGAAAATTATGTTACTAGAAATATGGTCCACTTAAAAAGCTCCTCTCTTTCTTAGTGACAAAAACTTCTTTCAAAACAATAAGATGCTTGGGCTTACCAAAATTTGTGTTTCATCAAAAGAAAGACAGAAAATTGAACCCACCCATTTTCCAACAGTTTGATAATAAGGTACCAAAATTAATTCTTATATTTGTGATTTTTCTCAATGCATCCTTACTGAGGATTACAGGATGCTCTTGGTGTCTCAATAATACCAGAGAAGTACAGTAAGTTAACCATTTATTTGTTGCATGTATACTTAGGTGTTTGTATGTTATTTCCTCTATCAGACTGTGAACTCCTTGAGAATAGGGACTGTTTTTTTGCCTTTCTTTGTTTCCACAGAACTTGGATAGTGCCTGGTAGAGAACAAGTGTTTAATGCTTATTGAATGACTTTCTGAATTACACGTTCTAAAGTCTTAGGACAAGACCCTCAGCCTTTCAAATGTTCTATCTCCTCTTTCATTATCAATCTCCCCAATCTACCCCATCTGAAAAAAAAAAGAATAGTAATAAGAGTAGAAGTAATAAACTTTGTGAGATACTTTCAGATCTGCAAAGCACTTATTAGATCCTTGTAATCATGTGGTGAGATAGTTACTATTATTATACCAAATTTACAGTTGTGAAAATTGAGACTGAGAGAAATGAAATGACTTGCACAGAGTTATATAGTTAGAAAATATTTGAGGTAGAATTAAAAATCTAATATTTCTGATTCAAGTCTCTTCCTCTATCTAGTATAACAGAGGGTCGCCTCAGGAGAGGCAGCTGAGATTTGAATCCCAGGAACAAACATACAAACAAATCACTTAGTAACTACTACCATGAGTATGCTCATCTTCACTATCAACTCAATAGTATTGTTGCGAGGTAAAATATTTTATAAAGCTTAAAATGCTATAGATATATGAATAGCTGCTATTAGTATTAACATGGGTCCTAGTAGTATAGTCTGATTTTAAAAATTAGAGGAAAGACATCATTGGTTCTGTACATCAATTTCTTATGAATCCTGACATTACAAGTGGATGTTATGTGGTTGAAGAACTGTTTTTGGAAGTAATCTTCTCCTCTCTAACTTCACTGAAAGTATCAGTTAAGTTCTGGCAGCAGACTGGAAAAGAGGGTGAGAGTTATCTTATCCTATTCCCATATGTTTTTGATCTTTTCTGTTTGGACTCTGAATTAAATATGAATTTTTTGGTGCTGTGTGGTTAGGTGCTTTGGATTTCATCATAATATGTAACTTATGACTACAAGATGTGATTTAAGGTAACAAGAAATGTGTCATATTGTACTTATATTTCTATTTGTTTTGTTCTGAGTTTGTTTATGAGTTATAACAAATGTCCAAAATCTAAAAAAAAATTGAATTATCAATTCATTCAACAAATATGTATCGGGCAAAGCATTGTAAAAGGAAACATAAACATAAACAAAAGAGGCAGGTTCTACATATTCCTCAGGGAGCTCACAATCTAATATAAGAAAAAAAAGTACAAATAGCTACAATGAAAGTCAATTTGTCATAAGATTAGTATGATGTAATTTATTAGAGGGCAGAGACTATTTTTCATTCCTAGTACTTAACACAGTATCCAATTCATAGTAATAACAATGAATGTTTATCAATTTGCATTGATTCAAAAGTCTACAAAATACTGAGAATTTTTGGTTGTAATCTCCAGAGATAATAAATGTAATCTAAATGAGAAAAAAATGGAGGTTCCTGGGAGAAAGAGAAGTTTGGCATGGATTTGGTCAGGTTTCTGGTAAGACATAGATCAGGATGATAGGACATGGCCCAAACAGATTAGCAGAGAAATGATAAAGGAAATAGTAGACATCATTTCTGCCTTAGTGGAGATTATAACTCACATATGAAAATGCATATAGATACATGGTTAAAAATTTAAAATCACCAAATATATCTCTACATATATAAGTGTGAGTACTAAGATAGTTGCCATGATATGAATTTTTGGGATTGTTTATCTTAGAAGGCTTCATGAAAGAAGTGAGGTTAGAAAAGTACACAGAAGGTTGCTGGAAGAAATAGTAAAATAAAGTGAATTTCTGTCATTGACAGACTGAATTGACAGAGAAAATACATATTACCCAAATGATTTAAAATAAAAAAGCAAATAGCAAATATTACTCCTTTTGCATTTAGAATTTTTTTTTTTTTTGCTGATGTAATTGGGGTTAAGTGACTTGCCCAGGGTCACACAGCTATGAAGTTTTAAGTGTCTGAGGCCAGATTTAAACTCAGATCTTCCTGACTTCAGGGCTGGTGCTCTATTCTCTGTACCACCTAGCTGCCCCTATTCTTAGAAATCTTAATTCAAATTTAAGCTTAATTTTGGTGTTTAAATTTTGTATTTCAACCATTACCTCTAGTTCATAAGAGGCTTTCTTGCAACAAATTATCATAGATCTTACACATATTATAACATATTTATGAAAATAAAGTAAAACTAATAATAGTGAACCATTCTGGTACTGCATTTGATATTCTACATCTGTAGCATCACTTCCATTCTTATATTTTTAAAGAAGAACTAGAAATCTATTTTTCTTCACTACTATCTTTAAGGGGCAAAATTCCTTGTAACAATTATTCATAATTAAGCAAAACAAATTCCCTCATTCCCCCTCTTTCTGTCTTTGTCTCTGTATCTGTCTCTCTCTATCTGCCTTGAAGTGACAGACTTAAGTTCTCCAACACTGGGAACCACCTGATTTGCAAGAGCCTGAAAATTACTTATAGCTTTTATAACATCCCTAACACTTCCAGACCTCATAAATGATGCCCTAGTCCTCAACAAATTGAAAGAATTTGATATATGCAATTCAGTGGTTCTCACAGAAAATAAAACATTCTTAGAGAAGCTGAAATTTAGCATTAGGGATAGTAATCTATAGTATTATGTTGATTCCTGGATTGAAAGTGTCACAAAGTGGACAAAGCCACTAAACTTCAGGACAGGGAAAGGAATCCCACAACTTCTTCATCTTATTTTCATGGAAGTGAGACTCTCTGATGCTAAATTGTATCACAACATAGGCTGTCACCTGTGGTAGTCTCACTGTTCTGCTTTCAAATTAATTGTAACTTCATGTAACCCTGAGCAAGAATATGTAATCATTGACAGCTGTCTTATGATTGACATATTAACATATTTAAAAAAGGTATTCATATATGTTCACATGTATAATCTATATATGTAATAGACATTTAACACATAACCATATACATATGTATACAATATTTGTGTACATGTGTATATGTGTGTTTAAATAATAGAGCCAAGAATTTAACCCAGGGTCTATAAATTTAAATATAGCATCGATTCTAGGTGTGCAGTCTTCCTATCTTCATGGTAGGGAATGCTTTATTGTTGTTTCTATTACCACACTTATATTTGAAATCATTCTCTTGTTTACAGAGCAGGAATGAAACTGCACTATTCAGTGTTCCCTACTGACTATTCTGAGATATATAATAGCTCTTTCTGGTCATTCACAAGATAATACTATCTTTGTATTTCATTTGATGTTTTATTGTTAGTGCTGTCTACCATAAATGTTAACTTAAAAGTTTTTTAAATAGGCCACTCAGGATACATTTCATTAATTGTACTACAGAAACCTTAAAGAAGTTACTAATCATTGAAATTGTGTATTAAAAAGAACACCCTATGGTTTTAGTTGTATAACCAAAGTCTAAGTCAGTAACTATATGATAGTTATTCAAATATTCCTTCCAATTACTTCATCAAACAACATAATGTTTTTATATAAATTGATAGGAGATGAAAACATTCCTCCTTAATTAATCTGGATATTCTTCAATTCAGACGTTGTTACATAGAAGCATATTTGAATGCATCTTGTTTCCTTAAAATATCAACTAGTCAGTCAAATAAAAATGTCCTTACCCTTAAGGAAGTTGCAATTAAAACATGAAATCCAAATACAGGGCATAATTATTATATTGAAAGGAATATCATAGAAAAGTACAAGATTAACTTCCGCAAGAATAGTATGGGCAATTAGTACCTTGAAGTTAAAAGCAGGGGAAAAAATCATTGGGCTGCCATGATTTGGGAAATTTTCATAGCAGAAGCCATCTTTTAATTCAGGTCTCATCATATAATTTGGCTCTCAAAAGAAAGGCAAAACATAAAATAATAGGAAAAACATCACAGGTGGGGGAAAAGGTAGGAGGCAAAGCATACATACATACGTAATGGAGAAAATCCAAAATGTATTTGGTGAAATGAAGAGGCAATGGAAGTTTCACAAAGGAGAATAGCAGGATATATTCAAGAAAAGCTTGGGATCTTTGATGCCAGAGCAGAGAATTTGGACTTCATATTGTAGGTAATGGAAAGCCAGTAAAGATTTCTGAACCAGGATGTGATGTGATCAAAAAACGTCTCCTGAATATCGATTTTTTTTGTTGATCCTTCATTTTCTGAGAAGACCAAAATATCATAATAAATAATGAGGCAGAAATGTGCAAAGTCATCAGCCTCACTCTCTTCCAAAGTCATAGAAGTTCAATGACAAGACAAAATTAGTACTGTTGACTATGATCCAGAATGCATTGGATTATTCTAGTGTCTTTGATATCTTGCCAAACTTTAAGCACTCTTCAATACTTGCTCCAGCTTTTATGACTGTTCAAATACATTGTTCTCTTCCGATTCAGATAGAAGTATTTCACATGCTTGCTCACTTGTAGGTGTGAATTCTGTAAAGGATCCTTAATTGTAGTTAATTTGTCTTTTCAGAAGGTTTTCTGGGGTGTGCTGCTGCACATGCTACAACTACATGGAGCTATAGAGGAAAGTTACATACTAAAGTTTGGTGAAGAGCCCTTACAAGGACTCAGCAAGTACTCTCTCTCTCTCTCTCTTTTTTTTTTTAATTATTATTTTTTTATTATAGCTTTTTATTTACATGAGTAATTTTTCAGCATTGACAATTGCAAAACCTTTTGTTCCAACTTTTCCCCTTCTTCCTCCTACCCCTTCCCCCAGATGGCAGGTTCAGCAAGTACTCTCATCAGAGGTGTTAGTCCTCCCTGTATATCTGTCTACAGCCTAAATATTGATGTAATAAAGCTATTAAGGATATATTTGAGGGGGGAAGGATTAAAACAGGGAAATCAGTTAGTTAGCTACTGTGATGTTCCTTGCAAGGTGTTAAGGACTTAAATTAGGAAGAACAAAAGGAAAGAGAATATTTGAGTTAAGTAAAACTAAAAATATAATGATCTCATTGAAAGTGTCTGCAGTATTTTACATCTCTATCACCTCCACCTTAATTTAAAAGAAAAGAAAACAAAACAAAACCCAATATCTATTTTCTTCCCATTCCATCCTAATCTTATTACAACAAAGAAAAACAAATTTCTTATAATACATATGCATAGTCTAGGAAAATACATTTTCCTCAGTGGCTGTAGACATATCTTATTCTACTTTCTAATTCCATTTCCTTTTTATAATAGAATCATAATGTCTAGAATCATAAATGGTCTTTCTAATTCTTATCTTTCAACAATGTTCTTACAGTGTAATGGGCTGAGGCTTGAGTTGATGCACTGAGGTCCCAAGCACATGAGGCTAAATAGTAATTGGACCATAATCTATTAATATATAAGCTTGGAGAAAGAATGGCCCCCGCCCATTCTTTGTGCAAGTCCTGATGTGTTGTATAGGAAATGACGATTTTGGTGGGTGGAGGCAGGGGAATGGAAAAGGAAGGGGAAGGAGAGACTTTTGGCATTGCTATTGCGATGGTTTGCTCAGCTCAGATCGCTCTCTGTTAGCTGGCTTCCTGTCGCAGCTGCCCATATTGCTATAGCAATCTTTCTTGCCCATATTGCTATCGCAATCTTTATTCACCTCTTCACGTCAATAAATATTGAAGATTTTCCCCTTAACCTGAATTCCTGACTCCAGCTGATTTTAAATACGCGGTCGTTACATTTTTGCATACATTTTCTCTTATCTGTCTCATTTTCTTTTTTAGCAATCCTGAAAATTGTTAATTCTTAACTTTATATAAGCAACTATAAAAGCTGCCTATTTGACGTCTTTTAGATATTGCCTTTTCTAGCTGTAATTCTCCTGAATGATATTTTTTATTGTAAATATATAGTTTATTGTAGCTAGCATAGTGTAATCTGTATATTTATTGTTCTTTAGGTTATTTATAGTTGTTATTTCTTTATGATTCACATCTTTATAGCATTATTGGTAGAATATTGGTAGATAGATTTTTCTTTCAGGAAGGACTTTGGAATTATTAATTGTACTGTACAAATTTGCAAGTGAAAGTAAGCTGGTTCATCACATAGGATTGATAAAGTCTAGATTTAGGGAACCAAAATTAGATTAGGGTTTCTGATGGTCAGGGAGTTAAATGATAAGTGGCAGGTTCGGGGTTTAGGGAACTAAATGGAGAGGTCTGACTTCCCTGTATCCCCTTGGGATTGGCACAAGGGTAGGGAGTTTTGGGGATTCCCTTCTGGTGCAGCAGGGATTCTCTGTAAAGGAATTTACAGACCCCAAAACCTAGATTGATAAAAGAGGTTTATTATAGGGATTGGGGAGTAAGGTTAGAATCCTGACAGAGAAGCATAAAGTCTGGTTAGGGAAATAGGTGAGGGTAAAGAGAGGGTAGCACTGGAAAAGAATATTCCAGTGGACAGAGGCTCCATGGCATACCAGCATGGCATAGCTGGCATGTTTGGAACCTCTGCAGAGAGAGGATTTTAGTTTGGCTCCTTTATATTGAGTGTATTAGTAGGGGGCTAAGACAGCCCTAGTTGCATCATCAGCTTAGGCTGGGATTTGAATAGACTTCAATGAGTTTCAGGACTCAATCCACTCCACCTAGATAATAAGGATGAAACTATTTGTCCCTCAGGGCAGGATCCCTAGCTGAGGCAGAGTTGAAGGAGATGCTCTCCTTCAAGAATTTTTTAGAGTTTCAGGGTTCCCTCTTCAGGATCAAATCAGCCTTGGTATTTACAACTCATCAGTACTGTCTTCCCTTTAAATAAGAAGAAAGATGAACTTCAAAACCTTCATTTTGGGAGCGGGCCCAGCCTAGACATTTCTTCATTTCCTACTGGCTACCCTTGTTTGGATTTCTGAATTATGTCCCCACTCTGGTTACCTGTTCCCTCACCTTTTTCACCTTCCTTTCTGTGTTGTCAATTGGGATTTTGATTGCAAATTCCTTGAGGTCAGGGGTTGTCTTTCTTTTTAGTATTTATATCTCCAGCATTTAGCACAGTGCCTAGTAAATAGTAGGCATGTCATAAATATTTGTTATCTGATTGACTGACAAGAATTATGTGAAAGTAAACTGAAAAAGCATCATATAGATATAAGGCCTAAGTAATAGGGTGTTACTTTATGGGGAAGAAGAGTCAAAAATGACTCCAAAGTTTGAGTCTGATTAGAAAAATGATGATATCAATAGAAATAGGCATCTAAAGAAGAGAACCTACTTATAATAAGAATCAGGCATGGGAACATGACAATTTAGTTTTTTAGATATATATTTATTTTGAGATTACAATTCAAAACTCATATCTACTTTTGTAGATATGAGTCTCCTTGAACTGCCCTACCTCAGTCATACTGCCCCAAACCTCAGGCTATCATACCACTCTTCCCTCTTGATCATCAGAATAATTGATAAGGATAAAATATCTTATATTTTAGAATATTAGCTGCTGCTCCCCATCCCAATCTATTAGAATATCAGATACCTTTCCCCATCAGAATATCAGATAACCTTCCCATCTCCGGGGCCTCCCCATTATGTCATTCCCATCCACTGCCCATTATGTCATTGTTTCTGTCTCCCTATAAAGAATCTCTATAACCCACATTCGGGACTGGATACTTGGAGACGAGAATCCAATCCAGTCAATTGACTTACTCTCCAATAAATTAAATTATTATAACTCTCTAACCTCTATCTCACCTCAGTTTCTCCAGCATTACACTTTTTCCAAGGAACATTTTCCTGAGATCATTATTGTTGTAGGATGCCATTGTTAGTTTTATAGCTCAAAACACCTCTCTTTTCCAGAAGAGTAATATTCACATCCAGTCAACTTTGGTGAAAAAATATCCATTACAAAGAAGAACCAGCATGAATTTTCCAATTCAAAAGTTTTGCATTGTTAATCACCAAATCACTACAAATATATAATTGAAAGATGTAGTGCACTGTGGATGCTTGGACAGTTTACTTTTGTTATGCCACAGTTCCCTTTTATTGTACTGAATCAGTTTCCCTAAATTGTCCTGTCTCAGTTTCCCTGAATTGTTCTGCCTCAGTTTCTCTGCTGCAACCCTCCTTTTCTGCACGTTAGAAGTGAGATAATTAGGGCTGTGGAGATCTGGCTTTCCAGAAGATAAGACTCCAGATGTCCTATTTCAGATACCTAATTGGCATTGTTTATAAATCTAAGTTTCAGACTTCCTGGCTCTAAATTGGACACCTCCTTAAATCCCAGTTTGTTTGAATTTATGGTTCTACCCTCTCCCCCCCAATTTGTCAGAACCGGATTGATGTTTCCTGCCTGGAGACCCCTGCTCACTAGAGTTTGGACTCCACCCCCCTGCCTTTGTTTAGCTACTGTGTATAAATATGTCATTGAGAATGCACATTCTCTGCTGAATGTTTTGGGCATCAGCTCTGGGGACAGCATGCCCCCCAGCACAATCCCTCCCTTTCAATAAATTATTAAAAACTCTCTAATCTCTATTCTGCCTCAGTTTCTCCAGCATTACACTGTGATATATGCAGTATAGTGTGTCAAAAAATGTTAAATCAGTCTTACACTCTCAGTGCAGGAATAATCACATCAATATTTATTCAATATTACAAACATCAATAACTTCAGGAACAAAACCTGATTTCTAATAGATGACTCAGTGAATAGAATCCTGGACCTGGTGTCAGGAAAACCTGAATTCAAATTTTGAATCACTTAACCTCTGTTTACAATAGTTTCCTCATTTGTGAAATGGAAATAATAATAGTAACCACTTCACAGGGTTCTTATAAAGGTAAAGTGGGATACTATTAAAAATAGTAGCAAATTTTAAAGCACTATAGAAATGCAAATAATAATTATTATTCCTAATAATGTTATAAAGGTCCAGATAAGCATATCTTTTATCAGTATTTACAACAAAGTTTCCTTTCTGCCTAGCAAGAGGTCATGTCTCCTTCCAACATGTCATTTTGGTGAGTTTCCACCAGTTCATTTCTAGAGAACACAGGATGCTCAAATCTTTGAGTAATAGGAATGGAGGATCTTTCCTGCTGCCTAGCCAGTGGCAGAAAGCTAGCTGAAATCTAGAATGGGGTTCTTAAAGTTCTAGTTATAGCATATAGGTTTAAAAGCCCTTAGCTAAATTCTGGTTGTATTTAAAATACAATTTGATTACTTATGTTTGATGAAATTATTATAAATTGTCTCTTATTTTAGTGTACACATTTTTATTAGTAGTTTGGCAATACACGTATAATATTTGCTAAACCACACCAGAGAGATGTTTATCTTATTATTGAAAACCAAAATGCAGAAACATAAGTCACAAAATGGAGGCTTAAGATAAAGTGGTGTCACACATGCTAAGTTAACATTCTCAATTCAACAATAAGAAGTGATGACTAAAACTAACTCAAATATATAAAACATGGTGCATTTCCCCAAGAGAGCTTCATAAATGATACAGCCATTTAGATACCAAGATGAACCTTTGTAAAAAATTTTTTTTAACAAAGAGAAATTAGTATTCACAAATGGTTCTGTGAATACTAATTTTTACCATTCCTTTCATAAGGCATTAAGAAAGAATTATACATACTGGGCTCTTGTAAATTATAGTTAAAGCTTAAAACCATAAATCATAAAATGTCATAGATAAAAGAGAACTTATTAAATACCCTTCATATTACAATTAAGGAAATTGAAGCCCAGACTAGTTCTTTATTGCCTTTAGGATCAAATATAAAATGATTTGTTTTGCATTCAAAACTTTCAAAACATACTCCTCTCCTATTTTTACCCTTCCTCTCTAATACATGCATCATCAATCCTATGATACTGACCATTTGGCTGTTCCATGAAATAAGACACTATCTTTACTTCCAGGCATTTTTTGGGGCATATGCCATTGATAGGATACTTCTCCCCTTCTATTCCAACTACTGCCTTTTCTGGTTTCCTATAAGTCTTATCTAAAATCCTAAAATGTAGGAAACCTTCCTCAAATGCTCTTAATTCTAGTGTCTTCTCTCTGTTAACCATTTCCTATTTATCTTGCATCTAGTTTGCCTTGTTTTCATGTTATCTCCCTTATTAGATTATAAATTCCTTGAATGAAGGAAATATCTTTAACTCTTTTTCTATCCCTGGTGTATAGTAGAGTGCCTGGTATGAAATAGATATGTATACATTTATAGATTGGTTGATTAGTTAAATGAATCAAGGGCATGATTAGTAAGCCACAAAAATGAATTTAGAATGAACTCATATTTGTATAAAAGATAATACAGGAAAGATAGTTGCATTAATGTATTATAAATTCAATGGAACACTTGGAAAGCAATTATGAATTATATAAATAAAGTGATTGCAATGTTCTCATCTTTTAACTCAAAAATTCCATTACTAGACATGTACCTCAAAGAGGTCATTGAAAAAAAAGTAAGCCCCTATCTATACTAGCAGAACTTTTTTTGCATAGCAAAGAATTGTTTTTAATTTGGAGATAATTAGCAAATAGTTATACTTAAATGTGATGGATTATTACTATGCCATGAGAAATGAAAAATATGATGAATATAAAGAAACACAGAAAGACTTAAATATAGAGTGAAGTGAGCAGAGCCAAGCAAATGAAATACACTATGAACAAAATGAAAGTACAATAATTACAAAATAATTTAAAATTAAACTTGTAACTTTATAAAAATGTATGACTTCAAATAAAGGAAATGAGAAGACATCCTTACTCTATTGTTTTGAAGAGGTTATAGGTATATAGGTGTGAAAATGTTGCACATATTTACAGATTTTATTTTTGCTATATTGATCGGTTTTATTTTTTTATATTGTTCCTCTTTTTTTAAAAAAATTCTAAGTTATCCTAAATGATCCAATGAATTTGGAGAAGGATGCAAGAGGAAAGTAAAAAAAAAAAAAGAAAGAAAGAAAACAATACAAATGATATTTTGAAAAAAGGGGTTATAAAAACAGAAATTTAATTTGTTTTCTGTAGAACTAAATGTGGAGTTTCTTTCATTTATTATACTAATCAAGATAATCAACAAGTCAATATTCAATTTGTCATCTTTATTCTAGTCAGAAATACATTGTCTACCAAGACAAAGCACCAAATCTTCTATTAAAGGAGTTTTCACAAAATCTCTAGGCACCTGTCCTTTTATTTTAAAGTTCTTTGTTTTTAAGCTGAGTCCCTTTCATTAATCCTTCTCATGGAAACATTTCAGCTAGGTTGAACAGCAGTTAAAGAGACAGGAAATCCATAGGAGGAAGATCTGAGTGTTTCAGCCTAGGATGCTTATTAACTGTGTGACACTGGGCAAATCACTTAACTTGTTTGTCTTAGTCTCCTCAGCTGTAAAAACCAAGCTAATGATATCACCTATTATATTTCAGAATTTTTGTGAGGATCAATTGAAATATTAATTGCAAAGTGCCCATCACAGTAAGTGGCACATAAATATTGGCTATTATTATTCATTAAATGAATGACTCTAACTACTCTTCCCAAAGAAAGCTGTTTATTATACCAAAAAGAGCATTGATTATGGAGTCTTAATATATTATTTCAGATCATTTTTGGACCATTTCATAACTCATTATGTGACTTTGGCAAACTATTTATTTTTTCATTTCCTCATCTATAAAAAGAAATTCCTTAGATGACTAGGAGACTCTTCTTTCCCTAAATATGTAATCCTATGATTAAGAATCATCTGTATATAGAACAGAGGGGGTAATACATGGTTTAGCTAAGTCATGAGTCCTTAGAACTCATGAAACATATGATCTAGTGGGTAGGAGTGGTGGTAGCAGAAAATAAATAATAAACATGGTTCACTGTAATACAGAATTTTATATGATAAGCATATTAGAAAGCTATACCTAAAGTGTTGTCTGACATCTTAGGAAGAAGAATCTTGTTGAGTGAAAGGGTAAGGGAAAAAGTAGAAGCTAAGCTAGTCTTTAAAGGAGAGAAGAAATAAATCAATAAAGAGGGAAAGAAGAATAATAAATACATGAATAAGAGTGTGAGTAAATATAAGGATAAATGAGAGTAAAGGAGAGTTCAAATGAGAAGAAGATGATTCAATTTAATTTAGATTGATAAGCTATGGAAGGCAAGATAACATCATCAGATAGAATTTTTTTTTTTTTTTGTAAATCCCATAAAGAAGTTTGGACTAATTTAAAAGAAGTAAGGAGACATTAAAGATTTTCTAAGTAGAAGAATGTCTTGACAAAGTGTAATTGTATTAAAAAGGTTTTTCTGGCAACATTGAAAAGTATGGTTTTGATTAGGGAGAGAGAGGTAAGAAGATATTCTAAGATATCACTGGGATATTTCATGTCAATGTTATAGAAATCTTGCATTAGAGATAGAGCAATAGAAATATCAAGGGGAGGAAATGTACAAGAGATATTGAATAGAAAAAATCTGGAGTACTTGATAATTAATTTGTACTGAAATAAGGGAAAATCCACAGCTAAATTTATAAAAAAAACTGGGACATTCAGGCAGCTTAGTATCCAAACTTTGGGGACAAATCTAGAATTTCTTGGCTTAGAGCTCAGCTGAGAGATAAGGAATTATTGGCAAAAAAAAGCAGTGGTTGAAACTCGGAGAATATTAATAAAAGTGACGAGGGAGATAATATGACTAGAAAAGAGATCCAAGGGCAGATTCTTGTGAAAACAATCATATTCAGAAATGTGGGAAGCATAAGAATCCAACAAAAGAGATAGATATAGGGACTAGAAATAAATTAGAATATACAGAATTAATATAAGAGTAATCAATACTATTAAAAACTGTAAAAATCAAAGAAATTGAAAACTGAAGATAAGGATTGGATTATTGATTGGTAGATCAATGATTACCTTAGGAAAAATGGTTACAATAAAATTCTGGATGCAGAAATCTAGTTGTGAGTGAGTAGTATGGAAGTTTCTAAAAGAATGAATGTGCATGAGACAAAAGGAATGTTTGTTGCACTAAAGTCCTAGATGAGGCAAAAGAGAATAAGATTAAGGTTGCAAGGAAAAGTAATAACTTTAGTCAGAAACAAGGAATAAATCTTCCAAAACTTGAAGAAAGAAAGAAAGAACAGAGAAGAATGCCAATATGTGGGAAATAGAGTATTGGAACAGGAGAAATGAAGGAACATTAAGTCATTTGTTGAAACTGTGTGTGTTTCTGTGTATGTGCGTGTGTGTGTTTATAGTGTATCTTTCTAAATTCATGTACCATAAGTTTTACTGTGTAAAATCAGTTGAGTTTTCAAATATTCTCCAAAGAACAGCTCTGTAGCAGGAAGGAAGAAATCAGATGATGGTGGATATTTAAAGAAGAGGATTTGCAGTTTGGGAAAAAATGGTCAAGGGGAAAAGGTTTACAAGATATTGGCTAGTTAAAACCATGACTATTTTAGATCATGGGATCTACCTCTGAGTTGGGAGGCAAATTAGTCCTTGTTAGAGAGATGAACTATGAGAACAAGGATGATCGAAGGGTTCACAAATTTGCTATGAGAAGTAGAAGGTCAGAGAGAGGAATTTCAAAGTTTTTTGCAAGAAATAAAATTCCTAAAAATATAAACTTTATGACATACCAATGTCAGAGTGTTTCTAGAGTGAAATACAACAAGGTCTCTATTAGGATGAATAATAAGTCTTCTGAATTAGTCACATTATTAATACTGTATATATTCATTGGGCTGGAACAAATGACCATATGGTATATGATTATACCTTTGAATAGTACAAATTTGAATACATGTAACTATATCTTAGAATTCATTATTCAAACTAATTGGAACCTAGCTGGAATTTTCTCAAAGTAAGTTATCTTCAGATGGTTAAAAGTTAGAATGTCTTCTATTCAAATTCATTAGGTCATATTTTCAATATATTGTTAAACTTTTATATTTAAAATCATTGCCTAAAAGTAATTAAATGTAACAATGATTCTTATCTCTGAAAAGAATATTCAATTAAAAATATTCAAGATCTTTGACAACATATATGATATATTGATTGTCATAGTTTCTAGGTTTGTTTCCTTCTAATTGCCTTGTTTAGTCATAAGTAAGCCCAAAAATTGTATAATTCTCTAAAATGCAAATTAAGACAACTCTGAGATACCACTACACACCTGTCAGATTGGCTAGAATGACAGGGAAAGATAATGTGGATTGTTGGAGGGGATGTGGGAAAACAGGGACACTGATACGTTGTTGGTGAAATTGTGAACACATCCGGCCATTCTGGAAAGCAATTTGGAACTATGCTCAAAAAGTTATCGAACTGTGCATACACTTTGATCCAGCAGTGTTTCTACTGGGCTTAAACCCCAAAGAGATACTAAAGAAGGGAAAGGGACCTGTATGTGCCAAAATGCTTGTGGCAGCCCTGTTTGTGGTGGTTAGAAGCTGAAAAATGAATGGATGCCCATCAATTGGAGAATGGTTGAGTAAATTGTGGTATATGAATGTTTTGGAATATTATTGTTCTGTAAGAAATGACCAGCAGGATGAATACAGAGAGGACTGGAGAGACTTACATGAACTAATGCTGAGTGAAATGAGTAGGACCAGGAGATCATTATATACTTCAACACACTAGATGCATTTGGAAACCAGTTTATGGATTTGGTTGACAAGATCAGACTGATGCCAGAGGAAAAAAAAGATATATTGGAATGAGACTAAACCTGTATTTTCCTGCTATTGTAATAGTCTGGTAAAAAAAAAAAGTGATACATGTCTGAACTATGATAGACTAAGGTAGATTGAAGAGCCTAGGCTGACAGAGATTACTAAGTGTTAGAACTCTGGTGATTATCTTCAACAATAATAGGAAATTCCAGGAAAAAAAGAGTGGGCTATGGTGCACATAATTAGTTCTATTTAAGACATATTGAATTTAAGTTTCAATTGATCAAGGATGGACAGATGCAGCTACACCCAAAGAAAGAACACTGGGAAATAAACATAAACTGCTTGCATTTTTGTTTTTCTTCCTGGGTTATTTATACCTTCTGAATCCAATTCTCCCTGTGCGACAAGAGAAATATTCGGTTCTGCACACATATATTGTATCTAGGATATACTGTAACCTTTTTAACATGTAAAGGACTGCTTGCCATCTGGCGGAGGGGGTGGAGGGAGGGAGGGGAAAAATTGGAACGGAAGTGAGTGCAAGGAATAATGTTGTAAAAAATCACCCTGGCTTGGGTTCTGTCAATAAAAAGTTGTTTAAAAAATAAAAACAAAAAAATTGAAAGAAAATAAAGTTTCTCTAAATATCATTCTTTCAAGACTCAATTCTTGACTTATCAAAAATACACATTTGATATTTCCTTTCCAAGTATAATAATTCTGATGTATTTGTATGTATGATTCTCTCTATAGTCTACCATAATACAACTGCAAGAAAATACATATTATTCTTTTTCTGTATTTATTAGATTTTATTCTATATCACCTTAAAAAATCTAGGTAAACTGGAAAATACTATATCAGAAGCTTGGCATAGATCGACATCTCACAACCCATATCAAAATGAGGTCAAAGTGGGTATGTGATTTGGTCATAAAGGATGATAAATTAGGAGAGGAAGGGATAATTTGCCTATCAGATATTTGGATAAGGGAATAATTTGTGACCAAAGAAGAACTAGAGAACACTATGAAAGATAAAATGCACAACTTTGATAACATTAAATTAAAAAGATTTTGGGGCACAAACAAACCCAACAGAAACAAGATTAAAAGGGAAGTACAAAGCTGGGAAACAATCTTTACAGCCAGTGTTACTGATTTTGTCTAATAGCAATTTTGCTTATAAAATTATAAATTTTGCTTATGTTTTGAGATTGATATAGAGTGGGAAGTTAGCTTATGGGAGAAAAGATTTTCAAGGTGAGACTTCAGTCAATTATAGAGAAAGTGAACAATTTTGGTAATTCAGTAAAATGACTTTGAACCCAGAGAGAGACAATAAGTAGATAAGTTGATAGCAGACAATTGGATTGACAATTGATGTGGCAAGTTCATCTGAGAGCCCCTGTGTCATTCTTTCCCAATCCTACAATCTCTACCTGCATTTATGTTTATGTATATACAAATATATATACAAATACACACACACTTTATGTGTATATAGCATACAAATATCAGTGTATCTCTTCTCTCTTCCTATTCTTGGAAGAAACTAATGAGAAAAGATGTCTGATAACATATCTTTATTTCAAGCAGAAATGGAAAAAAAAACAAACATTTATACTAAATAACCCATGTGAATGGAACAACTATTTTTATTCTTGTATATTTGAATTATTTCAAAAACTTCTGAAAAATAAAAAAAAAGAATTATTCCATATGGCTTCCTTTAAATTAGAACATCTTGCATAGAGATATATTGACTGATGTTTCTTTTCACAGCATCAGCAAATAAACTGGCACAATGTCCCATAAAAAGATTAAGTCAAAGAGTCAACTCAATGTTCTGCAATTTTTTCAAACAAGCAGTCAGAAGGAAATCCCAATATTCTGATAACTAATTCAGGATTCAGTTTTGTTAGCTCTAGGGCAGAGTTCACTTTCTCATCTATGATAGGCAATTTTTCTTTTGTCATAAGGATCTGAAATGAGAATATATTGTGTACTTTTGGATTGTGTAGTTTCAGACAAAAATAAATATACTTTTTGCAGACTGATCATATCTATACCCAATAATATTGAAGATTAAATGTTTATAAAGCCTTTTGGAAGACCCTTTAAAATAGGAATATACAACAATGCTACATTTTTGGGAACACACTTTCAACTAGAAAATTAAAAAAAAAAACAGATGAAAATAATCAATGGGAAGAAATCTGATATCCAGAGTTATGATGAAAAGGAAATTGATGTGGGATAAGGGATTAGAATAAGAAACAGAAGAAGAAATTGGGAGGTTTTCCAAGAATAATAGAGGCAGAGGGGTTCTTTGACTTGGAAAAGAATTTTTATTTCTGAAGAAACCCTAAAGAAAGCGGAAGATGTAAAAAAGGAGAGTGAGCATAATTAGCAGATA
The DNA here is from genome assembly GCF_016432865.1 of Antechinus flavipes. Classification (NCBI taxonomy): domain Eukaryota; kingdom Metazoa; phylum Chordata; class Mammalia; order Dasyuromorphia; family Dasyuridae; genus Antechinus; species Antechinus flavipes. Next base: position 531,516,112 of record NC_067398.1, read on the forward strand.
GGATTATTTATGCAAATGAAATATAATCAGAACAACATATTTTTGGTTTGGTTTTGGTTTTGTAGATAAAAATATTTTTAAATATAATAATTCTTAAGCCACATATGTATCCCATCAGAGCTACAGCTAATAATTACCCTGAAAGATCTGTATAAAAATATGGTTCTCCTAAGACTGCAAAGATATTTCTATTCAACTAATACAATATTTGTGTTAAACACCTCTTAGTGCTTTGTTTGGAGGAGGAACCCTCTGGAAAAAAATATATATATGCAGGTACACACAAAAACTTTTGAAAAAGAAAAAAAAGGAGAATTGTTTCACATGGCTTTGTTTAAATTAGAACATCTAGCATGGAGGTTTATTTGCTGATATTAAGTTTCTTTTTTCTATTAGATTGCACATAGCATATACACTCTCATTCCTAAACCCAAAGTTTGTTTATTTTATAACATGATGTGTTAGAAAATCTCAACAGAAACAATTATATACACATACATAGATACACACATGGATATATAAACATATGTATACATGTATATATGTGTATCTGTATATATGCATTTATATGATTTGATTCTAAAAATAAATTTAATGCAACAGAATATATGAAATGCTTATTATATGCAAAGGACTATGCCATGTAAAGGGTAAAAAATAAGAGATAAAAACAGTCCCTGTCCTTGTTAAATTCTATTGAGAGACACAGAAGGCAAATATGTTAAAAAAAATGTCTTATAGTAGGTTGTATCTAGCTTAACCTTAATGGAAACAAATGGTTTTAAGTGGTGCGGGTTGGGAGAGAGCACTCCAGACACCAATAAATCCCTAAAAAGTCAAGGAAATAGAAACTGAGTGTAGTTCCTTTATCTGTAAAATGGGAATTAGAATCATTTGACTACCTACCTTAGAATTCTATTGTGTGACAAGAACACTGGAAACTTTAAAAATCTCTATAAATATGAGCCATCCTTATTGACAATGATTAAAAACCATCCAAATGGAAAAGTTAAAGTTCTACAAATTTTCTGTATATTTTGTTTATATATCATAAAACATTTATACTAGTAAAAGTAGAATATTATTTAAAAAATAAAAGTGATTTGGTTTGTTATCTTCAATAATTTTAATTACATGTGCTAGAAAAGTCAACTTATTGCTATTTGAGCACCAAAGCAAAACAAAACCAATTTAAATATGAAGATGCAATCTTTAATGAATTCCCAAAGCAATTAGTGCCTGTGCAAATAATTTGTTAATTAATCCTGTCTTACCTCATGAAATTTCTCCTACTGTTGGAATCATTACTTTTTATTCTTCTAAAGTTTTCTTCTGCCTGACTTGTCATTTCAATTAAGGTTGTAAATAGTGCATTTTTTTCCTGAATACCCCCATAACTTTGAACAAATAGTCTGTGCCCCATAAATATTTATTTTTTTGGTTTTGATGTTTTTATGTCCTTTCATCATTGAGCTAAAAGACACAAAGATACTTAAACTGAAATGGATTCCTATTGTTATTATAATTCATAGATTTGAAAATGATCTTAGAGAATATTCATTCAACAAGGATTTTTGTAAAGTTGTAGAGGTGACAAAGTTTTATATGCCATAGGCCTTGCTTCAACGAACTAACCTTTTAATTACAAAGAAATGTATGCACACAATTAGCTATGATATTGGTAGTATTGATTCTCTGAGAAAGCAACATGGTGCAATAGAAAGAGAGAAGAATAGAAATCACAAGATGTGATTTCAAATTTTGCCTCTGAAGACCGTTATCTGTGTGACCTAGGATAAGCCTAGGATAAGTTTTCACAACTGTAAAATGAAGAATGTTAAGTTAGATGATTTTGAAAATCCTTTCTTTCTTTGATACCATAATATAATGAAAGTGAATGTTAAGGACATATCCTTGAGGGAGAAATCATTTTCATTAATGGATATAAAGTTTGAGAAAAGTAGAAAAGTGGAGACAGCCATAGCTTATGAAAGCATTGAATGCAAAGCAGATTTGAGAAATCTAAAAATGAGAATCTAGTTTCTAGTATTAAATGTCACAGAGCAAGAATGATAAAAATGATAAAACCATTGGCCTTAGTAATAATGTTATTAGTGACCTTAATTATAAATGAATAGAACAAAAATTCTGTCTCTTACAATAAGCTTTTTCCAATCCTCTTAATTTCCATGCCTTTATCTGATAACTGCTTCCTTTTTATTTTCTACATAGCTTTTTTCTACATATCCCTGTGTTTATGTCCTTTGTACATCCCTACACACTCAGTTATTTAGAAACATTTCTTCAAAAACATGCAAATACCTTTTCTATTATTACTCATGAATATTAACCATTCTGTTCTACCAAATTCAGCTGCAATAGTCCATTTTTCTTTAAGTATTTATTTTGCCTTATGAATTTATTACAGTAATTCTTATCACTTTGAATATAACATGAAGATAAATTGGTTTCTGTGTTGAAACCAGCATTCCAAAGGTATCCTTTTCCAGGAAGGTGACAGTATCTTCAATATGGTGCTTCCTTCCAATGGATCCCCTTTCCTTAAGTACTTATTGCACAGTATTGGCAAAAATTCAATAGTTTTATATTTGCTAAATATTTATTTGTATGTACATTTCAAATTAAAATAATAAATATGTTTTCATTTTTGTCAGACTAATAGACTACTCCCTCCCCTCTTCCCCAAACAACTGAAACTATTAACATTATTATATATTATGTTAACTATTAACATAATAGTAATTTAAAAGGGGATTCCGTTTATTTTCTTTCATTGATGTTGAGACATGGATTTTTTTTAGCGCAAAATTCAATGTAGAGTTGAAAACCATATAAAGTAACACTCTGTCACTGTAATCAAGGTGTAATGAAGATTCCTACTTTAAGTCTCTGGGTTCACTCATCTCAATATGAACTCACAAAGGTAAATCTGGGATTTCTAAAGAGGGCTATGCCAGGCAATGGGGTGTGTGTATGTAGGGAAAGAAAGGAAGTATTGAAGTTTCTATTAATCACTTGGACTACTGTCTCTCACTTTTGTGTTTCCCACTTCTACAAAATAATAGTCATAACACTATTTAATTGAGACATAATATATTTAATTAATAAGGCAATAGCAGGAAGAATCATGACATTTACTTGGCAGAAGACAAAAAAAATACAATAATCACTTTTTACACAATAGAGGGCAAAAACAAAAATAATCAAAATCTCATAGTTCACTAATAAAACTGGGTTTCATTGTACATGCCCACAATTATAAACTGTAATCTTAAGGAAGAATAGATACATACAACAAATTAACAGGGAGTTACATAAATTGGGAAACCCATGTGTCTGAGGGCAAGTTATAAGTCTGGACTATATTACTTAATTCTTGGTACTTTCAGGAACAATTTGTGTCATAAAAGCCAGTTTTTTCTTGCTAGTTGCTCCTTGTCAGATACTATGACTTGTCAGATACTATGGCCAATATTCTTCTGCTCTTGAGACATGCAGCAGTGACAATCTCTTACTGCTCACAGCTATTCTTAATAAGGTAATTGTCAATAAGTGATAAGATCTTTCAGTGACAGTTTCCTTGAACAGAGAAATATTATGCTTTTCAGATGTGTAAATAATAAGGATTCTGTTTTGTCCAGTCAACTTCAATCCTCTCCTCACAGAAAAGAAGAGATCACAACCCAAGGAATCTCTTCCCCACCATAGTTATCCCTCTCAATAATAAAGAGCAGGAGAGGATGATCAAGCATTCCTGTGAGGTTTTCTCTCTCTTAGAGCAGTAAGCTATATAATAGCAGAATTCTGCATTCCTCCCATCCTCCCAGCAGCTGAGTTCTCTCAATCAGCAAATCAAGGTTATTCTTCTAATTAGTAAATTCCCACAAAAGCATCTGATATCATCCACTCTTGTCCTCTCCTCTCACATTTTTCTATTCTATTGTCTTACAAGAAGCTTTTCTTATAGCTTTCTTTATCTTTTTTTCTGTCTTTTTATGAGTTCTCCAGAATTTACCTTACATTCCTACCTGTTCTTATTCTTAAACTATTGAAACTATTCACATACAGAATGAGACACTGAGTAAATGTTGATTTATTTAACGACATATCAGAATAATAGGATACAACGATTCCTGGGCTGTAAGTACAAGGACTTATATTAGATATGAGTAAGTTCAAGATTTGCCCCTTTCTAGCTCTATAATCTTAGACAACCCCAAGTTTATCTGAGTTTTAGTTTCAAAACTTATAAAATGGACGCTAATGTTTCTTGCCATACTTTTTATACAGTATTATTCTGAGAATGTATATGAAAAAACCTATAAAGCAGCATAAAAATGTAAAGTATCATTAATGTGCTTCACTAGAAGTATAAAAACATTGGAATTAACTATGATATAGTTTCCAAAGTCCATGAAATCCTATAACTTATTAAGATTATTTGAATCATTACTTGTGGAGACCTTGTGTATTACTGATTATTAATGGTAAGGTCTATCTAATGCATGAATGGACAGAGTGCTACTACTATGACTCTAAGATCATTCAAATATCACTATATCCGAAAATACATATTTATTTTTGCTTTCAAAGTTGCATTTTGGTGTTCACATCACAAAGAAGGACAACAGTAGCATCTTAATTTGTAATGATATCTTTTTATTGTTTGGTAGTGCAGTTCCCCCCTTCTTTTTCTCTTTCTACCTTTTGCGTTTTCATTCTCTAAGTTTCTCTCTCTTCTCATGTCCTTGTCTCTCTGTCTCTTTCTCCTCTTCCACTCCTATTCCTTTACTTCCCCCTTCCATTTCCTCTTCATCTTTCTCTTCTTCCTTCTCTTGAAGCAATACTAATGATACATAATTAATACTTAATATTTAAGGTCCTCTTCCTTAGTAAGTAAGAGAGTTCTATTTTTTTGTGTGTCTTTCTAGCAGCTCCTCCTTAATACTAACACCTCTGGGCTCTCTACAGTGTAATATATGAAATAACAGAGAAATTCAGGGATTATACATTTAATTATTGATTCCAGGAATTATTCAAAGAAGAGGGCTTGAGTCACACTAGGCAGTATCTTCCATTGTCAATTTCTTGGGACTTCCTTTTGCCTCTTGGAGAAATATAGAATTATTTTTCTAATCTTTAGGCTCAAAGTTTCTTTTCATTCATGGTTGATCGTGTTCCATTATTCTGGGACAATATACACCAGATCTAAAGAAACATATCATGATAATAGTTTTTTTTAGATACACATAACATAACACATAACAATTGAGTTTACTTTTGCCTTTTTCCCCCTAGAGAACAAGTGTTGGAACAGCAGCTAGCAAATCCAACTTCTAAACGGGACAAAAAAATTCCTTTTCATCTCTGGATATGATGCAGGTGTAATGGCTCTTTTCATTCTAGTAAGACATACTGCTTGTGTCTAATGGTTTACAATTCTCTGCTTGATATCTAGGTGGAGGGAGGTACTCTGGAAATCAGTAACACTGCATTTTTAAGTTTTGCTTTAGTCTTATTTTGTTGTGTAATCAGCACAAGTCTCTAAGAATATATTTATTAATCTGTTAAATGGGTATTATAATACTTGTACTGCATATATTGTGGTTTTGAGAAAAGTTTTTTTTTTTTGGTATTAAATACTAGAATTACAATTTCTAATTACTTAGCATGTTTGGGTCTATATTGGGACATCATCACATCTACCCCAGCTGAGAATTGGTTTAAATTCTTCTAAGTAAGCCCTGACTGTGATGCAGTATTGTGATGTAGTAAGAGAAGAATAGTATTAGGAATAAAAGAAATAATAGTACTCTGTTCTGATCAAGCTACTGCTGAAACAATATATTCAGTTCTGAGTAACAAGAGTTAAAATCTGACCTCTAGCAAGTCTATGTTACCTATGTTACCCTGGCAAGTCATTTAATCTCTGCCTCAGTTTCCTCAACTGTAAAATGGGAATAAATAATAGCACCTACATCAGAGGACTGTTGTAAAAATCAAAGAAAATAATATTTAAGTGCTTACCACAGTGTCTGGCACATAGTAGACACTATGTTATTCCTTCCTTCTCCTCCTCCAATTAAAAAAGTAAAACTATTAAATGACAAGGTGGACAGTAATGCTAATGCATTTTAGAAGGTTAGGGGAAGAAAGAATAAAATCTATTATTACTTCTCCCAACTTATATAAAAGTAGGTTATTCTTCAAAACTAAGTATTACTATCTATAGAGGTAAACTCAATCCCTTTCTTCAACTTCTAGAGAAAAGAAAAGCCTTAAAGCACACATAATGACAAAAACCCTCTGTTATGAAAGTAAATATTGGGGGGCAGGGAAAAAAACAGAGAGACAAAGACAGAGACAGACATAGAGATAAAGAGACACAGAGACAGGCTTAGATTGATTTATTATAACCTGGTTAAGAACAGAGCTATTAAAAAAAAAAAGAGCAGAGCTATTTGCTCAGAGGTTTCCTCTTTTTCATTCCCCATTGATCCTCATTCAATATCAGTAAAAATCATTTTATCTTTGTCAGTTGACACAATGCATCATAAAAATATAATCAACATGAGAGCAAATAAGCACGTCACAACAATTTAAATATTGTTGTCATTTGCTTGAAACAGCAAGTCACATCACTAGCTAGAGTTTATATAATTTTACTGAGATATCAGAAGTTAGCATAACTGATTATCTGATTAATATTAGAAGAATTTCTGTTTCAGCTTTATTTAATCAATTTACTTGGTGATAAGCATTTTCTGTCCTAGTTATGGTACTACTCTTACTGATTAGTCCTCAATTCCAGTTAATTACTATATTACTTTTGATCGATTTACTATTTTACCTGATATATGTCTTCTCCTGCTCACCTTCAAAATTCAAAATGATGATTCATCATTTCATCCTATCTATCTATGCTGCTTTGTAACTAAAACAAATGTTGCTGAAAATGTTGACGGAATCCATTGGTTTTTATGTACTATAGAACTACATTGTCAGATATTAAAATATCTCTGATTATGAACCAGCAGCAGAACCTCTCAATAAATCTTTGGATTCTCTGTCAATAAGACAATGTTGAAGTATGAATTCACCAATTTACCAGGCAGAAGAAGACAGAGAAAGGGTAAATTCACCTACTTCCTTGGTAGCAGTAATCTCTCTAGTCAGTTATTCCTTAAATAGTGAGTCAGAGAAGCTTTCAACTGCTTGTGATTATATTGTTTGGTACTGTAGTCAGTGACTTTCCCTTGAGATTGATTCCTCCATCCTTTATTTTCTTTGCAGTTCTCAAAAGTTCCAATTGATTCCTATCTCCCATCATCCTTAAATTTTGATTCTAGGTGAGAAAAGATGTTTTCTATTATCCCACTTGCTGATAAGGAGTTACATTCTTATGCCTGGGATTTTTGGAGTGGAGACAAGTGATAGCTCAGAAAGGCAATGCTTCCTTCCTTCTACATTGAAAACACACACTAAATTTTCATATTTGGAGAATGGAGAAGTTTGTCTCTCAAAGTACAAAACCACATATTCTGTGATTGTTTGAATTCAGAGCAGATCTAAAGAATTTAGGCCTGATGGAACACCAAATTACTTATATTCAAGATATCGTGGTGAAGTAGTCAACAATTATTCTTGCACTGAAATTTACCTCTCTCCTTCTTCTGTGGGTTGTCTTTCTATAGTTCTATTCTTAATAAGGTAGGGTGAAAATTTGATTAACTTTTGAGCATTTTCTATTTCAGTGAAAGTTCAGTGTTTCTTTTGAAAACAACATTGCAATTGAGTTCTCTGGGATCAAAAAGTCACATACTCTCTAGGCCTCATGAGAGTCATTAAGATGTACTTTTCATTTTTTTTTCTGTTCCTAAAAAAGGAATGAGGTTAATATCAACACAGTTTACAGTCAAAATAGTCTATAAATTGATCCACACTTCCCAGAGATCCTTTATGAAACCAAGGTTATCCAAGCATTAGAGAAAATTCTTCATGTAAGATTTCTCTTTAAGGGTAATTCTTGAATAAGGGACTACACCTTTATTTACTTATTTATTGAACAAAATGCAAAATAAAAAAAAAACAGAATAGAAAAAAGAAAGACAGGAAAGGAAAATTTAAAAAATACCACAAAACAAAACAAAATATTGTCATGCTCACATAAGAACATCAGGGAGGATTCAAAACCTATAACAATAAATTTCCATTTCAAGAAATTATATATGATCATAGAAAAAGTTATATTCATGAGTGTCCATCTTTTCCTTGTTTCTTTGTAGATAATTCTTTTATTCTTTGCTGAGCACTATTTACTTTATTCTTTTCCCCCCCCTTTCATCCCCCATCCACGACCACCAAGAAGGCTACAATTAAGTACATATAATACACACACATCCACCCACAGACACATGCATGCAAATATATGTCTATATACACACACATATATATAGATCTACGTACATATATAACCATATATATTCAGGCACATATATATGCATATGCATTTACCCATATGTAAACATGCATCCAAAACAATAATAAAATGGCAGACATGTAACGTAGTAAATTCTACCTTTAATCCTTGTTGGACTGTTTGTGTATATCTTTTATTTCATATCCTTACTAACTCTTCTACTTTAATTCTGCTCCTTAACCTGCCTTGCTATTACTTAAATTCCCCCACCAATGGAACTCTTCCTTATCTTCTCCATCCACGTTTTTCCTTCCCCTTTTATCCCGTTACCATTAATATACACACCTTATCCAACTCCAATTAATCTAAACATTCTTTTATGCTCCACCTTATCCTGTTCCTTCCCTCATTTTTTCTTTAAAGATTTTGGATTATGCCCTTTATGGCGTGTGTGTGTGTGTGTGTGTGTGTGTGTATGTGTGTTGTTGTTGTTGTTGTTGTTGTTGTTGTTGTTGCCTATTTAACCAATTCTGATATGATTAGGTTTTCAGAACTATGAGTCTCTTACCCCCTCTAATGCCTCTATGTTTATTCTTCCTTTGTACCTCATTTATAAAATATTATCTCTATTTTTACTATTCCTAGACAGTTTTATTTTCAAGAGTCAGATAATACTCAACTCCACCATAAACTTTCTTTTTAGCTATCCAATTACTGATGTCAGTCTTAAACATATGGTATACATTTCCATATTAAAAAAAATAAACAATTTTCCTTTGTTAAATTCCTTGAAATTAATCTTTGATATTGGCTCTTGCGTGTTAAATTTTCCATTACATTTGTATTTGGTTGAAAAAAAGTCCTGAAAATCTGCAAGTTTGTTGAATGTACATTGTTTTCATTGAATATTATGTATAATTTTGCTGGATATGATATTTTTTTACTCCAGACCTACTTCTTTTGATTGCCTCTCTCTGTCTCTCTCTTTCTCTCGTGTCTCTCTCTGTCTCTCGTGTCTGTGTCTGTGTCTGTGTCTATGTCTCTATCTCTGTCTCTCGGTCTCTCTGTGTCTCTCTTTGTGTCTCTCTCTGTGTCTGTCTCTCTTTGTCTCTCTCTGTCTGTCTCTGTCTCTGTCTCTCTGTCTCTGTCTCTCTCTCTGTCTCTGTCTCTCTCTCTCTCTCTCTACATATATATATATATATATATGATTCCATCACCTGCAGTATTTTATTATGGCTGCTGATAAATCCTGCACATTTCTAATTGTATCTCTAGCATATTTGAATAGTTCTTTTCTTGTTTATTGTAAAATTTTCTCTTTTGTGATGACTGTGCTAGCATCCAGGGTACCTTAGAATCAGCTGGAGTCAGGATAAGCAAAAGTACTTAATCTATATTCTTGGTCTTTAGGGGTAGAAGTAAAGCAGATGGAAGCAGAATTCTTTGCAACCTCCTTCCTCGTCCACCTCAAAAGTGACCCTGACCAGTCTTACTCCACTCCCTAGTCCCTAATACAATTCTCTGTATACACCAAATATCAAGCCAGCACAGGATAGTGGGAAGAGCCATTTCCCTAGCACATGCCCATAGAGTATTGTCCAATCAGTAATTAGTCCTAAGTGCTTGAATTGACCTCAGCGCAATGACTCAAGAGTTTCAGGCCTCTACATCTCCCACTTTCTTTTGTTTTAGAACACAGGCGGTCATGCCATCTCTGACTTCTTAGGGAGGTGAGAACGCCCAAAAGGAGGTGATCACACCTTCCCTGACTTCTCAGGAAAGGAGATGAAAACACCCAAAAGGAGTTGATCATGCCCCCTCTGACTTCTCAGGAAAGGGAAGTGGGGATTGCTAGTGGGTTTCTTGGCTGAAGGGTCTTATTAGAAACAGGTATGCACAAACCCATCAGCATATTACACAAGCACAGAGCAATAATGTCCAGGCTATTAGTGATGACTCTACCCACAACCAGTGCAGGTTCAATGTGGTGCAATAAACATGAATTGTATATGCAAGTAGTGATATAACAAACAATATGAATCAACATAGTGTTGTAAGAGTTTTCCCTAGTCCTAGAAGGAGGATATGTAAACAACAATCACACATACACCTTCTTCAGCAACCAAGAGATAGTCCAAAACCAATCTATTGTCCATTGTTTCATGTGTCAGGAAATCCAATGATCCCTGGAAATTTTTGAAATCCTGCAACAGTCTTTTTATATGTTAGGGAATCCAATGATTGCTGCAGATTTTGAAGTGCTGCAACAGTCTTATCATTTCTCAGAAAATCCATTGATTCCTGAGGATTTTCAAAAATCCTACAACAATCTTATCATGTCTCAGAGAATTCAATGATTCCTGAGGGTTTTGAAGTCCTACAATTTTTGATGTCCATGAGTCAAACACCATAACTGCCATGCTCTTTCAGTCGTGGGCACAGCCAGCAACGCAACCACCCAATGTTTCTTGGGTCTTCTCTTTCATTTCAAGGGTCTGCTCCATCTCTCTGATGGACAAGGTGAATATGGCTTGTTGGCATCCATCTGATTCCTTCTCCATCTGTGGAGACACAAGCAAACCCTCTTCCCATGCCGTTAACCTATCTGGTCCCTTCCATTCACCACTTTCTGGGTCTCTCCACATCACCTGAAGATTATCTAAAGATATTGGAGGTGCTTGCACTGGACACTGCCCTTCCAGTGGGTTATAAAACCTGTCTGCTGGAGCCAGTGCATCTTTGTCAAAAATCAAGAAGTTAATAATATAATGGGCTAAAAGTTCCCTAGGGTTACCTGTGGCTGCCCCTTTCTTTTGTTTTTGGAGGAGCATCTTAATGTCTCTGTTTCTTCTCCTTACTGTTGTCTGTCCTTGAGGATGAAAGTGTATGGCAGTGGTGTGTAAAATCTTATACTGTGCACAAAAGTGTGGAAAATGTTTAGAAGTATATGCAGGTCCATTGTCTGTTTTTATGGCTTATGGCACACCCATAATTGTAAATGCTTGTATAAGGAGTTCAGTGACCACTCAGGCTGCCTCTTTTGCTTCTGGTATTGCAAAAGTGAATCCTGAAAAAGTGTCTACCACAACATGGGATAAAAGACAGACGACCAAAAGATTTATAATGGGTCACATCCATTTGTGAAATTTCATTGGGTCTCAAACCATGAGGGTTCTTCCCTAGAGGCAGTGTAGGAGCGTGGAAAGGAAGGCAAGCTGTACAGGCTTTTACTATGTTCCTTGCTTCCTCTTTTGTTATTCCAAATTGCAAACATAAAGCTTGAGCTGCTTGATGATATTTAAAATGAGATTCTTGGGCTTTTTGAAATAAAGGAGTATTGGCCAGCATAGTTAGAAAGCTATCTGCCTTTGATTTACCATCAAAAATAGGACCTGGAAGTCCACTATGAGAGTGGACATGCAAGATATAAATCTTACCCGGATGCTTTCTCACTTGCTCTTGAAGTTCCTTGAAGAGCTGATATATATTAGAGGCTACAAATTTTTTTTGGGCTGTGACAATTCTTTGCACCACACCTACTGAATAGGCTGAATCAGGTATTATATTTGTATCTCCAGGATAATAAGAGCTAGAATGATTGCATACAATTCATTCTTCTGAGTGGACTGAAAAGGAGTTCTGACTACTCTCTTTATAGTTAAGTCACGAGAGTATACAGCACAAATATTATGTTTGGATTCATCTGTAAAGATAGTTGGTCCTTTAAAAGGAATTTTAGGAAACTTTTCTTCAAGAATTCATCACCAATTTTGTAATAGTCTGGTGATCTTTAATGGAGACCCCTATGTCAGATTTGGATATATGGCTAATAAATACTGGATACTGGATACTGAATGAAATGAGAGATCTGATTAAAGCAGAACACATCCTCCAATTTCTGCAAACTCATTGAGTGAAACATAATCCTCCTCCCATGAAAAAAACTGGCTGGATTAGGTTTATCTGTATCCTGAGAGAAATTGGCTTTTTTTTGCATTCTCCTGGAGTACTCTTCATAGCCTGAAAGAACGATTAAGAGAAAGACAAGCCTCACATTTGTCCTGTTGTGAATTATTCTGAGTGAAGAAGAAAAGACATTGCTTTGCTGAGAGATGATCAGAGAAAACAGTTTTCTATTAATTAAAAGAGTTTTCTGGGAAAAGGCTGCTTTGTCCTATCACCATCTTTAGTTTGGGAAAGGGAAAAACCATCAACAACTTTCCTTTATTACTCTTTCACCCAATGACCTATTCTACTTTGAAATATGTATATCTCAAGAAATAACAAAATGTATATATGGGACTTTGAGGATATGAATTCCTGTTCAGAAATTTCTCAGACACAAATGCTAAATGGAAAACAGGCCCTTCTTCCATTAAGATCAGGAATGAAACAAGGTTGCCCACTATCACCATTACTAGTCAATATTATATTAGAAATGCTAGTTTTGGCAATAAGAGTTGAGAAAGAGGACTATGTTTCACTCAATGAGTTTGCAGAAATTGGAGGATGTGCTCTGCTTTAATTAGATCTCTCATTTCATTCAACCTCAAGCACCTGTTCATATTTTTTGAATTTGTCTCCTTCTTCTAAGCTACAGTAAGCAAAAAAAGTCACCATATTTTCTCTCATTTGACTAGTAAATCTTTTTTCTTCTGTCTTCTCATTTTTTGTCTTTTTAGCTTTAATTCCTTAGGTCAAATTTTTAAGCAACATTTTTTACATGAAATTTTCCTAATCTTCTCAAATACTACTGCCTTCCCTCCCAAATCAATTCATATTAAACTATATTGTACATATTTTTTCAATTTTGCAAATACATTTATTCTAATAATTTCATATTATGTCATTAAATTTTTCCTGATTCTTTTTTTAATAATAGCTTTTTATTTTCAAAGTACATGCAAAGATACTTTTGATGAGTAGTGATCTATCTATAACTCTGGTAGAAAAAAACTGAAAGTACACCATCTTATGTATAGCACAAAGAATAGTTTTCTAATAATCCTAAGCTGTTCTTTGTTGTTTCATTCTTAGTTATATAATTAAAAAACCTAAAAATGGTGGAATGTAAATAATGCATTACAATAATCTTTCCCTCAATTTTTCTGGCTTAGGGCTGTTTACAAAAAACTATTCCTTTCATTTCTATGCAGGGGAATTTTCTCTCAGGTTCTCAGAATGGTTTCAAGTTTCTTTTTTCATACAAATACCCATTTTGAAGTCTTCCCAGAAAATAAAATGTTAATTTTTGAGAGGAAAATACCTTACACTTAGATATTTTAAACATAAAAACAAAACAGAACTATTCCTGAATCTTCTACCAAATTAGACTCTTTCTATGACCCTTGATTACATTAGGGTTTAGATTGGATGCATTTTTATATTCCCATATTAGAAAATAAGAAAATAAGAAATTATCCATAATATCTTATGATTACTCATTCATTTTTACTTTTTTGTGTTTTTGGTTTTTTTTTTTTTTTGATCACTTCATTTTCATTTCAAAGTTTTCATAAAGCTGAAGCCTTTGCTTCAACAATTTTTGGATGTTCTTTATTACATTAAAAATCCTTTCCCCCTCTAGGATTATATTTTAGTGGACAAATTATTCTTGGTTATAAGCTTATATTTGTTGCTTTCTGAAATATTCCATTCCGAGCTCTCCATTTCTAATTATAGTTCCTTGGTACTTGAAATCCTTTTTTTTTTTTTTTTTTTTCTGTTTTCTTGATTATTAAAAAAAATGGATCTGGGATGCTCTCAGAAAAACCTTGAAAGATTGTATGGCCTGATGTAAAGTGTAATGTAATGTGTAAAAAGTTTTGTAACATGGTCAGCAATTAATGACTTAACTATTTTCAGCAATGCAATGATTCAAGACAACCCTGAAGGACTTATGATTAAAAATGGTATTCATCCTAAGAGAAAAGAGACACATTTATGGTGTCTGATTATAAATTTAAGCATACATGATTTTTGAACTTTATTTTTCTTGAGGATTTTTTGGGCATGTTTATGTTTTCTTTTATAACATGATTATTATGGAAATATTTTGCATAACTATACATGTATAATCTATATTGAATCACTGGTCTTCTACATTTGGTAAAAGAGAAATAATTTGGAACTCAAAATTTTAAAAATGAATGATAAAAGTATTTTGCATGTAACTGGGGGAAAATAAAATATTAAATAAAATTTTAAAAATTGACCTGGATGCTCTCTATAATATTCCAGGGAATTTTAATTTTGAGATTTTTAAAAAGCAAATTGATCAATTTATTTGTGCTGTTTCCATTTTGCTTTTTTGTTTTAAGAGGTCAGAGCAGTTTTTTTCCTTAATAATCTCTCTGTGTGTGCTGTGCTTCTATCTGTGTCTGTGTCTGTGTCTGTTTGTCTTTTTGTCTCTCTTTGATATGTAGGCTCTTTCTACTATCATAATTTTAAGTGATATAATGGTTCATAATTTTTTCTCATTTATTTTCTAGGTCAGTAGTTTTTGCTATGAGATATCATACAATTTATTTTATTTTTCTTAATCTTTCATCTTTGCTTTAATATTCCTTGTTGCTTCATGAAATTATTAATTTATGTTTGATTAATTCTAATTTTCCAGGGAATTTGTGGTTTAGGCAATGTTTTGGACCTTTTATACCAATTCCCTTTCTAATCTTTCTTCCACAGATGTCATTTTCCCCCTGATTTTTCTTCTCACATTCTGATCTAATTTATAAAAGTATTTTTCAACATTTTAACATT
The DNA here is from genome assembly GCF_016432865.1 of Antechinus flavipes. Taxonomy (NCBI): domain Eukaryota; kingdom Metazoa; phylum Chordata; class Mammalia; order Dasyuromorphia; family Dasyuridae; genus Antechinus; species Antechinus flavipes. The sequence continues at coordinate 531,531,314 of NC_067398.1, forward strand.
CTTTATTTATTTCAGGAATCTTAGTTGAATTTATACCCATGCTGTATTTTTCTTTGAGACTTTGCTGATTGTTTTGAGCCACCAAAAAACAAACTTTTGGTTTGATCCAGGGCAAAGTCTGATAACTATCTTTCCTAGCAGATTATAGAATTTAATTTAGGTTTTAGTAACAGGCCTTTTTCCTGCTGTTGGACTGACACTTGTCCTTGACCTGACACTGTGCCAGTGTTTGTCTTTCTGTGCTGACATAAAGTGGAAAAATTGCGATGATTTTTCTTTCTTGGGTCTTCCTGTTAGGATTTGGCTTGCTCTGTGTGTGTGTGTGTGTGTGTGTGTGTGTGTGTGACTTTTCTCTTTTTGTGGAGATGGTATTGGGATAGAAAGCTTGCTATAGTTCTTTTTGCTACTTAGGCATCTTGTCTCCACCTCCACATATTAGGTTTTTTAAAAAATGTTTGTTGAATTATCAGTGAAGTTAAGTCAAGGAATTAACATATAGCATTCTTGTTTAGTGTTATAACAATGTTTAATATTCTGCTCACAAATGGTTCTGATATGAGACAGGCTTATCATTTTTTTAATTTAAAAAAAGTGCTAAAATATTTATAAATATTTTCCCAATGAAGCTGCATTTGCAGATGGCATCACATATGCATGGGACTAGTTATGTTGGAAAACTGATAGAATTCTGAAAGTCCTGTTATAGATGCCTGAAATTTCTGCCATCAGAGTAATTAAAATAAGATTTATTTTTAAAAATGAGATTTATGTTTTTCTTTTTACAGCAAAGTAGTTTTCGGAGACACATTCCACATCACCAAATGAACTCCCTTTTTATCAAAGAAAAAAAAATTAATCAGAAATAAAGACATAGTCTGACTCTAACAGTGTGTAAAATCTTACTGACCTAAAATTGTAATGGGCTGAGGCTTGAGTTGATGCACTGAGATCCCAAGCATGTGAGGCTAAATAGTAATTGGACCATACTCTATTAATATATATGCTTGGAGAAAGAATGGCCCCTGCCCACTCTTTGTGCAAATCCTGATGTGTTGTATAGGAAATGACGTTTTTGGTGGGTGGAGGCAAGGGAGTGGGAAGGGAAGTGGAAGGAGAGACTGCTGGCTGGCATCTTGACACAGCTGCTCGCATTGCCATTGCAACTGCTCTTCATCTCCAATATCCCTCTGCTTAGCTGGCTTCCTGTCACAGTTGCCCATATTGCTATCACAATCTTTCTTGCCCATATTGCTATCACATTCCTTTTTCACCTCTTCACTTCAATAAAGATTGAAGATTTTTCCCTTAACCTGAATTCCTGACTCTGGCTGATTTTAAATACATGGTCATCACATTTGGTGGCCAAGCGTAGGAACCAAGGACCCTACTTTCACTGAAGAAGTCTCCAGTGACCAGGAACTTAGGTAAGTATAATAGACTAAACTAGTAACCTTTTTGGGCTGAAATGGGACAGATCCTAGCTAAAGATTCTTCATCCCCCACCCCAACCCCCCCACCCCCACTCCCACCTATGAGTGGCCCTATAGAAAGCCTGCTTAAGCTGATAGAAGATTAAGGGCTACTTATAACTTGGGAACAGACAGCTAGACTTCTGGGTACATTAAAACGCACCTCCCCTTGGTTCTTAGAGGAAGAACAAATCTCTCCAGATAACTGGGCATTGATTGGTCAACAGCTCTCCACATATTACAATGAAAATGATCCTCATTCAATTTCCATCGAGGCATTCTATTTATACAATATAATACAGTTGGCCTTAAGATACTGTATAAGTTCTAGAAGAAAAGGAAAAGGCTCTAGGAATAGCCAAATGGGGAAGCCTGAGATAAAGGAGGAAGACAAAGAACAGATTAATGACCATATCCCCACAGGGCATGGAGACTTAAGTGAGGCTCAAGGGTGGGGTGAATCTGAGGCAGCTTCAGCCCCACCTAAGGAGCAGGTAATTGACTCCCCTCCATCAACTCCACCCTCCGGGATAGAGGGAAGAAGGGTAGTGGGGGGGGGGGAGTGACAGCACCTCCTCCCCAGCATCGAGCTGCTCCTATGACTAGATTGCAAAAGGGACTAATTAAGGCCAAAGAGAAAGGGAGAAATGTATCAGAATTTCAATACCACATTTTTCCTGTAATACTACAGTTTAATTCTTCAGGTCAAGAAAGTAGAAGATACACTCCTTTTGATATAGAAATCCTCAATGACCTGAAAAAAGCTTGTACTCTTTATGGGGCTACATCAGCTTATGTTAAGATGTTATTACAGAATTTGGCTTTTGAAATCTTGACTCCTAATGACTGGAAATCTATAGCAAGGATATGCCTAGAACCTGAGCAAAACTACTTGTGGCTTTCTGAATATAGTGAGCTCTGTAGGATACAAGCCCAACAAAATAGTCAAAGTGGAGTTCATGTTGCAATCACCTGTGATCTATTAACAGGAGTAGGTTCTTATGCAGACATTGCTGTACAGATTAATTATTCCATAGTAGCATATGAACAAATTGCTGCTAATGCTATCAAAGCGTGGGCTTCTCTCCACAATAAAGATGACAAGGGTGGGGACTTCACAAAAATAACACAAGGGCCAAATGAACCCTGTGCTGACTTTGTGGGACGTTTGCATACAGCTGTCACAAGAACAAATGGGGAAAATGCAATAACAAACATTTTGATAAGGCAACTTACTAAGGACAATGCTAATGAGGTTTGCAGAAGAATTATACTAGGACTGCACAAGGAAGCTCCTTTAGAGGAGCTCATAAGACACTGTGCCACAGTGGGTACAAATGCCTTTTATAGCCAGGCTATGATGTAGACTTCCCAAAATCTAAACATGGGAAGACAGAATCCCTCCTGGCAAGGGACTTCCAGAGAGACTCATAGATGCTTTCAGTGTGGAAAAATAGGGCATCTGAAAGCTCAATGTTGGTATAGAGACAGAATGGGAAAACAGGGTGGGAGAACAAGACCCAATACCCCATGTCCAAAATGCAACAGAGGCTTCCATTGGCCTCAGAATGTAGACAGATTCAGGGAAACAGGATAAGGGGCTCAGCCCCAGAGCCCAAAGCAAAAAACACTTGGGGCATGATGGCAGCCAATGGTGCACCCAGAGAGTGCCTAGAAGTCCAGTACCCAGACATGACCAATCAGCCAGAAAGCCATATGATGGGAGAAGGGGATTACACAATCAACCAGCCAGGAAACAATCTGATGGGAGAAAGGAATTACAATTGGGGAGAATAGAGCTGTATGCAGCTGGGACAACTGAGATACCCCCTGGAGAGGTGAAATCTGTCCCTCTTCAGCCTATGGATCCCTTACCTCCAGGCACTGTAGGCTTGACCATTTCACCTCCTTTTTATACGTACAAAAGTGTCCATCCACACACTGATGTGAGAAACTGGGGAATGTGTAGATAATATCCAAGTCACTAATACAGGTAGACAATGTGTAACTTATCACCCAGGAGAAGTAGTAGCATCAGGTTTACTCATACAGAATCCTAATAAGCAACCTGGTGATAGTCACCCAGATTCTGACTCCAGACCACAAAATCCAGGAATATACTGGACAGCAGCTGTAATAGCTGACCGACCTATGCTCACGATCTATATAAATGGCCTACCATTGGAAGGATTGGTAGACACAGGTGCAGATCATACAGTCATTAGAGGTGCCAATTGGCCCAGTCACTGGCCAAAGATTAAAGCAGACACCTACATGTCTGGAGTAGGAGGATCAATAGCAGCTGAAGTTAGTGCTGCCCCTATGAGATGAACTTTTGAAGGCAAAACAGGAGTTTTTACTCCTTTTATAGTTGAAAAAATCCCCATCAATCTGTGAGGAAGAGACGTTTTACAGCAATTAGGGTTAAAAATGAGTACTTCGGTTTTTTAAGCAGGGCTGCTGTTGAAGGCCTGCCAACCCTTTCACCTGTTCCTATCCAATAGAAAACTGATACACCAGTGTGGATAGAACAGTGTCCCTTAGGTAGCGATAAAATTCAGGCCTTATTAGATATAGTACAGGAGCAGCTTGAACAAGGGCATTTACAACCTTCTCTAAGTCCTTGGAATTCCCCAGTGTTCATTGTAAAAAAGAAATCTGGAAAATGGAGGATGCTCACTGATTTAAGAAAAGTGAATGAACAGATGGAAACTATGGGAACTCTTCAGCCTGGACTTCCATCTCCTACTCAGTTGCCTAGAGAATGGCCTCTTTGGGTCATAGATATTAAGGATTGTTTCTATTCTATCCCTTGGGATAAGAAGGATATGAAAAGATTTGCCTTTTTAGTGCCCAGAATTAACTTAGCTGAGCCTTATAAAAGAGATGAATGGACAGTTTTGCCACAGGGAATGAAAAACAGCCCCACTATATGTCAAACGTATGTTGCTGCTGCTCTTGCTCCAGTAAGAAAAGCATTTCCAAAAGTTATGCTATTACATTATATGGATGATATATTGGGATGTGCACCTGAGGAACAAATGCTAGAAGCATGTCTACAAAAGACCATAGAAACATTAAGATACTACAAATTGTACATAGCTGAAGAGAAAATTCAAAGACTTGCTCCTTTTCAACATTTAGGATATGAAGTATACCCTAATGTGCTTACAGTACAAAAAATTGTTCTTAAGAACAGAGAAACTAAACACTTAAATGATTTTCAGAAATTGATAGGAGATATCCAATGGATGCAACCAATGTTAGGCTTGACTACTTATCAGTTGCAACCATTATATGACATTTTAAGGGGAGACAGTGCTTTAAACTCATCATGCCAGCTTACAAAAGAAACTCAAGAGGCTTTGAGAAAAGTTGAACTGGCTTTATCCAATGTGGTTGAAAGAATCACTCAAAAACCCTTGGAAATATCTGTTTTTTGCCACACAAGAGGCACCCACAGCAGTCCTTCATCAAGGAGACAGTGTAATAGAGTGGGTGAACCTCCTGGCACAACCAGAACAAAGCCTTACTCCTTACCCAGTGCTTGTGGCTGGAATTTTATTAAAGGTCATTAAGCGAACAGTACAATTATCTGGGAGAAGACCTGATAAGATATTGGTGATTTTACACCAATACACAAATTAATGTGTGCTGTAAGACCATCCCAGAGTGACAAATTTTATTAGCCATGGCTACAAATTTTACACATGGGTCTCCATTAAAGATAACCAGACTATTACATAATTGGTAATGGTTTCTTGAAGAAAAAGTTTCTAAAGTTCCTCTTAAAGGACCAACTCTCTTTATAGTTGCATCCAAACACAATATTTGTGCTGTATACTCTCATGACTTAACTATAAAGAGAGTAGTCAGAACTCCTTTTCAGTCCACTCAGCAGAACGAATTATATGCGATCATGCTAGCTCTCACTTATTACCCAGGAGACATAAATATAATATTTGATTCAGCCCATTCAGTAGGTGTGGTACAAAGAATTGCCACAGCCCAAATAAAATTTGCAGCTTCTAATATATATCAGCTCTTTAAGGAATTTAGGAGCAAGTGAGAAAGCATCCAGGAAAGATTTATATCTTGCATATCCACTCACATAGTGGACTTCCAGGTCCTATTTTTGATGGGAATTCAAAGGCAGATAGCCTTTTAACTATGTTAGCCAGTATGCTTTTATTTCAGGAGGCCCAGGAATCCCATTCTAAATACCATCAGGCTACTTGAGCTTTGTGTTTACAATTTGGGATAACAAAAGAGGAAGCAAGGAACATAGTTAAAGCCTGTACAGCTTGCCTTCCTTTCCACGCTCCTACACTGCCTCCAGGGAAGAAACCTCGTGGTTTGAGACCCAATGAAATCTGGCAAATGGATGTGACCCATTATAAATCTTTTGGCCATCTTTTTATCCAAGTTGTGGTAGACACCTTTTCAGGATTCACTTTTGCAATATCAGAAGCAAAAGAGACGGCCCAAGTGGTCACTGAATTCCTCACACAAGCATTTGCCATTATGGATGTGCCACAAGCAATAAAAACAAACAATGGTCCTGCATATACCTCCAAACATTTTGCATACTTTTGTGCACAGTATAAGATTTTACACACCACTGGCATACCCTCTAATCCTCAAGGATAGGCAATAGTAGAGGGGAGAAACAGAGACATTAAGATGCTGCTCCAAAAACAAAAGAAAGGGGGGCCACAGGTAACCCTAGAGAACTACTAAATCTAACCCTTTATACTATTAACTTCTTGATTTTTGACAAAGATGCACTGGCTCCGGTAGACAGGTTTTATAACCCACCGGAAGGGCAGCGTCCAGTGCGAACAACTCCACTATCTTTAGATAATTGCCAGGTGATGTGGAGAGACCCAGAAAGTGGTGAATGGAAGGGACCAGATAGGCTAACTGCTTGGGGGAGAGGGTTTGCTTGTATCTCTACAGGTGGAGAAGGAATCAGATGGGTGCCAATGAGCCGTATTCACCTTGTCCATCGCAGAGAGATGGAGCAGACCCTTGAAACGAAGGAGAAGACCCAAGAAATATCGGGTGGTTCTGTTGCTAATTGTGCTCACTATTGAAAGAGCGTGGCAGTTATGGCGTTTGACTCATGAACTTAGAAAATTGTTGGACTACAAAACCCTCAGGAATCATTGGATTCTCTGAGACATAAGACTGTTGTAGGACTTGAAAGCTTTCAATAATCACTGGATTCTTAGAAAATTGTTGGACTACAAAACCCTCAGGAATCATTGGATTCTCTGAGACATAAGACTGTTGTAGGACTTGAAAGCTTTCAATAATCACTGGATCTAAGACTCTTACAGGACTTCAAAATCTGCTGGAATCATTGGATTCCCTAACACCTAAAAAGACTTTTGCAGGACTTCAAAAACTTGGGGGGATCATTGAATTCCCTGATATGTGAAGCAATGGACAAGAGATTTGGACTATCTCTTAGCTGCTGAAGAAGGCGTATGTGTGATTGCTGTTTATATACTCTCCTTCTAGGACTTCTGGCAATCTTTTACAATACCATGTTGATTTATATTGTTTATTATACCGTTAGTTGCATGTACAATTCATGTTTGTTACACCACATCAAGCCTGCACTGACTGTGGGGAGAGTCATCACTAATAGCCTCTGTGTTATTGCTATGTGCTTGTGCAATACCTCCCATGCTGGTGGGTTTGTGCATAATAAGACCCTTCAGCCCAGAGACGTGCTAGCAACCCCCACTTCCCTTTGGTGCTTTTCATCTCCCTTCCTAAGATGTCAGGGAGGGCATGATTATTTCCTTTTTAGTGCTTTCACCTCCCTTCCTGAGAAGTCAGGGGGGGTTGTGATCACCTCCTTTTCGGTGCTTTTACCTCCTTTCCTGAGAAGTCAGGGAGGGTGTAATCACCTCTCCTTGGGGGCTCTGACCTCCCTGAGGAGTCAGGGATGGCATGACCACCTGAGTTCTAAAACAAAAGAAAGTGGGAGATGTAATGGGCTGAGGCTTGAGTTGATGCACTGAGGTCCCAAGCACGTGAGGCTAAATAGTAATTGGACCATACTCTATTAATATATATGCTTGGAGAAAGAATGTCCCCAGCCCACTCTTTGTGCAAGTCCTGATGTGTTATATAGAAAATGATGTTTTTGGTGGGTGGAGGCAGGGGAGTGGAAAGGGAAGCAGAAAAAGAGACTGCTGGCTGGTGTCTTGACACAGCTGCTCACATTGCTATCGTGACCGCCTTTCACCTCCGATCCCCCTTTCACCTGTAATACCCCTTTCACCTCTACTATATGGCTTCCTGTTGCTTTGCAATCCTTCTTCACCTCTACTGAGAATAAAGATTGAAGATTTCCCCCTTAACCTGAATTCCTGACTCTGGCTGATTTTAAATACGTGGTCATCACACTGCTCATTTCACTGAGCATCAGTTCATGTAAGTGTCTCCAGGTCTTTCTGAAATCATCTTGCTGGTCATTTCTTACAGAACAATAATATTCCATAATATTCATATACCACAATTTATTCAGCCATTCTCCAATTGATGGGCATCTACTCTGTTTCCAGATTCTGGCCACTACCAAGAGGGCTGCCACAAACATTCTTGCATATACAAATCCCTTTCCCTTCTTTAAAATCTCTTTGGGATATAAGCCCAGTAGAAACATGCTGGATCAAAGGGTATGCACAGTTTGATAACTTTTTGAGTATAGTTCCAAATCTCTCTCCAGAATGCCTGGATGTATTCACAATTCCACCAACAATGTATTAGTGTCCCTGTTTTTCCACATCTCCTTCAATATTCCACATTATCTTTCCCTGTCATTCTAGCCAATCTGACAGGTATGTAGTGGTATCTCAGATTTGTCTTAATTTGCATTTCTCTGATTAATAATGACTTGGAGCATTTTTTCATATGGCTAGAAATAGTTTCAATTTCTTCATCTGAGAATTGCCTGTTCATATCATTTGACTGTTTATCAATTAGAGAATGGCTTGATTTCTTATAAATTAGAGTCAATTCTCTATATATTTTGAAAATGAGGCCTTTATCAGAACCTTTGACTGTAAAAATGGTTTCCCAGTTTTCCCTTCTAATCTTGTCTGCATTAATTTTGTTTTTACAAAAACTTTTCAATTTGATATAATCAAAATTTTCTGTTTTGTTATCAATAATGATCTCTTGTTCTTCTTCAGTCATACTAAATAGGCTGAATGAGATATTATATTTGTATCTCCAGGATAATAAGTAAAAGCTAGAATGATTGCATACAATTGATTCTGCTGAGTGGACTGAAAAGGAGTCCTGACTACTCTCTTTATAGTTAAGTCATGAGAGTATACAGCACAAATATTATGTCTTGATGCATATGTATAGATATTTGGTCCTTTAAGAGTAACTTTAGAAACCTTTTTTTCAAGAATCCATTGCCAATTATGTAATAGTCTGGTTATCTTTAATGGAGAACCCATGTGTAAAATTTGGAGGTGTGGCTAATAAAATTTGCCACTCTTGGATAGTTTCACAGCCTACATTAATTTGTGCATTAGTATGAAAGGTGTATATCTTGTCATGCCTTATCCCAGATAATTGTACTGCTTGCTTAATGGTCTTTAATAAAATTCTAGCCACAAGCACTGGGTAAGGAGTAAGACTTTGTTCTGGTTGTGCTGGGAGGTTCACCCACTCTATCATACTGTCTCCTTGATGAAGGACTGTTGTGGGTGCCTCTTGTGTGACAAAAACTGATATTTCCAAGGGTTTTTGAGTGACTCTTTGAACCCCATTGGATAAAGTCAGTTCAACTTCTCTCAAAGCCTTTTGAGCTTCTTTTGTAAGCTGGCATGATGAGTTTAAAGCACTGTCTCCCCTTAAAATGTCATATAGGGGTTGCAATTGATAGGTAGTCAAGCCTAACACTGGATGCATCCATTGGATATCTCCTATCACTTTCTGAAAGTCATTCAAGGTGTTTAGCTTAAGGAAAATTTTTGTATTGTAAGCATATTAGGGTATACTTCATATCCTAAATATTGAAAAGGAGCATGTCTGATTTTTTTCTGGAGCTATATGCAATTTGTAGTTCCTTAGTGTTTCTATGGTCTTTTGTAGATATACTTCTAATATTTGTTCCTCAGGTGCACACACCGAGATATCATCCATGTAATGTAATAACATTACTTTTAGAAATGAGGCCTTTATCAGAACCTTTGACTGATAGTAAGAGCAGCAGCAACATACATTTGACACATAGTAGGGCTGTTTTTTCATTCCCAGTGGCAAAACTGTCCATTCATATCTTTTATAAGGCTCAACTAAGTTAACATTGGGCACTGAAAAAGCAAATCTTTTCATATCCTTCTTATCTAGAGGGATAGAATAGAAACAATCCTTAATGTCTGTGATCCAAAGAGGCCATTCTCTAGGCAATTGAGTAGGAGATGGAGAAGGCTGAAGAGTTCCCATAGTTTCCATCTGTTCATTTATCTTTCTTAAATCAGTCAGCATCCTCCATTTTCCAGATTTTTTTCTTACAACAAATACTGGGGAATTCCAAGGACTTAGAGAAGTTTATAAGTGTCCTTTGCCAAGTTGCTCCTGTACTATATCTAATAAGGCCTGACTTTTATTGCCAGCTAAGGGCCACTGTTCTATCCACATTGGTATGTCAATTTTCCATTGGATAGGAACAAGTGAAAGTATTGGCAGGCCTTCAAGAGCAGCGCTACCTAAAAAACCAAAGTACTCATTTGTAATCCTAATTGTTGGAAAATGTCTCTTTCCCACAGATTGATGGGGATTTTATCAACTATAAAAGGAGTAAAAACTCCTGTTTTACCTTCAAAAGTCCATCTCACAGGAGTAGCACTAACTTCAGCTGCTATTGATCCTCCTACATCAGACATGTAGATGTCTGCCTTAATCTTTGGCCAGTGACTGGGCCAGTTGGCACTTCTAATGACTGTACGATCTGCACCTGTGTCTACTAATCCTTCTAATGATATGCTATTTATATAGATAGTGAGCATAGGCCAGTCAGCTGTCACAGCTGCTGTCCAGAAAATTTCTGGATTTTGTTGCTTGAAGTCAGAATCTGGGCAGCTATCACCAGATTGCTTATTAGGAGTCTGTATCAGTAAACCTGATGCTAGTATTTCTCTTGGTTGATAATTCACATGTTATCCACCTGAATTAGTAACTGGGATATTATCTACACATTACCCAGTTTCCCACATTAGTGTATGGATGGACACTGTTTTGTAAGTACAAAAAGGAGGTGAAATGGTCAAGCCTACTGTGCCTGGAGGCAAGGGATCCATAGGCTAGAGAGGAACAGATTTCACCTCTCCAGGAGGTGTCTCAGTTGTCCCAGCTGCATACAGCTCTATTCTCCCCAATTGTAATCCCTTTCTCCCATCAGGTTACTTCCTGCTTGATTGATCATGTCTGGATATTGAACTTCTGAAGGCTCTCTGAGTGTCACATCAGCTGCCATTATGCCACAAATATTTTTTGCCTTTGCCCCTGTGGCTGGGCTCCTCACCCTGTTTCCCTGAATTAGTCGACATTCTGATACCCAATGGAAAGCTCTGTTGCATTTTGGACATGATATTTTGGGTCTGGTTCTCACACCCTGTTTGCTCATTTTGTCTCTATGCCAACATTAAGCTTTCAATTGCACTACTTTATCACATTGAAAGCATTGACTAGTCTCTCTGGAAATCCTTTGCCAAAAGGGGCCCTGTCTTCCCATGTTTGGATCTTGGGAAGTCTGCATTATAGCCTGGCTATAAAAGGTATTTCTGCCCACTGTGGCACAGCGTGTTATGATCTCCTCTAAAGAAGCATTCTTGTGTAGTCCTATAATTCTTCTACAAACCTTATTAGCATTTTCTTTAGCAAATTGCCTTATCATAATTTCTGTTGCTGAATTTTCACCAATAGTTTGTATGGCAGTTGTCTGCAAACGTCCCACAAAGTCAGCAAGGGGTTCATTTGGCCCTTGTGCTATTTTTGTGAAAGGCCTCTCCTTTGTCCTGTTTACCTGGAGTAAAACCCCATGTGTTGATAGCAGCAGAAGCAATTTGCTTGTATGCTGTAATGGGGTAATTAATCTGTACTGAAATATTTGAATGAGAACCCATACCTGTTAGTTGGTTACAGGTGATTGGAGTATTAACTCCACTTTGACTATTTCATTGGGCTTGTATCCTACAGAACTCACTATGTTCAGAAAGCCACAACCAGTTTTGTCCAGGTTTTAAGCATGTTTTTACTATAGATTTCCAGTCACTAGGGGTTAAAACTTAGTAAACCAAATTCTGTAGTAACATCTTAACATAAGACGATGTGGCCCCATAAAGAGTGCAAGCCTTTTTCAGGTCTTTGAGGATTTCTAGATCAAAAGGAGTGTATCTTCTACTTTCTTGACCTGAAGAATTATACTGTTGAATCATAGGATACATTTCTATTCTCAAATCAGCTTTATTCTGCCCTTCTTCTGTGGTTTTAAGTACTGCCTTTTGCATTCTAGTCATAGGAGGGGATGCTTGCTGAGGGGGAGATGCTGGTGATATCACTGCCCCTCCCACTATTCCTCCTCCCTCCATCCTTGAAGGTGAAGTTGATGGGAGGGTGTCAAGGACTTGCTCTGTTGTAGGCAGAGTTGAAGCTGGGCTGTGAGAGTGAGAATCACCAAGCCCTTGAAGTTCACGTAAGTCCTCATGCTTTCTGGTGATATTGCCATCAATCTGTCCTTTATCTTCTTCTTTTTCCTTACACTTCCTCATCTGGCTGTTCTTAAAACTTTTCTTTTTTCTATAATTTGTGGGATTCTTTAAGGTCAATTGTATTATGTTGTATATATAGAATGTTTCCTTAGAAATTGAATCAGGACCATTATCATTATAATATTCACATAGTTTATCTTCTACTAGTTTCCAATTATCTGCCTCTGTTTTTTCTTCCTTGAAGAACCAAGGGGAAGTAATTCTAATGTATCCACAAGTCCATCAATGTACTCCCAAATTACAATTAAACCCTGTCTCTTTCTCAATCTGAGTATGCTTCCTGTAGATCTCCTTCTGGGTGGGGTTGGGGGTGGGGGTGGGAGTGGATCTTTTCCTAATATCTGCCCCATTTCAGCTAGAAAATGAGAGTTACTAATTTAGCTCTTAACACAGCAAGTTTCCTGTTTGTTTATTAAAATACTCACCCAATTTCCTGGTCACCTAGGACTTCTTCAATGAAATTAGGGGCCTTGGTTCACACATTGGGCACCAAAATATGAAGTCTGGTTTAGCTCCTTGGAGGCCTCAGAATCAGCCAGAGTCAGGATAAGCAAAAGTTCTTGGTCTTTAGGGAGAGGAATGAAGGAGACAGACAAAACTGCCAGGAGTTTTGCCAAGGATCTAGAGACCAGAATCTCTACACTTTTCTCCTCTCTCTCCTAAGGCCAAGTGAAGTTTGCCTCCTTCACTCCACCCTCTAATCTCTCCTAAGTTTATCTGTATACGCCAAAAGATAGAGCCAGTAAGGAATAGTCAGAAGGGCCATTTTTCCAAACATATGCTAATAGAGTTATTATCCAATAGATAATTAGCATTAAGTGCTCAGTTGTCTGGTTCAAGCACATCTTTTAAGAGTTTCAGCTCTTTACAAAAGAGTAAAAAAATGAAAAAAAAAAAAAACCCAAACAAGCAAGCAAACAAACAACAACAAAGGTGAAAATACTATTGTATGATCCACATTCAGTTTTCATAATACTCTAGATGCAGATGATTCTCTCCATCATAAGTTTATTGAAATTGTCCTGAATTATCTCATTGTTGAAAAGAGCCAAATTCATCTCAATTGATCACCATACCATCTTGTTGCTGTGCCCATTGTTCTCTTGCTTCTACTTTCTATACTTAGCATTACTTTACATAAGTCTCTTCAGGCATTTCTGAAATCAGCCTGTTGATCATTTCTTATAGAACCTTTATATACCATAATTTATTCAGCCATTCCTGAAGTGATGAGCATGCACTCATTTTCTAGTTCCTTGCCACTACAAAAAGGGCTGCTATAAACATTTTTGCACATGTGAATTCTTTACCCTTTTTTTATGACTCTTTGTGATATAGACACTTTAAAGTCTTCTATTAGACATTAGAGACATTGCTAAATTAGAGTCTATACACAATTTTATATAGTTTTTTTTTGGTGTAGTTCCAAATTACTCTCCAGAATGGTTGGATCAGTTCACAATTTCACCAACAATGTATTAATGTCCCATACTATTGCTTTATAAAGTCATTTAAAAAACCTCTTAGACCTTATCTAGAATCTCTTCGATTCCAGATGCAATAGTTTGAGAAGAACATTTTTAAACTGAAAAGTCTCTAGAGTAGGCTGATCTGGAAGGAGAAGTGCATTGAGGAACTTGAAATGCTTTCAGTCTGGAGAAGAAAAGCCTGAGGAACACTGATGACTGGGATGATACCTGTGGTCAAGGAGTTTTACATTTTACATTTACATTTACATTTGCATTAACATTTTTAACATTTAACATTAACATTTTTAACATTTGACCCTATTAGAGGATGGAGTAGGCTGCCTTGAAAGATATTGGATTCTCTGATTTTATGGATTATCATTAGATGATGAATGATTATTTACCAGTATGTTATAATGTATATTCCTTTCATAATTTGATTGCACTCAATATGTCCAAAACTGAACTTGTGATCTTTCTGCACAAGTCTTTGCCCTTTCTAAACTTCCTCATTAATATCAAGCACATAGCAAATATCCAAGTCACCAAGACTCACAACTTAGGTATCGTGTTCAATTCCTAACCTCTTACCCCTCATATTAATAACTAAGTCATACTGATATTAACTGAAAAATATCTCTTATGCATGCCTGTATCTTTCTTCTCACATTGTCAAACTCTGGTGCAAATTCTCCTCACTTCATGTTCTTTAATCACTCTGCCTCAAGTCTTTCCCCACTCTAGTTCATTCTCCACTTATCTATTAAATTAATCTTCTAAAGATACAAATCAATTATCATGTCCTTTATTCAATAACTTTAGTGGCTCCCTATCACCTCCAAGATCAATTAGGCATTCTTTGTCACTCAAATTCCAAGTTATACAACACATGTATGTAAATCTACATGTGCTTACATGTACACATATATGTATGTTTTATATGTGTATACACACAAAACACATACATTTGTTTATACTTCAGTGATCTCAAAGAATGTTAAAAATATTTACACCTAGGTACCTCTCCCCTCTAACTATTCCCTACTATATGACTTCTTATCTGTATTATCTTACCCCATTAAGTTACTATTACACAAAGGGAATAACTTTTACTTTTATTCATGAAGTTCTGCTCTCCAAATTTTTACATAAATGCAAAAGTCCCATGCATGCTATCTAGGTGGCAGGACATCAGTTTACTTTATATGCTTAGTTTTTAAGGTTTGTTCACTTTCCTCAAAGAAAGATGGCCTCTAATCTAGGTAAACTGATAGTTTTCCAATAGTGAGTTTATGTGGTCTGAATAGACTTAGTTAATTGAGAGAGATTTTTTTCCTAAATCATTCTATTTTGAATAATAATTTCTGAATTTTATTAATCAGGGCCCAATAGGTGTTTAGTAGCAAATTATTTCCTAAATGTAAAATTTGAAGCATAATTTTGAACAGGAATCTAAATCATTGTTAAATGTAAATCTGGATTTGCTTAGGATAGAACAAATTTTAATATTTTCAATCTCATTTAGCAAGATAAGCATTCCTAGGGACTGGCAACATCTCAGATATTACTGAGGAGCTTTGTACCAAAAGTCTTTGTAAACAATATTCCAGAAAGGCTTTAAAATAATTTTGCATACATGACCCATAAATTCTTGTTAGTGAATGAACAGGTTACTTTCATATTATCAGCATATATTATCAAATACTATCTCTAGTCTTTCAGTTTCTTTGTATCTTTTCTAACTTCTTGGTAAAAGAAAAAAAGACAAGTACTCACATACTTATTACATGGATTTATGTAATTCTTGAGATTTACATTTTTTTCTTTTTTACTGATAACTTTGGCTTTTTGTGTTATTTTATTCTTTCTTCCTCTCATCAGATAATTATTAGATGTTTAGTGACTTTTGAATCAATGATTTACTTAACAAATGTCATTGAATCAAGTTATTTATTATGCACAAACAACATAAAAGTTACTAACATAAGATTCTATGTTCTTTTTCATTCATTCCTTCTATCGCATTACAATCAAATTGATATAAAACTAAAAAGTATTTGTAATCATTTACTATATGAAAGGAATTGTTTTAGGACCCAGGGATATAAAAGCAAGGAAACAAAACACCATCTGTCATTGTCCTCAGGAATCTTACATTCCACTAGAATGTAGGTAAGCATATATCAAAATAATTTGAGGAAGGAGAAAGTACAACAAAAAAAATTAGAATGGCTTTTCATTGAAGACAGTATATCAGCCTTGCAGAAAGCCAACGATTCCAACAATTGGAGGTGAGAAAAGAGAGAACATTTTAGGCATGGGGGAAACCTGAGCAAATTCACAGAGGTAGGAAATAGAGTGGTAAGCTTGTGAAACAGCAAGCAGATCGATGTGACTGGAACATCTGGAGAAAAAGATATGCTCAATAAAAATAAAAAAAACTAAGCTAGAATCAGACTATAACATTTTAAATGCTAAGATGAGAAGTTTTCTAGTTATAAAAGGCAATATGAAGTAATTAAAAAGTCATGAAAGAACTATTTTGGTACTATTTGGAGAATCAGAAAAAGGAGAATATGGAAAACAGAAATTAAATAAATTTTCAATGATCTAAATCAGAGATGATAAAGGCCTGAACCAAGAGTGTAGCCTTGTACATAGAGACTAAGGAATGGATCTGATTATGCTTTTTAGAATTTAGTCAATTTAGAATGACTAAATCTTAGCAATTGATTATATATGTAGCTAAGGGAGAAATGAGAATCAAAAGTGAATTTATGTATGTATTACTTGCTCACAAATTATTTTTTTAAAGTAATGAATCAATATTTTTCTTTCAAGTATTTTGCTTTTTCATGGACTGATAGCAATCTTTAACAATTTAGTGCAGGTTGTGTTAAGCACAAAATTCTTCTCTAACATTTGTTCTATCTCCATTAACTTGTTGCAAGTTGCTTTGCTGAATATTTAAAGATTTTGTTGCCCATTTTTCTGAATCATCAATTACTGTTAAGTATACACAATTAAAAGATACTTTCAATGGTAGCAGAATAAACTTTTGTATCTGTTACCTATTTTTTCACAAACTAAGGTTTTTTTTTTAATTTTGTTTCCCTCTCTTGATTACTTTCTTACTTTTATTTATTTGTTTAATTGTCTATTTATTTATTTAGGGGCTAAGTTAATTTAAGTAATTTCTTCACCTTTCTTTGTGATTTGGTTTTACAATGAACTATTCCTTTGGGCTTATATCATCCATATTAATTATTTTTCTAGAATATCTGGCAATCATTCCAAAGTCTTTCTCAAAATTTTCCCACCATCAAACAATGACCTCTCAAATTATTATACTATCTCTGTTTTTTTTTCTAGTACATTGATAGAATTAATCATTAAATTTCTTTGCTTAAAAACATTTCATGATTTTCTTATTAAGTCCAAATTCCTATACATGCAAGGTTATTCACTTTCTTGTTCTATTCTATACTTCCAGTTTGATTTTGCATTAGTACCCTCCATAAAAATCTATTCTACAAGATATTGGAAAATTCAGTTTCCCCAAATCTTACATTTCCTTTTTATGTCACCTTTGATATCTTTGGATGCTTTATTATCCATGCATAGAATTCACTTCCCTTGTCTTTGTCCCTATTTTCATGTAGTCCATTTTAAGTAATACCTTCTCCAACCCTAGACCAGATTCCCATGTATTTCTCCCATACATATTGTACTTATCTATGTGCTTCCCTCTCCTAAAAGATTATAAACTCCTTGAGGGTAGTGACTCTTTTACTGAGGCAATATAAATGGTCTCCCCAATAACCATCTTCATATTTTTTCCAGGAGAATAGTTGGGTGATGCTATTAGGAAGTTCATCCATATTTATAGGCATGTTGATATAGAGTACTTCCAATGAGGAATTTCTAATTTCTAAAGCAATCAAGCAACCTTTAAGCCAGTAGTTCTCAAACTTTTTTTTTCAGTATCTTTATCCTATTAAAAATTATTGAGGATCTCTCCAAAGCATTTTTGTTTATCTGGGTTATGTTTATAGACATTTACCATATTGGAAATAAAAACTATTTTTGAATTTGTAGACCCTGTAAAAAGGGTTCAGAGATGCCCAGGATTCTTTAGACTATACTTTGAGAACCACTGCTTTAAGCAATCAATCTCTTAAGAGTTCCCTAAAGCATGCAGTTATATGTTAAGTGTTTTACTTAACCAGAGTCATGCAGTCAGTATGTGTCAGAAGCAGAAATTAATTCTAGATTTTTTTGACTCCAGACTGGCTCTTTATGTAGTATGCCATGCTACCCTGCATATACAGGATATTTGGTAAATATTTACAAAATTATGTCAAACTGAATAGGAACTGTTTTTATTGTTGTCAAAGGATGATATAATCAGAGAACTTCCTACTTATATTTACATACACTCTTAAAACATTCAATCAGAGATTGACTCTTTACATAATGTAAAGAATAACTTTAAGATTTTAAAAGAGAATTGTGAAGTAAATTGTCCATGAATTATTCATGGATTGCCACTTATGGCTTGAAGGTTAGGTTTATAAAATCACAGAGGAGGAAGTAACTCTAAGAGAACTTCTGGTTTGTCTTATTCATTTAAATAGGTAAAGATCGGTTTTCCTTTACTTTGCTAATGTGGCAACTGCAACCCAGGAAATTTAAGTTAATTGTCTAGGATTATCTATCCTAGTGATCTATCAGTGAGAATTTATCGCGCCAGGTACAGGGGATAATAATAGTTATTATTACAACAACAAAGAGTACCTATAATGTAAGGATTTAATGCTTAAAAAGCTATTTATATGAGTTTTTCTATGCAATCTTCACAATAACACTGTGAGGAAGTAGCTGTTATCCTTATTTAACAAAAGAGGAAATGGATACTGAAAGAGTTTGAGTGACTGTTTTAGGCTCATAATAGCTTGTGTTGAAGTGAAATTTAAACTCATATTTTCTTGATTCAAAGTCCAGTTCTTAATCCATAATGTTACTTGATTATCTCTATAGTTACTTCAAAAAATGGAGCAATCCCTATTCTTAAGAATATATACTCATGGAATTTTTTTAGTTTGAAGAGAACCAAAAGGATATCTACAGCAACTCTTATCTAAAGCATGAATTCATATTGCAACATCCATGATAGTTATATAACTGCTAATAGAACATTTCAGAAGTTCATAAGGTCATCCATTACCCATTTTAACAATTCTAATTGGATTTTTTTTATATCTGTTTGTTATCTAATTTCTCTTGTACCTGTGCCTTTTCTCTTCTCAAAGATTCATCTCTTATTACACAGATTGTTTTTGAAAAATGTAAGAGAAACATTATTTAAACTGATTAAAATTTGAAAAGCTCTGAAATTAAATATTATGTTTAACATCATTAAACTTCCCCTCCTAAACCCATCTCTGTAAAGCAGTGAAGGAAGGTCTTGTCTCATATTTTTTCTTTGGAGGCAAGCTTGTCTTTTGCAGTTTTGCAAATCATTTTTGACTCTTTAATTCTTTCCATTTACATTATTTTAATCATTATACATTGATTATGATTAATTAGTATATTTACAACATACAATATATAATATATATTTGGTATAATGTTTTTCTTCTTCTCCTTACTTTCCATCAGTTTCTGTCTTCCCATGTTTCTCTGTATTCATCATTTCTTACAGCAAAGTAATATTTCATCATATTCATGTATGACAATTTGTATAGCCTAAATAATAGTATCACTTTCCCCCCAGATTTTTACTGCCACAAAAGTACAAACTATTCTAATGCTAATAAGATCCTCCTGATATTAAACTAAAGTTCCTTCCCTAAAATTAGAATATAGGACTTCTAATATTCTTTGTTCTACCCCCAAAGCCACTTAGAAGGGTAAATAACTAATCCATGTGATGGAACTTCAAATATTTAAAGACAATAATGGAAGATGAACCGGAAACAACCTCTTGTCTCAGTATGATGTTCTTTTTTTTCATTCCACATAATCCAGTATTGAATTAGAATTATAGATCATAGATATCATCTAGCCCAATCGTGATCTAAATAGTCATCTTTCTGTTTCCCAACACCTAATTATTCTACCTTTGCTTTAACATATGGATAACTCACTGTCATGGAGGCAGTTTGTACCTCTATGTATGTACATGCTCACAAGTGTTCCCTCTTTCCGCTTCACATTCAGTGTAACCTGGTAACTTGGATGAGCCTATGGATCTAGATACACAGCTCTGTAATTATGTTTTCTGCTTTTGTTTACTTGCTTTGGAAATAGGCAAAAGATTAATTTCTTGAAATGAAGAATATAATGATAAGTGCTGGAGAGAGAAAATTTACCCTAAAGACAATGACTAAGCTGGTTGAAGTATCAAATATGAAACAATCTAACATGCCATCATGAACAAATTATAAAGAAAATAAAACATCCTCATGCTTGTTGAATTCAACAGGCAATATCCAAATGATTAGAATTTACATTGCTTCTAGAAAATGATAACTGAATTTTCAACGTTAACCAATAAAACATCTTTACTTCCAATCATAATGAGGCTGCAACAGATGGTAAAGGATTATACATTCTGAAAATCTTCCAGGAAGCCTGGAGGCTTAATTTCTAGAACTGGGAAATATTTGTGTATAGGACCAGTAGATGATCTTGCAATAGCAAGCTATATAGATTCTTTTCTCCAAAAATGATGGGGTATGCTTTTTTAAAGTATGCCACGAGTATCTGGAAATAGACATATGTTCTACTTTTCCACTTCTAACTTGGTCAACATTAAAGTGAAGAGAATTTGAAATTAAAGAGTCAGTGTCCCAGAGAGTCAGAACCAATTTGCCAGTGGAGAGAATGATTAAAAAAGGAAAGAAGATATTGTGAATAGCTGACTGATCATTAGAACTATTAGAAGTATGCTTGTATGTTAAATACATGCTAGTATGTTAAATCCCAGTGAACATAACAAAACCCAGTTAACATAATAAAAGTTATAGAGATAAGATAAAATCTAAAAAACAAAAACAAAAACAAAAACAAAAAACTAGGGGGTCTGAAAGGTGACTGCTCATTATAATTAATAAAACATTTGGCTTATTTCCCTCCCCCTCCAGATGATGCTGACACTTTGATTTGTACTAACAAAAGCAATTAGTAACAGAGTAGACAAAATGACACTGTGGCAACATGTGTCTGTGACTTTTGATCTGCGACTGAAATGAGGAAATGGGCTGGGAATAATCTGGGATGCAATTTACATCTGAGGAAACAAGATTTCAAAAGATTCTGAGAAAATATAGGTAGGTCCCCTAGGATTAAAATTCTACATAGAAAATCATTTCAAGAAAAACCTGTTCACTAGAATGAAATTGTGAGGACACTAAGAAAAACCATTGCAGTGCTGAGAAAAAGGGGGCATTAATTAAAGAAAACAATGTAGCACAGAAAGCATCAATAACATATCATGTTTATTCATAGATTTTAAGATTTCTAATTAATACTCATTTATTTTCTCCCTTCCAATGATTTCCACACTGGAAAATAAGGAAAAAAAAACCCTTGAAACAAATATATATATAGTAAAAAAAATCCATATTCTTTTATTAGCTACATGTAAAAATATATACCACATCCTCCACATTTAGTCACTCTCTCAGGCTCTAGACAATATTAGCCTTCTAGAATCACAATTAGGCTCTGTACCAACATTATTCATTTTTCTGGTTCTTTACCTTTCAGTTTGTATCAATTCAAATAAGTCTTCTAAGTTTTTTCTCTGCAACCATTCCTTCATCATTTCTTTCTTTTTGCACCACTATAATTTTAAAAATACATTTTGTAATTGATGTACAACTTCTTGGTTTCTAGTTCTTCGCCATCAAAAAAGGACTACTTTTTTAAAATGTACTATTTATTTTTAACATTAATTTTTTTTGAGTTCCAAATTTGCTTCTTCAAGTCCTTCCCCTACCCACTGAGAAGGCAAATAAGATAATATAAATTATATATGTGAAATGATTCAAAATATATTTCCATCTTACTTCTGAGAATGGAGCCAATATGGAAGAGTAAATCCAGGAAACTGCTCAAGCTCTCCCAGTTTCCTTCAAAAACCAACTGAAATCAAGGCTCTACAGGGATCCTCAAGCTTTTTAAATAGGGGGCCAGTTCACTGTCCCTCAGACTGTTGGAGGGCCCGACTATAGGAAAAACAAAAACTTTGTTTTGTGAGCCTTTAAATAAAGAAATGTCATAGCCCTGGGTGAGGGGGATAATTGTCCTCAGCTGCTGCATCTGTCCCTCAGGCTTTTGAGGTCCCTGCAGTCTAAACAGTCTGATGGAATGAAACCACTCTACAACTCAAGATGTACTGGAAAAAATTCAAGAAAGGTCTCATGAGGGTGAAAAGGATGTTCAGCCCAGTTCGGATAGACTCTAGGAAAGCCAGTGAGAGGAACTTACTGCAGCAAATCAGCAACTAAAATCCTCAATCCTGCTTCAGTAGACAAGTAGATCAGTGGGACAACCTCCACATCTGGCTTAGAAGGAAAACTTTGGGAAACCAGGCTGTTTCCTGAAAACAGGGCACAAAGCTACTCTCTACAAACACAAGGGGGCCCTGTGCTCAAAGCCAAGGCTCAGAGCTATACACAAAGCTTGGGGCAACCCCTTTACCCTAGGAACAGAGCTCAACCATAAAAATAAAAAAAGAGGAAATAGCAAAAGAAAAGGAAAGAAACAGAGCAAGAAGGCAGACCAAAACACAAATTCAGATAAGGACAGAATGTCCACAGAAGAAATCTCAAAGTATGATATGAATTGGTCTCAAGCCCAAAGAAGAAGTGTTCATAAAAGACTTTAAAAGGCAAATAAGAGTAGAAGAAAAAAATGAGAAAGGAAATGAAAGATATACATGAAAGAGTCAACAGCTTGGAAAAAGAAAGAGAAAATTGACTGAAAAAAACTACTCTTTAAAAAATAGAATTAACCAAATGGAAAAAAGATATGTAAAAGTTAACTGAAGAAAATCATACATTAAAAACTAGAACGGGGCAAATGGGGCAACTGGAAGATAATGATGCTGCAAGACACCAAGAATCAGTCAAACAAACTAACAAGAAAGAAAAAAAATGGAAGAAAATGAGGAATAACATTGAAAAACAGCCAAACATAAAAATAGAATCCCAATTAAGTGCTAAAATAGAGCAACATAATAAAAAATGCTATTCATCTCTATAGAGAAATGATGAACTCAATTCAAATTGAAGTATAATTTTCTCACTTTCTTTATTTTCTTGGTTTTATTTGGAAACCTGGCTTATATGGAAATAAGATTTTTTTGTTGTTGTTGTTGCAGATGTTTGTTGTTTTATTGTTGTTTTGATAAAAAAAAAGTTCCAGAAAGTTGTTAGTAAGAAAAGAGAAAGTATGTATTCACTCATACCTCTTTGAATCAAGTCTGATAAGAATAAAGTTCAAACATTACCTACCACCTTGCCATTTTCCCCTCTATAATAGCAACTCTTACCAGAATGCCTTTTTATATGAGATAATTTTCTTCTTCTACCTTCACTCTTCTCCATGTTCATTTCTCTTACACATTCATTTAAAAAAAATAATCCTCTTTTAATTCACTTATACCCATGCCCTCACTTTATGTGGATTCCTTTTAACTGCAATACTAATGACAAAGTTCTTAGGAGTTACATAAACCATCTTCCTTTATAGTAATATAAACAGTTTAGCTTTATTGAGTCTTTTATATTTTTTTCCTTCATGTTTAACTTTTAATACTTCTCCTGAGTCTTGTGTTTGAAATTCAAAATTTCTATTCTGCTCTGGTCTTTTCATTAGAAATATTTGGAAGGCCTATATTTCATTAAATATCCATTTTTCCTCGTGAAGGACTATATTCAGTTTTGCTAGAAAGGTTAATTTTGGTTGTAATTCTACTTCTTTTGCCTTTCACAAAACATATATTCTAACATAGAAACTGCTAAAAACTATGCGGTTCTGATTGTGGATCAAAGATATTTGAATTGTTTCTTTCTGGCTGCTTGAAATACTTTTTGCTTGACCTGGGTAGTCTGGAATTTAGTTCTCTTTTAGGCTTTGGTAGATTCTTTCAATTACTATTTTACCTTGTGAATCTAGGATATTGGGGACAATTGATCTTTATAATTTCTTGATATATGATGTATAGAATCTATTTTTTTTTTATTCATGGCTTTTCCAGTAATTTTAAAATTATCTCCCCTTGATCTGTTTTCCAGGTTTAGTTGTTTTTTTTTTTTTTTCTGATGAGATATTTCCCATTTTTTTCTAAGTTGTCAACCTTTTGATTTATTTTTATTATTGTTGAAATCTCATGGAGTATTTAGCTTCCACTTTGTTCTACTCTAATTTTTAAATAATTATTTTTTCAGTGAGGTTTTTGGACCTCTTTCCCTATTTAGTAAATTCTGCTTTTTAAGGAATTATTTTCTTCATTGAAATTTTGTACCTTTTTGTCAAGTTATTAATTCTTTTTTCATAATTTTCTTTTAATACATTTATTTCCTTTCCCATTTTTTCCTCTACCACTGTAGTCATTTTGTTTAATTCTTCCATAAATTTTTATTGTGTTCAACAAGCATTTTTTGAGGCTTTGATTGTAACTGTTTTTACATTATCTCCCTTTTTAGTTTGTTTTGCTCCTTTCTGTCATTGTCATATTTTTATATTCAATTTATTTTTCTTATTTGTTCGTGTTTCCATTCTTTTTCTTGGTTTTAAACTTTATGTAAAAGTCGGTCCTACTCACCTGTAGATATGAAGGGCCTGTTCCAATCTTCAGACTTTTTCTCATTGCTGTTTTTAGAGTTAGTTCTGGGGTTTTACAAGTTTTAGGTTCTTCCAAGATGGTATGATCCAGGGAGTGGTGTGGTTCTGATCTTTATTGGGGAAGGGCTCTTTCTCTCCTGTCATCAAAAGGGATAATATCCTTTTCAGCTTTGGTATTGTACCCAGATTCACTATTCTTCTGCAGTCACAGGAGCTAGTAGACAACACCCCCCGCTTTTTGTTGTTGTTTTAGAAATGCAACCAAGTTATTTTCTTCCTTGTGACCGACCACAAATATTTCTCACTCTGGAATTATCACCCAGAACTGAATATAGATGAGCTAGTTGTCAAACACCCTGTGACAGCAAAAGATGTTTTGTAATCTCTTTCTGAAATTGTTTAATCTTCTTATGATTTTTGGGCCAAGAGCTCCAGATACTTCTGTCTCTGTTGTCAGGTTCCCTGTCCCATTCCCTTGTGCTGCTATTTTGTGAATTTAGGTAAACTACCACTTTGATGTCACTGTCCTCTCTTGTCTACTTCTAACGTTGTATTAAGCTGGAAAAAATGTCTTACCCAGACCTTTTGTTGGCATAAGTAAACTTTGTCACAGAAATCTTTTTTATTTGCTATTTTAAGGTTGTTGTTTTTTTTTTTTTCTGTCTCATTATAAATGAATTCATTTCTGGTACTTTGCAGTGCAGCTAAACTTTCTTTTTTTTCTCCTTACACAGGTCACTCCATCTTTCTTTCTAATTTTGTACTGGTTTTCCCTGTGCTTGGAAAATGCCACCTCTCCTTCTTATAAGTCCTTGTTTTCAAGATTCAACTCAAAAAATTGAGGAAAAAAACAGCTACAAGAAAGTCTATTTATGAGCATAAAGCCTTTTCTCATCCCCTGTTGCTAAAGACCTCTCCCTCTTTTGTATCAGACTGGTGTTCATTGTGATTTTTCTCTTTATATATTTATTTCTATACATATTGTTTCCTCCAATAGAATGCAAGTTCCTTCAGAACAAGATTATTCCATTTTTTATCTTTTCACGTTCAGATAACACAATGACTGATACATAATAGGTACTTAGTAATGACTGTTGAGTAAAAAGAAAAATATCAAGGTGTATGATCACTCATGTGAGCACAAATGATATTACCCAGAAGAACATAAAAAGGATTGACAAAAATTATAAAATCTTGGGAAAGAAACTAAAGACTAAGATGACATGGATTATGTTTTCTTCATTGTTAATCCTTGGAAACCAGTAATGCAAAAGGGAAAAAAATACATTAGAAAGTAAAAAAAAAAAAAACTAAGAAGATGATATCTCTGAATTGTATTTGGATTTCTGACCAGAAATGAAATACATTTAACAAAGTTAATAAGAGTTCAAATACAGAGTCTCATAAATCTGATCAAAACCAGTCTAAACTAACAAAAAATGAAGTTGAGGAAGGGAGGAAACTTCCTATGGATTTCCTTCAAGTTAGATATAAGAGAGAATATTTACAAGAAAGGGAAAAAGGATATAATTAATGATAATAACCTCAAGTGTCTATACATAAATGGATTTAAGAAATAATAATAAAAGCTAAGTATTCTAATGTAAGGATAAAAAAAATTGATCTTGTTGATTTCATTGGGAATTGGAGGGATAAAACCAATGAATGATATTTTTTCTTATTCAAAAGAAATAGGTAGGTAAAATGTGGTGGTTCTCTGTCTGTCTGTCTGTCTGTCTCTGTCTCTCTTTCTGTCTTTTCTTTTCCCCCTTTTCTGTCCCCCCAGTGTCTATGTGTGTGTGAAAAGACAAGATTAAAAAAAGGTGAAATTCAATAGAGGGAGAAAGAAGAATTATTTTATAATTGAAATATATTACCAAACATCTGAACAACAACAAAAAGAAATAAATAAGGAATTTGAACAATAAATCAAAAGTTTGGCACCGTAGCATTATATGTAGTGATAGGGAATTTCAATTACCCAAGCGTCTGTTCCAACTTTCTCTTTGCCAAATGCAAAGCAGCTAATAATTTGGTGACTTACATTAGAGATAAGTTCATCTTTCAAAAGGTTGAAGGATCATCAAGAGAAAATTCTGATCTGGATCTCATTCCCACTGGCAGGTAAGAACTAACTGCTAGAATGAATTATAGGAATCTTTAAAGGAACAGATTAATTATAGAGTCTGTAATACAGTAGGAAAGGAAATTCAGGTAATCTAACTTGCGCTCCACATTTTTGGAAAAGTGGATTCTAAAAGGTATAAAACAAAACTAGATAAAAATCCCATCAAGTTAAATGCTTCAGATGAAATCATCCAAGGAAAGATAGGATTTACTGAAGAATGAAATTCTGCAGACATTTATAGATTTTTGAGGCATTTTCATTTGTGCTCAATTCTTCATGAACTCATTGGGGGTTTTCTTGGCAAAGATATAGGAGTGTTTTGTCATTTCATTCTCTAGATCATTTTTACAGGTGAAGAAACTGAGGAAAATAGGGTTAATAGACTTGCCCAAGATCATACCTCTGCTAAGTCTTTTAGCCTAGATTTCAACTCAGATCATTTAAAAACATATTTATAGGTATCTTTAATTTCTCCATCTGAAAACTGCTTTTTCATATCCTTTGACTATTTATCAATTGAGGAATGACTTGTATTTTTTTGTAAATTTGACTCAGTTCTTTATATATTTGGGAAATAAGGTCTTTATCAGAAATGCTGTGAGAATTGTTTCCCAGCTTTCTGCTTTTTTTTTTTTTTAGTTTTGATTTCATTCATTTTGTTTGTAGAAAAGCTTTTTAAATTTAATATAATAACAATTATATATTTTACATTTTTTAATTCTCTAACCTTTGTTTGGTCATAA
Organism: Antechinus flavipes; assembly: GCF_016432865.1. NCBI lineage: Eukaryota > Metazoa > Chordata > Mammalia > Dasyuromorphia > Dasyuridae > Antechinus > Antechinus flavipes. The sequence goes on from NC_067398.1 coordinate 531,558,785, forward strand.
ATTCTTTCTGTCTCCATAAATCTTATATTCCTTGTTCTTCTATTTTGCTTATGGTATCACCCTTTATGTCTAAGTAATGCACCCATTTTGCTATACCTTGTCACATGTTGGTCTAAATCTTAATTTTAATCATACTATGTTCCAGTTTTCCCGGAAGTTTTTGTCAAATAGTGAGTTCTTATGCTGGATATTGGGGTCTTTGGATTTAAATGAATAAAAGAACAAAAAATGTTAATTGATCCACCAGTCTTCTATAACTATTATCCTATATTTCTTCTTTCCTTTGTAACTAAACTCCTATGAAAAGTCATCTACAATAGATCCCTCAATTTTTTTGTCTTACTTTATTCTTATTTCCTCACAATCTAGCTTATAAATGATCTCTTAGTTGCCAAAATGAATAGCATTTTCTTAATCTTCAATCTCCATGACCTGCAGTTTATAACATTGTTGATTATTTTTTCCTCTTTGATATTCTTATCTCTAGATTTTTAGCACGCCACTTTGTCCTAGTTCTTCTATTACCTATCTGACTGCTTCTTTGATTCCTTTGTTGGATCCTCTTCCAGATCCCATCCTCGAATTGTAATGTTGTTCACAATCCTGTGCTGGCCCTTTTCTCTTCTCCTTGTACAATATTTTGATTTGCATTTTCATCAGCACTTGTGGATTAATTACCATCTGTATGCTGATCATTCTCAAATCTACATATTTTACTCTACAGATCTCCAATCAACAACAATTGCCTTTCAGACATCTTAAACTAGATATCTAGTAGACTTCTTAAGGGAATATAGATGCTACAATGAATAGAGTGCCAAGTCTATAGTCAGGAAGACTCAACACTCAAGTTCAAATCTGACCTCAGACACTTACTAGTTATGTAATGTTGGGCAAATCACTTAACCCTGTTTGCCTCTTTTACCTCATCTGTAAAATGAAGTGGAGAAGGAAATGACAAACACTTCAATATCTTTGTGAAGAAAAACCCGCAGAGGGTCACAAAGAGCTAGACATGACTGAATAACAACAAACTCCACATCTAAAGAGCATTTTAGATTATAGTTTAATTTCATTTCTTTCACTATCATTGTCACTATATCCCCAGGTTTTTATCATTCATCTTCCACAACTATTATTGGTCAGAATTAGCTCCAGAAAATTTTTTTAGTAGTTTTCTCCATGGTTTAAAGGATGAAATTGTGGTGAAGGCAGTTAATAATTTATTGGTTGATCTGTTTTTCACAAGGAGAGCAATGGAAGAGATTTTAATTAAAAATGTTTTTTTCAATGTCAAAACATCCTGTCTCAGTAATATATTTATGCTACCTTTCCTGACTCCCTTGTCTAATTTCTGCTTTTGTCCATGTACTCTAGTGTACATTATCTTAAAAATTCTCCTTCTGTTTCTCCTGTTTACTCACATGCTCACTCCAATGTTTCTGTCCTCAACTACGTTGTTTTCTTTATGTGTTATATCTTAAAAAAATACAATAAGGGACAAATCCTGGTAAAATGTCAGAGTAGGTCAGAAAATTCCAAGTTTTCCAGATTTCCCCCACAAACAAAACAAAATTGTGCCTGAAAGCAAACATAGATCAGTGAAAAATAAATAAGACTTGGTGCAGAATAGGGATCCTCCTGGGGCAATCTTAGAATACCTGAAGAAAGACCCTAGAACTGAGCTTTAAGTGGTGTGAAGCATAAAACCTCCAGACTAGCTCTGCAGAAACAGAGGAGCCATGGGATTATCTAGGTTTGGAGGTAATCTCATCCACAAATACAGGAACTTTCATCTCCTTGGCAGCTTGGGAGTCAAAGATCTGAGTCAAAAAAGACTGAATGATATGATTAATAATATAGACCCAACTGTGCTGTTGAGATGATGCCCTGGGCTAGAAGTTACCAGCAGTGGGGCACAGATGCTATTGGCTGTGGACTTCTGCAAGAGAGTGGAGCTTTTGATTTGGGAGTCATATCAGAGAGGAGAGCTGAAATAAAGCTAGAGTCCCTCCCCCCCCCCCATTAGAGGGGCTTACACTAATAAATTCTCATTTAAAAAAATAAGCAAAGAGGAAAGAACATAGAAACTTACTATGTGAATAGGGAAGACTGAGATTCATCTTTAGAGGAGGACAGTGAAGTAAGAAGAAACAAACACTCTTCTACCCCCTCCCCACAGAGTAATATTAAATGGCTACCTTTAAAGAAAGAATTTATAGAATTCAAAAAAAGACTTTAAGAAGGCAGAGAGCCAAGATGACAGAGTAAAAGCAGGAACTTACTCAACCTCTCCCCCAAAGTGATCCAAATTTCTTTGAACCATGATTCTAAAGAAATTTTAGAGCATCAGAACACCCAAAAAGATGGAGTAGAATATTTTCTAAAATGCTGAAGGCATGTTAGAAGGTCAGTTGAAAAGATACCAGAGTGGGAGTCTGGCATGAAGTCCCAGGGCAGTCCTGGCCCCAGCCCTGTCATTATGAGTTTGTTGCTTTAACATACTAGATTTTGGAACTACAGTGGGGCAGGGAAATACTTAACAGCTTCAGGGCAGAAAAGAGGCTTGTGGTCAGGTCTCTAGAAGGACCTATGAAACTAGCTGCACCAAAACCCTGCAGCTTGGGAGAACTGCACCCTGTACCCTGGAAATAGAACCCTACTTTAATAAATTAACAATTAACAATTTGCAAATTAAAAGCTGAATGATAGGCTAGGAAAATAAGCACACAATTAAAAAATTACAGTGGTGACAGGAAGGTCTAAAAACAAAGAAAATCATAACAAAGTCAAAGTTTTTAAATACAAAGCCTCCAAGAAAAATAAGAATTGGGCTTAGGCCATAGTGAAGATCAAAAGGGTTTTTGAAAATCAAATAAGAGATAGAGTGGAAAAAATTAGTAGTATGTTATCTAGCTTAACATACATGGAGTAATTTCTGTAAATCTGTGATTTCATTGGTATGTGGAAGTTTCCTGAGGCATTGATATATTAAATAATTTGGCCAAGTTCTCAAAGTTATAAATATTGGGGATAGACTGGAACCCATGTGATTCTTATGCCAAGATTAACTCTCCTATGCTGATTCTCTCAATGTTTGCAAATACTAAAGTGCATCTTTATTTCAATTTTCCTCTTTCCCCTTTCTATTTTATTTTAAAATTTTAATATTTTTCCAATTATATATAAAAACAATTTTACTGTTCTTAAGAAATCTTTAACTCCAAGTTATCTCCTATTTCTTTGCCTTTCAAATTATGAGATATATCAAATATATTAATATTGGCCTTATCTGCTCATTTGACTTTGCATGAGTTAATGGGAGTCTTTGGATATTTTCTGAAAGTATCCTGCTCATTGTTTTTTATTGAGCAATAATATTTCATCATAATAATAAATCAGAACTCATTCAACCATTGCCAGTTAATGAACATACCCTCAATTTTCAACATTTGTCATCACCAAGAGAGGTGCTATACACATATTTGTACATATAAATTCGTTTCTCTCTCCCCACCCCCACTTTTTTAGTGATATAGATGTAGAATGGTACTGGTGCATCAGTGTCTGCACATGTTTTAGCCCCTTAGGCAAAGTTTCAAATTATTGTCTGGAAATATTAGATCACAAATCCATCAATAATGCATTAATGTTCCAATTTTTCCACATGCTCTCCAATATTAGAAAACTATATTACCATGAAGGTCAAAGGAATCTTAGAATTTCAGAGTTGGAGAATACCAGAAAAATAATCAACTTGAAGAGAATATGGTCAAGAGGAAATGAAGTATATCCTAGTGAAGTATTTGCTAAATGTTTCAAAGTATGCTGGTAAGAGTGTTGGAATTAGAATCTTGGTTTTTTCATTCATAGGCCTGATCTCTTTCCATTGTCACATTCAAAAAATGTTCCATGGGGTCTAGTGAAAACAATATATTTTTTAAAAGTATAAAACAACTTAGAAATATTATGTTCTTAGTGTTTCAGGAAGAAAAAGAAAGGAATAAAATTATACTTTTACTCAAAATAATCTATCATCATCTAAACATAATATGCCTAGGTTTTATTTCAGCACAATTATGTTGCATTGTGATGCTTAAAAGGATTTGATTTGGAATTTATTCTAAGTGTTTATATATTTTGTAGAAAAACCTCTATTTAAAAACTTTTCTCAGGTTGTTTCCTTTTGTTTTATATAAAATAGCTGACTAATTAAAAATTATATACTGTCAACAATTGCAACCTTAGGACTCCCAATTAAAATTGATGCATAGCATGTATTCAAAAGCTCATCATTTAAATGAGGGCTTTTCACTTTGGGGAGTTATTGCTTCTGATTAATACAAATAATTTCACTGAGAAAAACAAAAGACCCCCAAACTGCAAATAGAATCAATCAACTGGTCATTTCTTACCGATTACAAGGTGGGAATAAGGATTTTAGCAAAATCATGCTCATTTTCATTTAAACTCTTTTAATTTATAAAGAATTTTTCCCCCAATTAAAAAATATCTTTAAAGTTTTTTGTTCCATTTTCTACCCTTTCCTTCCTCTTTTCCTCCCTCCCTTGGATGGTTAGCAGTTACATATAAGTTATACATGTGCAGGTATATAAAACATTTCCATATTAACTATTGTGTACAAAAAGACTAGAATAAAAGAAAAAAAATGAAAAAGTGAAAATCACATATAGAGGGCTACAGACAGTGGAGGAACTTTCAGTGAAGTATAAGACCCTTCAGCCCAGAGGGAACCTGCTAACAATGGTTCGGCTCTCATCTCCCCTTGGGGACATCTCAGCCTTCTTGAGAAGTTGGGGGGGGGGGGGAGGCTGACAACCTGTATTCTACTTGAAGCAGTGATTCTTTTAGTAAGATGCAGTTACATAATAACAACAAAGTGCTTATAGTAACTACATGCTTAGTGTGCTATAGTGATGTATTTATACTAAAGTATTTAAGTCTGAGAAAACCAATCTGATACTGAAATATTCAAATTAATCTTAAGGTCTCATACCCAATATATTGGGGTGGTGAGAAGGCGCGATGCTTCTTCATCTTTTTATGTAAAAACAATGCTAGTTATCACTAACTTTTTTTCTCACATAACTCATTGATTTCTTTTTTGTGAATATATATCTTTCTTGAAATCCTAAATTTATCATAGCTTTTTGTTATCCCATTTAGTTTATATACTGCAGCTTGCTTATATTCATCATGAATTTCTTTTTTGTCCTCTGAATAATACTTATTTTTCATTTTAATCCGTTACTGTCAAGCATACAATAACTACTGGTGGAAAACTGGTGTTTTTTTAAAAATAGCTTTTTATTTACAAGTTATATGCATGGGTAATTTTACAACATTGACAATTGCCAAACCTTTTGTTCTACTTTTTCCCTACTTCCCCCCATTCTCTCCCCTCGATGACAGGTTGATCAACACGTGTTAAATATGTTAAAGTATAAATTAAATACAATACAAGTATATATGTCTTAATAGTTAAAATTGGTGCTTTTTAAATTGATGCTTGCTTTAGGAAAAAGTCTGGGGTCATTACAGAAGCACTGGAATCTCCCAAAGGCAATCCAGGGTTCTCCTTATGTTTTATTCTGAGCCTTAAAACATTCTATTTGAATAGCCATGTGCTACTTAAAGCTGAGGATAATGGTTCAAATACAAAATTGCTATCTTGAAATTATAGGGGGAAACTGTTTTATCATAAACATCTCCATTAAGGAAGCTGAAATACAAATATGTCAGCTGTGCTTTTTATTTATGGCAAAATTAATAATAATAATAATAAGCAATGGTATAGAACATTTAAGTTTGAAATGTAATATTTTTTCTTATATTAAGCTAACAAGTAAATGTCATTTTTATTCTCTTTTTAATATATGAGATGCCTGAGGCTGAGAGAAATTATTTAAAATTCTCTAGAACACGAACATAGATGTCTGTTTCAGGAAAGAATTGAAATCATTTCCTCATAACATCATGTCCAAGTATATGCATTGTGCTAACTCTAAAACAGATCAATATTAATGTCTGAGAAAAATAATGAAGAATAAAAATGAAATAAAATATTTCCTCTAATAACCAAGAAATTAAAAGACAAATCTTTAAAATATTTTTTCTTTAATTTATAAGAGGTATCATGGCATGGGGAATGAAGAACTAGCCTCAGAGGCTACACATTGACTATGTGACGCTCAATCTTCAGACAACTTTTCAACAAATAACCAGGAGAGAAGAAAACATTTAACAAAGAAATCATGGGGCTTGCTTAACACAGATGAATGTTTCATGAATGCTCTGAACACTTAGAAGATATGTTCTAAGTGGTTCTGTATTGAAACTTCTTTTAAAAAATCACATCAGTAAATGGCTATTTCTTTAATGTGGCTGAGAGGACTTTAATGTAAATAATGTAGTCATATGATAAACAATACAGGACTTGCCAAATTTGTCAATATTTTATTGCACATGATAATGTATCATTTGCTTTTAACACACCATATGTCATTTGTATTTCCTAATTATAACTAAATTGATTTTTTAGATTTGCCATTTTGAAAAAATTCTTCACATTTAATTAAAATTATATTGGAATTCCAAATTCTCTGTCTCCCTTCTGCCATTTCTTCACTCAGTGAAAAGGCAAGCAATATGATATTATTTATACTTATCACATTATGCAAAATGTATTTCCATATATGTTACAAATAATAATAATAAAATAAAGTGGAAAAGCATGCTTCAATTTGTATTCAGATTTCATCAATTTTCTCTCTGGTGGTGAATAATATTTTTCATTATAGTGCTTTTACAAATGTCTTGAACTATTGTATTTATCAGAGTAGTTAAATCTTTCAAAATTGATACATCATTACAAAGTTACTGTTACTGTTTAAAATCTTCTCCTGGTATTGTTCACTTCACTTTGTATCAATTCATATAAGTTTTCTAAGTTTTTTTTTCCTGAAATCATCTTTCTCATCATATCTTATAGAGCAATAGTGTTCCAACTACATAATCATAAACTACAACTAGTTGATGGGTATCCTCTTGATTTCTAATTATTTCATACCTAAAAGATCTACTATACATATTTTTGAATATATAGATCCATTTTCCTTTGATCACTTTGGTATTTAGAACTAGTAGTGATATTTCTAGGTAAAAAGTTATCCCATGTATTATAGTTCTTTGGGAAAAATGTTCTTTACAATGTTTGGACTGTTATGAGTTCAAATGTTGGAGTTCTTGTTCTTCTCAAAGCACAGGGCTTAGAGGCTTAGAGCCCTCAGAATATCTCCAAATCCAAAGGTTCTGTCCTTCAGCCTCTGCCTCTGCTTTCTTCAGCCTCCAACCAACACAGAGATGGAATGTCTCTCTTGTTTCCTTCTGGGGAGCCCAGCCACCAACTACAGTGGTCTGAGATGAAGATGAATCTGGTTGTCCACTGAACTCTCACTCGTAGCTTTATCCTCTGAAATCTCTTCTCTGCCACCAGCCAGCCAAGTGGAAAAAATGTATTCTCTATAGATCCCTCATCGCTGGCCTTTTATCTGACTCTTCTGAGAGAATGGGATTATGGGTTTTCTCCCATAGTGCTCTCTGGCCCAAAGAGCTTTAAGGGAGGTGTGGACTCCCTTGAAGTTAGAAAGTGTACTTTGTGAAGCTAGCATACTTGTGGACTCCAATGAGTAAAGGTGTGAACACAAGCCTTGTATTAATTAGTTCTACTTAGTACCTTGTTTCAGGTTCTGGCCAAAATCTTCTTGTAAGATTAGATCAACTCTAATTAGTTAGCAGTTAGTAAGGATTCCAACATTGGACCACTTTACACTATCAACAATTCAGTAGCGCAACTATTTTTCCACATCCCCTACAACATTCATTGTTTTCTTTTTTTTTTTTTGGCAAGTTAGCAAATCTGATGTCTGAGCTTATTTTAATTTGTATTTCTCTTATCAACTGTGATTTAGATCATTTGTACAATTGTAAAGAGCTTTGATTTCTTCTTGTGAAAACTCCCTGCTCATCCTTTAACCTTTTGTCAATTGGAGAATGGCTATTATTTTTAGAAATTTAGCTCAGTTCCTACATATATGAGAGAAATGAAGACTATCAAAGAAATTTGCTGCAAAATCCATCCTTTCCCAGTTTTCTATTTTTTAAAAAAATTTTGCCTGCGTTAGCTTTGATTGTGCAAAACATTTTAAATTAATTTATTCAAAATTATTTTTTTCTTCCCTGATCCTATCTCTTATTTGATTATAAATTATTTCCTTATAATTTTCTAAAAGGTAGAATTTTTAAGCTTCCTTTAGCTCATATATGATATTACTCTTTATGTTTAAATCATTTACCATTTTGACCTTATTTTGATATAAAATGTGATATGTTTATCTAAGTCTGCTTTCAGCCTACCCCCAAAGCTTTATCAAACACTAGATTACTATGGTTACTTACTATTGTGTATTGTGTACTTGATCTAGTCCAGTGATATACCATTCTATAATTACCATTGTGCAGGCCACCTTCCTTTACATTTTCTATAAAATTTATTTCCTTCATATTCTGGACTTTTTGTTCTTCCAGATGAATTTTATAGCTCTTTAAATTAATGCTTTGGTAGTTTGATTGGTATGAATAACTAAATTAATTTATGGAGAATTGCCATATTTATGTTGGCTCAGTCTATCCATAAGCCATCAGTCTATCTTTATATTGTGAAAAATTGTGTTGTAATTATATTCATCAAATCCCCAGATTTGTCTTGGCAGCAGGCAGACTCTGAAGTACTTTATGGTGTTTGCAGTTATTTTAAATGGAATTTTTTTTTCTAATTCTTTCTCCTGGGCTTTGCTAGTAATATATATGTATATGTGTGTATATACATATATATCTATATCTATATATCTATATACACACATACATATATATCTGTATCTATATATCTATATATCTATATATACACACACACACACATATATGTGAGTGTGTGTGTGTATCTTAGTGATTTTTGTGGATTTATTATATATTCTGTTGTTAAAGTTGTTAAATTATTTTAGTTGGTTCTCTAACTTAATCAATATATGATCTGCAAGGAGTGATAGTTTTATTTTCTGGTTGTCCATTTTTATTCCTTCAGTTTCATTTTCTGGTTTTATTACCATAGCTAAATGTTTCATAAATATTGCCTAATAGTAGTAATAATGCATATTTGTGCTTTTCCCATGATTTTATTGAGGAGATTTCTGGCTTATCCCCACTTTAGATGATTTTTGCTCTGGGTTTTCAAGAGATTCCCTTTTAAATAAAACTGTTTTTCCTATGTTTTCTAGTGTTTTATGTTATCATTTTAAAATTTTATTAAAGCTTTTTATTTACAAAACATACGCATGAGTAATTTTTCAACACTGACCCTTCTGTTCCAAATTTTCCCTCCTTCCCCGACCCTCTCCCCTAGATGGCAAATAGTCCAATACATGTTAAATTATATATTAAATAATATATTAATCCAATTAATATATTAAATCCAATATATGTATATATTTATACAGTTATCTTGCTGCACAAGAAAAATTGGATCAAGAAGGAAAAAAAAAAACCTGAGGGGGGGAAAAAACCAAAATGCAAGTAAACAACAACAGAAAGAGTGAAAATGCTATGTTGTGATCCACACTCAATTCCCATAGTCCTCTCTCTGGGTATAGATGACTCTCTTTATCACTGAACAATTGGAAGAGGTTTGAATCATCTGATTGTTGAAGAGAGCCATATACATCATTTTCTAGTGTTTTTAATAGGAATGGGTGATGTATTTTGCCAAAAACTTTTTGGCATGTATTGATGTGATCATTTTATTTTATTTTTAATTGATATGGTCAATTATATTTAAAGTTTTTTTTTGCATTCCTGGTATAAATCCTACTTGGTTATAGTGTATTACCTTTGTGATATATATTAATTTAATCTCCTTGCTAGTATTTTATTTAAAAAATTTGCAACAATATTTATTAAGAATATTGGACTATAATTATATTTCTCTTTTTTTCTCTCCTTGGTTTAGGTATGAAAACCATATTTGTGTAAAGTAATTTGATAGGAATCCTTCTTTACTTATTTTTTCAAAGTCTTTATATAGTATTAGGATTAATTTTTCCTTAAGTTTTTTGTAGAATTCACTTATAAAACATTATGATCCTAGGGTTTTTTTCATAGGATATTCATTTATACCGTGCCAATTTATTTTTCTATGAGAAGATTATTTCAATATTTTATTCTACTGATCTGGATATTTTATATTTTTATAAATACCTATCCATTTTACTTAGTCTTTATTATTACTATATAATTGGGTTTTTATGATCAGGTACTTTTTTAAAAATTATTTTTTATTAATATTTCAAACTTTTTTTTACATATTTTACATATATTCAAATTGGATTTTGGTCATTATTTTTATGGTCATTATTCCAAGCTTCAGACTTTTTTGCAGTATTGTTTTCAGAGTTAGTTCTGGTGGTTTGGAAGTTTTCAGTCCATTCATGATAATATTCTCTGGAGAGAGGTGATGTCACTATTCTCCTCATTTATATCCTTATCTTTACATAAGAGGGACACCGATTCCTTGAAGCTATAAATTATACTGCTCCTCCAGGCCACTCTTCCTTTAGAAACGAAAGTGATATTGCTCCTCAGAACTTTTGTTTCCTCCTGACTGGAACAGCTCCCATTTGCCTTGGAGTTGCTTGGGAAGTAGGTTTAAGTAAAGAAGTTGTTAAACAAAACCCTTTCATGGGAAATTGGATAAAGTGAATAGAGTACCAGGCCTGAAGTAAAAAAAAATAACAAAACAAAAATTAATATTCCAGAAATCAATACTTACTAGTTGTGTGATCCCAGGTAAGGCACTTAACTCTGCTTGCCTCACTTTCCTCATCTGTAAATGAGCTGGAGAATGAAATGTCAAATCATTTCAACAATTTTTCTAAGAGAATCCCAAATGGGGTCACACAGGACATAAATGAAATGCTTGAACAGCAACAAAGAAAATTCTTTTATGTTCCCAGAACTAATTTATGGACCTGTTATTATTTCTTTCTTACCAGTTGCCATATCCTTACTGTCTCCAGTTTGAAAACTCTGAAAGATGACAATAAAAAAGCACTCCAATGATCAGAGGTTTTTGTATAATATGCTGATGTGGCTATTTGAAAACAAAATTGATACTTCAATATGTACATTATATATATATACATTATACACACACACACACATATATGTGTGTGTATATATATATATCTCCAGGTACATTATAGTGAAATACTACACAATTTGTATAGCCATTTCCCAATTGATGGACATCAATTCAATTTTCAACTATTTTCCTCAATAAAATCATGGGAAAAGCACAAATATGCGTTATTACTACTATTAGGCAATATTTACCCAGAGCAAAAATCATCTAAAGTGGGGATAAGCCAGAAATCTCATCAATAAAATCATGGGAAAATGTCTACAAATATTCTTGTTCATATAGATCCTTTTCTCTTTTAAAAAATCTCTTTTGGGATACAGACTAAGTAGGGCTATAGTTTCATTGCTCTTTGGGCATAGTTCCAAATTGCTGTGCAGAATGTTTGAATCAGTTCACAATTCTACCAAAAGTACATCAATGTTTAATTTTTCCACATTTTGTCCTAAATCTATCATTTTCCTTTTCTGGCCTATTAGTCCATCCGATAAGTGTAAAGTAGTACCTCAAAATTGTTTTAATTTTAATTTCTCCAGTCAATAGTTAATTACAGCATTTTTATACAGCTATAAATAGCTTTGATTACTTCATCTGAAAATTGTTCAGATCTTTTGATTATTTATCAATTTGGAGATGGCTCTTATGTTTATAAATTTGACTCGGATAAAATTGTTTCAAAAATTGTTTTTCACAACTGCTATTGTTAACTATATTTCCCCCTTTTATTCTATTTTCTCTCCTTTCACCCTTTCCCTCCTGAAAAGTATTTTGCTTCTGATTATGCCTTTCTATGATATGCCATCATTTCTATCAATATTCTCCCTTCTCTCATCTCCTTCCCCTCCTATTTTTCCTGGAAAGTAAGATATATAATTTATCCAATTGAGTGTGTATGTTATTTTCTCTTTTAGTCAATTCTAATAAAAGTAGATTGCCTCCCCATTCTTTTCCTTCATTATAAAAGCTTTTCCTTGCCTCTTTTGTGTCAGATAATCCTCTCCCTTTACCTTTCTCTTAGTACATTCTTCTCTCATCCCCTATTTTTATATTTTCAGATTTTATCCCTTCAGATACAACTCAAATCTGTATTCTCTGTCTATATATAATCTTTCCAAATACCCTAATAATGAGAAAATTCTTATGAATTCCAAGTATCATCTTCCCATGTAAGAATGCAAACAGCTTATCCTTAATAAGTCCTTTATGATTTCCCTTTTCCTATTTACCTTTTTATGCTTCTCTTGAATCTTGTTTTTGAAAGTCAAATTTTCTAGTTAGATCTGGTCTTTTCATCAAGAATGATTGAAAGATCTCTATTTAACTAAATGTCTACTTTTTCATCTGAAGAATGATTCTCAGTTTTGTTAAGTAAGGGATTCTTGGTTGTAATACTAATTCTTTCATTCTCTGGAATATCATATTCCAAGCCTTTTTATCCTTTAATATAGAAGCTGCTTAGTCTTGAGTTATCTTGAATGTAGTTCTACTACACTTGTTTCTTTCTGGCTGCTTGCAATATTTTCTCCTTGACCTGGAAGATTTGGAATTTGACGATAGTATTTTTGGGAGTTTTTATTTTGTGATCTCTTTCAGGAGATAAGTATATTATTTTAACTTTGTTTTTTAACCTCTAGAATATCAGAATAGTTTTCTTTGACAAATTCTTAAAAAATTGTATCTAAATTCTTTTTTTTTTTTGAATCATGACTTTCAGACAGTTCAGTTATTTTTAAATTCTCTCTCTTGAATATATTTTCCAGATCAGTTGTTTTTTCCAATGAGATATTTTACACTGTCTTCTATTTTTCATTCTTTTGGCTTTGTTTTATTCTTTCTTGGTTTCTCATAAAGTCATTAGTTTCCATTTGCTCAAATCTAATTTTGAAAGAATTATTTTATCAAGTGAGCTTTTGAGGCTCATTTTCCATTTTGCCAATTTTGACTTTTAAGGCATGTTTCTTCTCATTGGCTTTTTGTACTTTTTTGATGTCACCCTCATTTTTTCCCCAATTTTTTCTTTATCTCTATTGCTTGATCCTTTTTTAGTTTTTCCATGTCCTGAGAGCAATTTTTATTTTTCTTGGAGGCTTTGGATATAGGAGCTTCAACTTTATTATCTGTTATATATTTGTGCTTTGATCTTCTTTGTCATCATAGTAACTTTCTGTGGTCAGAATCTTTTTTGTTTGTTCATTTTCCCAGCCTGTTACTTGATTTTTACCTTTTTTTTTAAGTAGGGTTCTGCTTTCCAGGTGGAAGGTGCACTGTCCTAAACTTTAGTATTTTTGTACAGCTGTTTTCAAAAAATACTTCTAGGAACTTGTAATTTCTAAGACTTTTCAGTTTTTCCAAAGTGCTTTGATTGATGAAGAAGTGTACTTTCTACTCTTTTGGTCTGTCCTATGTTCTGTGAGTAACCACAAACACTCCATTCTGCTCTGGAATTGTGAGGAGGGTTCATTTAAACCCTCCATTGTAGCTATAAATTCTAGTGTTTGCCAATGCTCTTCTTTGTCCTGGGACTACAACTCAGGACTTTGATTTGAATCTGAGTATAGGCAAAGCAACAGAGTCCTATCTCCATACTAACAAAAAACTCCTGCAATTTCCATCTGACCAGATGTTTAACCTTTTCCCTCCATGCATTCTCTCTCCTTACATCTGTCTGGAGGTTGAGGCCTCTGGAACCAGCTGCTACAGATTCAGTAGCTTCCAAGACCTGCTTCTGGTTCACTGCAACTAAATTGTGCTCCACTCTTACCTTGGTGTAACAAAACTTTACTGCTGACCGTCTAAGAAGTTTTTGTTATTTTGGGTCAAAAGATCTAGAAACCACCACTGCTTCCACTAATTCAGAACATCCAGTGCCTCCTCCTGGTTTTCTGGGACCCAGCCTATGCTCCCATGCCTTATGCTGGACTTCTCTAATCCTTACAATAGAAGGATTGTATGCTGACATCCCAAATTCTCAGACTAGAAAATTGCTTCATTCTTTCTTTTTATGGATTTTGATTCTTTCAAATTTGTTTAGATTTGTAAGGGTTTGGAGGGAGAGGTCAGCTGAGTCCTTGCCTTTACTCTAGCATCTTGTCTCTGCCCTTAGGAAAACTCTATGTAGTCTATATTAAAATGGGCCAGTGCTAAAACATTAGAAAGATTTTAAAAATTGTTCAAACCCCAATTTTGCTGGTCCATTTTTTAGAATCCAAATACTTCCAGCACATATTTCAACTGAGGTAGTAATCTTGTGTCTTCATCTAAACTAATTATTTCACCTTCAAGGTTCATAGAAAGCAGGTGCCTCATTAGGAACTATGTCCAAAGGATTACAAAACTGTACATACTCTTTGATCCAGCAATGCTACCATTTGATCTGTATCCCAAAGAGATTTTTAAAAAGTGAATAAGATTTTTTTATATAAAGATGTTTAAGTTCTTTTTGTGGTGGTTAAGTAGTGGATATGGAGGGGATGCCTATCAACTGGGTAATAGTTGAATAAGTTGTGGAATATGAGTGTGAAAGAATATTATTTTGCTATAAGAAATCAAAAGCAAGATGATTTCAGAAAAACCTAGAAAACTCACATGAACTGATGCCAAATAAAGTAAGCCAAACCAGGAGGATGTTGTACACAGTAACAGCAACATTGTATAATGCAGATTTGTGAATGATTTAGCTATTTTCAACAATACAGTAATCTAATAAAATCTCAAAGTATTCATTATGAATTGTGTTTTCTGCCTGCAAAGAAAGAATTGATATTGTGCAAATGCAATCTGAAGCATTATAGATTTTGTATACCTTTCTCTTTTAAAAAAATGTAAAAATGTAAATTTCAAATCCTCTGAAATTAGATTAGTCAAAAGAGATTGTTTTGTGATTTATCATCTTTTTTTTTTTTGTTTGTTTGTTTATCTGGAATGATAGCTTCTCACTTTTTTTTCAAAGAAGCACAAAAATATGAACATATTTTATCTCACTAAGATGTGACAATGAGGAAATGATTCATATTTTTTAGAACCCATAGAGTTTCATGACTGTTTAACTTGCAAGTCACAGAATAGCTACCTACTGTGCTGTGCTTAAAGTCAATGAAATGGAAACACATTCTTTAAAATCTATTTTAGATATTTCCTTTTTTTTTCTATTCCATGTAACTACTTTTTCAAAGAATGAAATGTGATAATTTTTGCATTAATATACCTGTTTTTAAAATTTATTTTCAAAGGTATAAGTGCATTTAGTCAACATATTTTGGTTACTGCTTTGGTGCAATAAAAATTCTTAAGCAAGAAAGATAGTTTATACTCTTAATCCACAATATCTAAGACAATACTTGCCATGTATGAAATGCCAAAGAAGCAATTACTGAATGTAATTCAAATTGGATTAAAAACAGGCTATTGAGCATTTAAAAAATTTTTTTTACTTGAACTTGGACTTGGGGGGCTTTTATATCATTTTTACAAAACATATGCATGAGTAATATTCTGTTCCAAATCTTTCCCTCCTTCCCGCACCCTCTTCCCTAGATGACAGGTAGTCCAATACACACTAAATATTAAAAATATTTGTTAAATCCAATATATGTATATATATATATATGTATATATGTATGTATGTATTTATACAGTTATCTTATTGTACAAGAAAAATCGGATCTAGAAAGAAAAAAAAACTGAGAAGGAAAACAAAATGCAAGCAAACAAAAAGTGTGAAAATGCTATATTGTGGTCCACACTCAGTTACCACAGACCTTTTTCTGGGTATATATGGCTTTCTTCATCAGTGAATAATTGGAACTGGTTTGAATCATTTCATGATTGAAGAGAGCCATGTCCATCAGAATTGATCAACATATAGTCTTGTTGCTATGTATAATGATCTGGTTCTGTTCATTTCACTTAGCATCAGTTCATGTAAGTCTCTCCAGGCCTCTCTCATATCATCCTGTTGGTTGTTTCTTATAGAAAATAATATTCCATAACATTCATATACCATAATTTATTCAGCCATTCTCCAATTGATGGCTATCCATTCACTTTCCAGTTTCTAGTCACTTCAAAAAGGGCTGCCACAAACAATTTTGTACATATGGATCCCTTTCCCTTCTTTAAGATCTCTTTGGTATAGAAGGCTGTTGGAATCTTTACAAACTACTAACTAATTAGAGTTGATCTAATCTTACAAAAGGATGTTTTGGGCCAGAACCTGAAACAAGGTACTAAGTAGAACTAATTAGTACAATGCTTGTGTTTACACCTTTACTCATCGGAGTTCACAAGTTTGCCAGATTCACAAAGTAAACTTTGTACCTTTGTGAATTCACACCTCCCTTAAAGCTCTTGGGGCCAGAGAGCACTATGGGAAAAAACCCATAATCCCATTCTCTCAGAAGACTCAGATATAAAGCCAGTGAAGAGAGAGCTATTCCAGAATAAGTTCCACTTGGCTGACTGGTCGCAGAAGAGAGTTCAGCTGCATTGGAGAGGAGCACTCTGGTGCAGACACAGAGCACTTTGAGAGATTTTAGCTGAATTACTCCAGAAGCCCTCTCTCCGAGGCAAGGGAGAATATTTTCCATTTGGCTGGCTGGTGGCAGAAGAAGAGTTTTCAGAGGATAAAGCTACGAGTTGAGAGTTCAGTGGACAACCAGATTCATCTTCATCTCACACCACTGTACTTGGTGGCTGGGCTCCTGCACTTCCCCCACAGAGACCAAGCTGGTCTGAAAGACTCACCAGAAAGCTAGCCGAGCCCCAAGTGAAGGAGACAAGAGATTCATTCCATGTCTGTGCTGGTTGGAGGCTGAAGAAAGCAGAGGGAGAGGCTAAAGGACAGAACCTTTGGATTTGGAGACATTTGGAGGGCTCTAAGCTAAACCGGCTGTGTTTTGAGAAGAACAAGAACTCCAGCATTTGAACTCCAACAGAAGACCAATAGAAACACTGCTGGGTCAAAGGGTTTGCACAGTTTGATAACTTTTTGGGCATAGTTCCAAATTGCTTTCCAGAATGGTTGGATCTGTTTACAGTTCCATCAACAATGTATCAGTGTCCCAGTTTTCCCACATCCCCTCCAACATTCCGCATTATCTTTTCCTGTCACCTTAGACAATCTGAGAGGTATGTAGTAGTATCTCAGAGTTATCTTAATTTGCATTTCTCTGATCAATAGTCATTTGGAGCACCTTTTCATATGGCTAGAAAAGTTTCAATTTCTTCATCTGAAAATTGTCTGTTCATATCCTTTGACCATTTATCATTTGGAGAGGGGCTTGAATTCTTACAAATTTGAGTTTAATTCTCTATATATTTTAGAAGTGAGACTTTTATCAGAACCTTTGAAAGTAAAGAGTTTTCCAAGTTTGTTGCTTCCCTTCTAATCTTGTCTGTATTAGATTTGTTTGTACAATTTTTTAAAATTTAATATAATCAAAATTATCTATTTTGTGATCAATAATGATCTCTAGTTCTTCTTTGGTCACAAATTCCTTCCTCCTCCATAGATGTGAGAGGCAAACTATTCTATAGTCTTCTAATTTGTTTATAATATCATTCTTTATGTCTAGATCATGAACCCACTTTGACCTAATCTTGGTAAATGATGTTAGATGTGGGATAATGCCTAGTTTGGGCCATATTGGTTTCCAATTTTCCCAGAACTTTTTGTAAAATAGTTAATTCTTATCCCAAAAGCTAAGATCTTTGAATTTGTCAAATACTAGATTGCTAAAATTATTGATTTTTGTTCTGTGAACCTTACCTATTCCACTGATCAATTAGTTTATTTCATAGCCATTACCAAAAGGTTTTGATGACTACTGCTTTATAATATAGCTTTAGATCTGGCCAGCTATGCCACCTTCTTTTGCTTTTTTTTTTTTTTTCATTAATTTCCTTGAAATTTTTGACCTTTTTTTCTTCAGATGAATTTTGCTGTTATTTTTTCTAGGTCAGCAAAATAGTTTTTTTGGGAGTTTGATTGGTATAGCACTAAATAAATAGATTAGTTTAGGTAGTATTGTCATCTTTATTATATTTGCTCACCCTATCCAAGAGCATTTAATATTTTTTCAGTTGTTAGATCTGACTTTATTTGTGTAGAAAATGTTTTGTAGTTTTGCTCATATAGTTATTGACTTTCTCTTGGCAGATAGATTCCCAAATATTTTATATTATTGATAGTTATTTTAAATGGAATTTCTCTTTATATCTCTTGCTGTTGGATTTTGTTAGTGATGTATAAAAATGCTGATGATTTATGTGCATTTATTTTGTATCCTGCAACTTTGCTTAAGTTGTGGATTATTTCTAACAATTTTTTAGTAGAATCTCTGGGGTTCTCTAAGTATACCATGATACCATCTGCAAAGAGTGATATTTGTTTTCCTCATTACCTGCTCTAATTCCTTTAATCTCTTTTTCTTCTTTTGTTGCAAAAGCTAGCATTTCTAATACAATATTGAATAGTAATGATATTAGTGAGCAACCTTGTTTCACAACTGATGTTACTGGGAATGGTTCCAGTTTATCCCCATTACATATGATGGTTGTTGATGGTTTTAAATAAATGCTACTGATGATTTTAAGGAAAAGTCCATTTATTCCTATGCTCTCTAGTGGTTTTAATAGGAGTGGATGTTGGCTTTTATCAAATGTTGTTTTCTGCATCTATTGAGATAATCATATGTTTATTGCTAATTTGATTATTTATATAGTCAGTTATGCTAATAGTTCCTAATATTGAACCATCCTTGCATTCCTGATAATAAATCCTACTTGGTCATGGTGTATTATTTTGGGGATGAATATTTGTAATCTCTTTATTTAAGATTTTTGCATCAATAATCAATAGAGAAATTGGTCTCAATTTTATTTCTCTATTTTAGTCCTACTTGGTTTAGGTATTAGTCCCATGTCTGTGTCATAAAAGGAATGAGGTAGGAGTCCTTTGTTTCCTATTTTTTCAAATAATTTATATAGTATTGGAGTTAATTGTTCTTCAAATATTTGATAGTATCCATCTGGCCCTGGGGAGTTTTTCTTAATAGTTTGTCTTTTTTAAAAATGGGACTATTTAAGTAATCTGTTTCCTCTTCTGTTAATCTGGGCAATCTATATTTTTGTAAATATTCCTCCATTTCATTTAGGTCATCAAATTTATTGGCATAAAGTTGGGCAAAATAACTCCTAATTTTTGCTCTAATTTCCTCTTCATTGATGGAAATTTCCGCCTTTTAATTTTTGAGGCTAACAATTTGATTTTCCTCTTTCCTTTTTTCTAATCAAATTAACTAAAGATTTATCTAAATTGTTTGTTTTTTCATAAAAACAACTTTTAGTTTTATTTATTAATTCAACACTTTTTTACTTTCAATTTTATTAATATCTTATTTTTAGAATATCAAGTTTGGTATTTGATTGGGGGTTTTTAATTGTTCTTTTAATAGCTTTTTTATATGCAAGTCCAATTCATTGATCTTCTCTTTATCTATTTTATGCAAGTACAGATCTAGAGATATAAAAATCCCCCTTATTATGGCTTTGGCTGCATTCCACAAGTTTTGATATGTTGTCTCATTATTGTTATTCTCTTGGATGAAATTATTAATTATGTCTATGATTTGCTGTTTCTCCCATTCATTCTTTAGTATGAGATTATTTAGTTTCCAATTATGTTTTCTTTTATTTTCTCCTGGCCTTATATTGCATGTCATTTTTATTGCATTATGATCAGAAAAAATGAATTTACGATTTCTGCCTTTTTACATTTGATTTTGAGGTTTTTTATGCCCTAAAACAGTTAATTTTGTATAAATTTTATGAACCATTGAGAAAAAGTAAACTCCATTCTGTCTCCATTTAATTTTTTTCAAAGATCTATCATAGCTAACTTTTCTAACATTTTATTTACCTCCCAAACTTCTTTCTTATTTATTTTGTGGTTTGATTTATCTAGTTCTGAGAGAGCAAAGTTGAGATTCCCCACTAGTATGGTTGTTGCATTTCTCTTAATTTTTTCTTTAGAAATTTAGTTGCTCACCATACAGCAGGATAAGGTCAAAATGGGTTTGTGACCTTAGGCATAAAGAATGAGATTATAAATAAATTGGGAGAACATAGAATAGTTTATGTCTTAGACCTATGGAAGAGAAAGGAATTCATGAACAAAGAAGAATTAGAGATCATCATTGATCACAAAATAGAAAATTTTGATTATATCAAATTGAAAAGTTTTTATATAAACAAAACTAATACAGAAAAGATTAGAGGCAAGGCAATAAACTGGGAAAACATTTTTATAGTCAAAGGTTTGGATAAAGGCCTCATTTCTAAAACATATAGAGAATTTACTCTAATTTATAAGAAATCAAGCCATTCTCTAATGATAAATGGTCAAAGCACATGAACAGACAATTCTCAGATGAAGAAATTGAAACTATTTCTAGCTATAAAAAAGATGCTCCAAGTAATTAATCAGAGAAATGCAAATTAAAACAACTCTGAGATATCACTATACATCTCTCAGATTGGCTAAGATATAGGAGAAGATAATGATGGATGTTGGAGGGGATGTGGGAAAACTGGGATACTGATACATTGTTGGTGGAATTGTGAAGACATCCAGCCATTCTGGAGAATGATTTGAATTATGCTCAAAAAGTTATCAAACTGTGCATACCCTTTGATCCAGCAGTGTTACCACTGGGCTTATATCCCAAAGAGATTTTAAAAAGGGAAAGGGACTTGTATGTGCAAGAATATTTGTGGCAGCCCTCTTTGTAGTGGCCAGAAATTGGAAACAGAGTAGATGCCCATTAATTGGAGAATAACTGAATAAACTGTGGCATATGAATATTATGGAATATTATTATTCTGTAAGAAATGACCAGCAGGATGATTTCAGAAAGGCCTGGAGTGACTTATATGAACTGATGCTGAGTGAAATGAGCAGGACCAGGAGATCATTATATACTTCAACAACAATACTATATGAAGATCAATTCTGATGAACGTGTTCCTCTTCAACAATGAGATGAACCAAATCAGTTCCAATAGAGCAGTAATGAACTGAACCAGCTATACTCAAGAGAAAGAACTCTGGGAGATGAGTATGAACCTCTACATAGAATTCCCAATTCCTCTATTTCTGTCCACCTGCATTTTTGATTTCCTTCACAGGTTAATTATACACTATTTCAAAGTCTGATTATTTTTGTGCAGAAAAATAACTGCACATGATTACATATATTGTATTTAACTTATACTTCAACGTATTTAACATGTATTGGTCAACTTGCTATCTGGGGGAAGTGGTGGGGGGGAGGAGGGGAAAAGTTGGAACAAAAGATTTTGCAATTGTCAGTGCTGAAAAAATACCTATGCATATATCTTGTAAATAAAAAGCTATACTATACTTAACAAGAAATAACTATTAAAAAAAGAAATTTAGTTGCTATACCACTTGGTGTATATCTGTTTAGTATTGATATTGCTTCATTATTTTGATGCCTCTTAATAAAATATAATTTCCTTCCTTATTAATTAGATCTGTTTTTGCTATTACTTGAACTGAGATCAGGATTGCTACCCCTACTTTTTTTTTTTTTTACTTCATCTGAAGCCTAATAGATTCTGCTCCAGCCCTTTGCCTTCACGCTGTATTTGTCACTATGCTTTAAATATGTTTCTTGTAAACAACATATTGTAGGATTGTGGCTTTTAATCCAGTCTGCTATCCACTTTTGTTTTATGGGGGAATTCATATCATTCACATTCATAATTAAAATAACCACTTCTGTATTTCCTGCCCTCTTATTTACCCTAGGTTATGCTATTCTCTTTCCTATCTTTCTTCCTACCTACCCAGTATTTTGCTTTTCATGACCATCTCCCTCAAACAGTCCTCCCCCTTTAAAGCCCTTCCCCCCTTTTGCACCTTTCCTCTAATTCTTCTGTTTTCCCTTTTATTAGTCTTTCCCTTTCTTTCCTCCCTTTACCTTTTATTCCTCTATAAGGTGAAAAATTGACTAAGAATTATGTTCACATCCTTCCTTCTTTCCCTTCTTCCTACCTGCCTGCCTTCCTTTCTTCCTGCCTTCCTTTCCCCTCTCTCTTTTTTCCTTTTCTCTCTCCCCCGTTCTCTCTGTCTTTCTCTGTGTCTCTCTTTCTTTTTCTGTATGCCTGTTTCTTTCCCTGTCTCTGTCTCTCTCTCATCTTTATCATCTATATGTCTATCTAGTTATCTTGACCTGAATGTTTAATGGAAAGTAATACTGACTCCAAGTTATATTACTTGATGAAAACTGTAGCAACCTCTTTTTAAAATGCCCCATTTAGTTGATTTGTATCTGAGCATATTGCCTTCAAATTCTTCTTGGTTATTAAATAGAAGCATATATAGGATCCAGGGAAATTTGTATTTCAGGATAAGCAAGCTCTTCAGGTAATATCATTCAATTACATCTATTTACCTACTCCTAAAATCTTCTTGGGACAAGGCCCATACACACACACACACACACACACACACACGTGTGTGTGTGTGTGTACTTCTTCAGTTATTTTTTTCCTGAAAGTGATAATTTCTCTATTTCTATTTTCTATCCTTTCTCTACTTTGCACTCCTCACAAGTTACAAAAAACTGCAGAGATTTCAAACTAAAATAAGCAGTAGGATAATGAGAAGTTACCTTTAAACATTTTCCCTACCTGAAGGCTAAGTTGTTTTGTTTCTTAAATTAATTAAAATCAGTAACTTAAAATGAGTAAGTCATATTGAGTAATTTTTAAAATTCAAAAGTTACTTTCAAGAGTGAAATGTCTAGGACAAAGAGCTAAAAAAGTGATCTGGTTTATTTTCTTACACAATAAATTCTTTTGGGGGAAGTTTTGTTCACAATAATGTGAAGTTATAGTTGTGAACAGTTGTATCTGTAGTTAACTAATTAAATCCCTCGGTCTTATAGAAGATAAAACTTGGCACCAAATAAGGGAAGTAACATTATGAGTAAGGTTTCAATATCAAATTCCATGAGCCCAGACCCAGTTTCCCTCCAGTTTCTCTTAGTAAGACAATGAGAAGAGATGTCACTCAAATTCAGGAAATCTTGATGTGGGTAAAAAAATAAGGGATAGGACATTTGAAAAATGTTCTGCTTTGTATCATTGCTTAACTTATCATTATATTATTAATTTCTTAAGTTTATTCCCTTTTTCCCTCCCTATCCATCATTTTTTCAAGATAACATAATTCAAAATGTTTTCTTTCTTCATAGAATTACCATACCAGATAGGACTTTAGCCATCATTTATTCTGTACCTAGTAACTAAATGGAAACCATAACTTTAAGCTTCTAGACACATATTCATTTAGCTTTTCTTTGATCTCCAACAATTACACTGGCTACTCTCTTCTGAAGTTGCTGTTGAATTCTTATAGATCTATTATCAAATGCTTGCTTAAAATAATTCCCACATTCATCTTTGTAACCTATAACTATTGTTTCTTTTGTCTTATGAATTCAAGAACAACTCTAATCTGTTTTCCACATGACTGCTCTTCAAATATTTCAAGACAGCATGCACACATACAAATACACATACATGCACACATACATACACAGAGGATAGGTACCTTTATTTATGACAAAATATTCACCATATCATAGTTGAATATAATGTGTGTGTGTCTGTGTGTGTATTTTAAAAATATGGTCATTTCCCCTGTAGAAAAATGTGTGAGAGAAAATAAATTCCACCCTTCCTATCCTGTTTCTTTATCCAAATATAGACATTATTTCAATTAAGATACTTATTAAACATCTGCAACCACCAAAATATCATTTGGAGATATCTAATTGCTCTCATTGGGGATTGGCAGGCACCATTATGTGCTGAATCATATCTTGAAGCTTTTTACAATATAATAAAGCCATGCAGGAAAAACACACAGAAATATAAAAAAAACATTGTCGAAAATGTACAAAAAATCTTGAGTCATTTGGCCATTCTCTGGATAAACTCCCAAGCTTTTTTGTGAATTTTAATAGTTGTAGTTCCCTTGATAAATGTTAATACAACCTCCTTAACCAAGAATTTAATCATCAGGCAAGTATTATCTTTGCAACCTTCTAATGTTCAAAGCACTTTCACTTTTATTCTGGTTATACAAAAGGAGTCTTCCTTTCTGCCTTATGATTATAGTTTTTCCCTGAACCACAGCTTACCATGTATAAGTCAGTATTAAAAATGCTTTCAAAATACTACACAGGAATTAATTTACCTATCTTCCTCTCCTTTTCCAAAAGGGACAATCGAATTCACCAGAGGCTAGTATTATGTCTGTTATCCTTAGTCTCATCTCTCCATCACAAACTACTCTAACTTTCTTTTTTATTTTTATTTATTTTATTTTATTTATTTTTCATTTTATTCTATTTATCTTTATTTATTTATTTACTGTTTCTTCCCAGTTACATTCAAAACAACAAAAAATTTACATTTGTTCTAAAATTTTTGAATGCTAGGTTCTCTCCCTTATCCCCACCCACAATTTAGAAACTACTTGTGAAGCTATGCAAAATATTTCCATAAAAGTAAAAAAAAGAAAAAAAAAGATCTCTCAACCTAATAAAAATAAAAATCTCAAGACAAATGAAATAAAGCTAGAGAAATAGAGAGCAAAAGAACAAGTTGGAGGGGAGAGAGAGAGAGAGAGAGAGAGAAAGAGAGAGAATGCTTCAGTTTCTAGCCACAATTAGTTTCTTCTCTGTGTATAGATAGGCTTTTTCATCATAAGTCCTTCAGAGTGGTGGTGGATGATTGTACTACTGAGAATTGCAAAGTCATTCACAGCGGGTCATCCCAGAACATTGCTATTAATAGTCCACAATTTTCAAAATGAAACTCCGGATGGAAGGTGAAAAGAGATGGCAAAAATTAGAGCTTCCCAGAGGTTCCTAAGTATCCAATAACATTTAGGAAATATAACTTTGTTGAACAGTTAAGAGCAACTTGCTTTAAAATGAATTTCTTTTTTTGCAATAGAATAAACACTTATAAGAGTTGTTTCCTTTGAAGGAAACTTTTCACATTATCTTAGTAATATAAGATATTTATTTAAAACATTTCAATATCACCATTAGTCAAAATTAGTAATAAAAGCTTTATTGGTGATTTTCTCAAAAACTTAAAGGAAATTCTGATCTTTAGCATCTCCCAAAGATCTGATTCTCATTACATGATAATTTTTTTAAGTAAAAATATTGTAAACAAGACCTTTAACAGGGGAAACACACATGTGAACGGTTTCCAAATGAACAAAACATATCATCTACAGCAATAGTTACCTTTTTGCAGAGAACACCCTTTACACATAACAAGAAGAAGAAGATTGTAGGAAAGGCAATAGGGAAATGTTGAATCTTCTTCCAGATGTTTTCACATTCACAGTAGTTTAAGCTTTGTTTGTGTCACATTAAGAATAGTAGTACAGTTCTATTAACTTATTTAAAAATGTCTTTCATTTATCTATATTGCATACCCATTTGAGGTCAGTTTGATTGTATTTTATCTGATTGGATAGATCATTTTAGTAATATATAGAACTAAATTGAACACTTGCTTAATTTAATTTAGCTCAATTAAACAAAATATGCCAACTCAGATGAAAAAATCATAATTTACTTTGGTCAGCAAAATCTTTCATTTTTCATCTGTGTTTTCATTATGTAGATATAATCACAGCCACAAACAGTCTAGTCATCAAATTTGAATGTCTCAAGTCTTGGTTGTTTTTTATTAGATTTTGTCTTTGTTCAGTATTCTACCTTATGTCAATGCTGAGGTATTAACCAATAATAGTTATATAGCAATTAGGGGAAATCCATGATTTTCAGCTTATATTCTCTAGATAAAGCTCTCATATATGTAAGTATACTATGGTTTTGCAATCATTGTAAAAATCATACTTGACAAGTATTACTTTTAATCCTTGGTCAGAATACACAGTTCTTTCAAGGCAAAGGTATTTAATGAAATAACATAACAAGAAACATAACAATAAAACCCTCATAAACTTATGTTATTCCACAAACACACAAATGTGTAATCAGTGATAACAATAGACACAAGCTGAGAACATGTGTGGGGAGGAAAATACATAGGGAACACATGTGACCAGAGTACACATTTTTGGAGGGCACCATAAAATAATCTACCTATGTCTGCCACCCCAACCATTTCTGTCTCTTTAAGAAATGTCCTATCTCTTTCATTTAAGAAGAGGTATTTTATATCCAGTAAGATATATTTGGCCATGGCTGTCAATATAGAAGAAAGTATTACCAGCAAGTTATCATTACTTAATTTTTTGATTAATTTTAATTTTAATCATAGAATTTTAATCATAGAAAGTTGAGACATACTTATTCACTCTCCTTATAGGGCTAGTCACTCAACATTTGTTCAAAACAAAAGAAAACAACACACATACACATACAAACACACACACTTTGTATTTTAGATTCTATTCTAAATTCAAAAATCCTCTCTGCTGTCCTATGTTGAGAAGAAGGTAGAAGAAAGGTAAAAATAAAACTAAACACAAAAAAGCAAAGTTATAATATCTCCAAATTTACTAGTTATATTACAAGCATTTTTTTACTGATATATGATCTTCCAATGTTTCAAACTCATTCTATCAGTAATATTGATTTTCAGAAATTTTATAAAGTGAAGAGAAATAAAAAATAATCCACAGATGTTTCTTACTTCACCCTTATTTAAAATATTGGATGGCTTTATTAGTTCATTGAAATTTTTTTGGGAGGAAATTAAATTATATTTTCTTATAAAACATTATATTTTCAAGAATTAAAGTGAATTTTTTTGTAATAATGTATATTTATTATGATCATCTCAATAGATGCAGAACAAGCATTTGATAAAATCCAACATTCATTCATATTAAAAACACTTGAGAGTATAGGAATAAATGGACTTTTCCTTAAAATAATCAGTAGCATCTATTTAAAACCATCAGTAAGCATCATATGTAATGGGGACAAACTGCAACCATTCCCAAGTGAAATTTCAGGAGTGAAACAAAGTTGCCCACTATCACTGTTACTATTCAATATTGTATTAGAAATGCTAGTTTTGGCAATAGGAGTTGAGAAAGAGATTAAAGGAATTAGAGTAGGCAATGAGGAAACCAAATTATCACTCTGCTGATGATATGATGATATACTTTAGAGAACCCCAGAGATTCTACTAAAAAGTGATTAGAAATAATCCACAACTTCAGCAAAGTCGCAGGATACAAAATAAACCCACATAAGTCATCAGCATTCTTATATATCACTAACAAAATTCAACACTTAGAGTTACAAAAAGAAATTCCATTTAAAGTAACTACCGATAATATAAAATATTTAGGAATCTATCTGCCAAGGGAAAATCAGAAAGTATATGAACAAAACTACAAAACACTTTCTATGCAAATTAAGTCTGATCTAACCAACTGGAAAAATATTAAATGCTTGGATAGGGTGAGCAAATATAATAAAGATGACAATACTACCTAAACTAATCTATTTGTTTAGCGCTATACCCATCAGATTTTCAAAAAAACTATTTTAATATCCTAGAAAAAATAACAACAAAGTTCCTACGGAAAAACAAAAGGTCAAGAATTTCAAGGGAATTAATGAAAAAAAAATCAAATGAAAGTAGCCTAGCTGTACCAGATCTAAAATTATATTATAAAGCAATGGTTACTAAAACCATTTGGTATTGGCTAAGAAATAGACTAGTTGATCAGTGGAATAGGTTAGGTTCAAAGGACAAAACAGCCAATAACTTTAATAATCTACTATTTGACAAACCCAAAGACCACAGTTTTTAGGATAAGAACTCACTATTTGACAAAAATTGCTGGGAAAGGTTAAGATGGCGGAGAGGAGGCTCACAGCTGCATAAGCTCCACGCTTTCTCTCACTACCCATTTCATTACAGGCCTCTGAATTAATGCTTGACTGAAAAAAAACCACAAAAAGTTAGCAAGAGAAGCCATCCTTGAGATTCGCCAAGAAAGGTCTGTCTTTACTGGAGGGCTGGGACGGTTTTAGATCAGGTGCAGGTGGCAGGCAGCGGCAGGGAGAGCACGGGAGCAGACTGGAGAGGGGGTGGGGAGTGATCGCAGCTGTCTCTGCAGGGAGAGCTTTGCTACAGGATTAGATACTTTGCTCCGGCAGCAAGTCAGCAGCCCAGCAGAGAAGCTAAAAACACCGGGGCTGAAGAATACAACCCCAAACAGCTGGAGTATCTCGGGACCTGGCTGCCCCCCCCCCTTCCCCCCCACAGTGACTCAGCACGCTTTGGGATCTCAGAGCGCAGGTGCACACAGTCCTGCTAGTACCTCACTGCTGCCCCCTGCAGTCTGGAGAGGAAGCTCAGTAACACACCCAGCGCCTCCCCCAAAGAAAGACTCCAGTTTTTTCTGTTTTTCTTTGGTAGTTTGTCTCTGATTATTAGACAGAATGAGCAAGAAACTGAAGAGGACTTTAACCCTTGACAGCTTCTATACAGATAGAGAGCAGACTCTAAATCCTGAGGAGACTAAAAACAGACAGTCCCCAGGTGAATCCCCAAAGGAGGAGATCATCTGTTCCTCAGCACAGATGAACCTCATAGAAGTGATTAAAAAGGCTCTCACAAGGGAGCTAGAAGAAAAATGGGGAAAGCAGAGTGAGGCTTGGGAAAAGGAGAGGGAGGCTTGGCAAAAGAGCCTGGAGAAAGTTAAAGAGAGAGTGGATAAAGAAGTAAAATCCTTGAAAAATAGGATTGGTGAACTGGAAAACAAAATTGGCGAAATGGAAAAAAATTCCACAGAACAAAAGAACTCAATTGGACAATTAGAAAAAGATTTTAAAAAAGTGAGTGAAGAAAATACTTCACTGAAAATCAGAATTGAACAAGTGGAATTGAATGACTCGAGGAGACAAGAAGAATCAGTCAAGCAAATCCAAAAAAATCAAACAATGGAAAAGAATGTGAAATACCTTCTGGGGAAGACAACAGACCTGGAAAACAGATCCAGGAGAGACAATCTGAGAATCATTGGACTTCCAGAAAAACATGATGAAAAAAAGAGCCTGGACACTATTTTCCAGGAAATTATCCAAGAGAACTGCCCAGAAGTCATAGGAACAG
This sequence comes from Antechinus flavipes, assembly GCF_016432865.1. Classification (NCBI taxonomy): domain Eukaryota; kingdom Metazoa; phylum Chordata; class Mammalia; order Dasyuromorphia; family Dasyuridae; genus Antechinus; species Antechinus flavipes. The sequence goes on from NC_067398.1 coordinate 531,588,273, forward strand.
AGGAAAAAATAAACATTGAAAGGATTCATCTATCACCCACTGAAAGGGATCCTAAAATCAAAACACCAAGGAATATAGTGGCCAAATGCCAGAACCTTCAGACGAAGGAAAAAATATTGCAAGCGGCTAGAAAAACCCAATTCAAGTATCAAGGAGCCACAATAAGGATCACCCAGGATCTGGCAGCATCCACATTAAAAGATTGAAGGGCCTGGAATATGATACTCCGAAAGGCTAAGGAACTTGGTATGCAACCAAAAATAACTTACCCAGCGAGAATGAGCATCTTTTTCCAGGGAAGAAGATGGACATTCAACGAAGTAAGCAAATTTCATCTATTTCTGATGAAAAAGCCAGAACTTAACAAAAAGTTTGATCTACAAATATAGAACTCAAGAGAAATCTAAAAAGGTAAAGATTAATCTTGGGAACTATATTTTGACTATATAGATGTATAAAGAATACATGTATACCTTGTTCTAGAAATTGATGTGGAAAGGATATTGTACCAGAAAAAGGGTAAAGTGGGGGTAGTACATTTCATGAAGAGGCATAGGAAACCTATTATATATGAGAGAAAGAATGGAGGGGGATGAATATAGTGGGTATCTTACTGCCTTCAGAATTGGCTTTAAGTGAAAAATCTTAAGACATATTCAATCTATGGTGAAACTTCTCCCACCTCATTGAAAAGTGAGAAGGGAAAAGTGAAAAGGGAAGGAATAAACTAAGCGGAAGGGAATACGGAAACTGGGAGGGAAAGGGGTAAGATAGGGGGAGGAGCTCTAAGGCGGGGGGAGGGACACTAAAAAGGGAGAGCTGTGAGAAGCAAGTGGTACTCACAAGCTTAATACTGGGAAGGGAGGAAAGGGGAAAGAAGGGAGAAAAGTGTAAACCGGGGTTAACAAGATGGCAAGTAATACAGAATTGGTCATTCTAACCATAAATGTGAATGGGGTAAACTCCCCCATAAAGAGGAAGAGGTTAGCAGAAAGGATTAAAAGCCAGAATCCTACAATATATTGTTTACAGGAAACACACCTGAAGCGAGGAGATACATGCAGGTTAAAGGTAAAAGATTGGAGCAAAATCTACTATGCTTCAGGTGAAGTCAAAAAAGCAGGGGTAGCCATCCTGATCTCAGATTAAGCTAAAGCAAAAATTGATCTAATTAAAAGAGATAAGGAAGGGCACTATATCTTGCTAAAGGGTAGCATGGATAATGAAGCACTATCTATATTAAACATATATGCACCAAGTGGTGTAGCATCTAAATTCTTAAAAGAGAAATTAAGAGAGCTGCAAGAAGAAATAGACAGTAAAACTATAATAGTGGGAGATCTTAACCTTGCACTCTCAGAATTAGATAAATCAAACCACAAAATAAATAAGAAAGAAGTCAAAGAGGTAAATAGAATATTAGAAAAGTTAGATATGATAGATCTCTGGAGAAAATGTAATGGAGACAGAAAGGAATACACTTTCTTTTCAGCAGTTCATGGAACCTATACAAAAATTGACCATATATTAGGACATAAAAACCTCAAACTCAAATGCAGTAAGGCAGAAATAGTAAATGCATCTTTTTCAGATCACGATGCAATGAAAATTACATTCAACAAAAAACCAGGGGGAAGTAGACCAAAAAATAATTGGAAACTAAATAATCTCATACTAAAGAATGATTGGGTGAAACAGCAAATCATAGACATAATTAATAACTTCACCCAAGAAAACGATAATAATGAGACATCATACCAGAATGTATGGGATGCAGCCAAAGCGGTAATAAGGGGAAATTTCATATCTCTAGAGGCCTATTTGTATAAAATAGAGAAAGAGAAGGTCAATGAATTGGGTTTGCAACTAAAAATGCTAGAAAAGGAACAAAATAAAAACCCCCAGTCAAACACTAAACTTGAAATTCTAAAAATAAAAGGAGAGATCAATAAAATTGAAAGTAAAAAAACTATTGAATTAATTAATAAAACTAAGAGTTGGTTCTATAAAAAAACCAACAAAATAGACAAACCCTTAGTAAATCTGATTAAAAAAAGGAAAGAGGAAAATCAAATTGTTAGTCTTAAAAATGAAAAGGGAGAACTCGCCACTAACGAAGAGGAAATTAGAGCAATAATTAGGAGTTACTTTGCCCAACTTTATGCCAATAAATTCGACAACTTAAATGAAATAGAAAAATACCTCCAAAAATATAGCTTGCCCAAACTAACAGAGGAAGAAGTAAATATCCTAAACAGTCCCATCTCAGAAAAAGAAATAGAACAAACTATCAATCAACTCCCTAAGAAAAAATCCCCAGGACCAGATGGATTTACATGTGAATTCTACCAAACATTTAAAGAACAATTAACTCCAATGTTATATAAACTATTTGAAAAAATAGGGATTGAAGGAGTCCTACCAAACTCCTTTTATGACACAGACATGGTACTGATACCTAAACCAGGTAGGCTGAAAACAGAGAAAGAAAATTATAGACCAATCTCCCTAATGAATATTGATGCTAAAATCTTAAATAAAATATTAGCAAAAAGATTACAGAAAATCATCCCCAGGATAATACACTATGACCAAGTAGGATTTATACCAGGAATGCAGGGCTGGTTCAATATTAGGAAAACTATTAGCATAATTGACTATATCAATAACCAACCAAACAAAAACCATATGATCATCTCAATAGATGCAGAAAAAGCATTTGATAAAATCCAACATCCATTCCTAATAAAAACACTTGAGAGCATAGGAATAAATGGACTTTTCCTTAAAATAGTCAGGAGCATATGTTTAAAACCATCAATAAGCATCATATGCAATGGGGAAAAACTGGAACCTTTCCCAGTAAGATCTGGAGTGAAGCAAGGTTGCCCACTATCACCATTATTATTTAATATCGTATTAGAAACACTAGCCTCGGCAATAAGAGTCGAGAAAGATATTAAAGGAATTAGAGTAGGCAATGAGGAAACCAAACTATCACTCTTTGCAGATGATATGATGGTATACCTAGAGAACCCCAGAGATTCTACTAAAAAGCTATTGGAAATAATTCATAATTTTAGCAAAGTAGCTGGCTACAAAATAAATCCCCATAAATCCTCAGCATTTTTATACATCACCAACAAAACCCAACAGCAAGAGATACAAAGAGAAATTCCATTCAGAATAACTGTTGATACCATAAAATATTTGGGAATCTATCTACCAAAGGAAAGTCAGGAATTATATGAGCAAAATTATAAAAAAAGTCTCCACACAAATAAAGTCAGACTTAAATAATTGGAAAAATATTAAGTGCTCTTGGATTGGCCGAGCAAACATAATAAAGATGACAATACTCCCTAAACTAATCTATTTATTTAGTGCTATACCAATCAGACTTCCAAGAAAATATTTTAATGATCTAGAAAAAATAACAACAAAATTCATATGGAACAATAAAAAGTCGAGAATCTCAAGGGAATTAATAAAAAAAAAAAATCAAATGAAGGTGGCCTAGCTGTACCTGATCTAAAATTACATTATAAAGCAGCAGTCACCAAAACCATTTGGTATTGGCTAAGAAATAGATTAGTGGATCAGTGGAAAAGGCTAGGTTCACAAGACAGAATAGTCAACTATAGCAATCTAGTGTTTGACAAACCCAAAGCCCCTAACTTCTGGGAAAAGAATTCATTATTTGATAAAAACTGCTGGGATAATTGGAAATTAGTATGGCAGAAATTAGGCATGGACCCACACTTAACACCATATACCAAGATAAGATCAAAATGGGTCCATGACCTAGGCATAAATAACGAGATTATAAATAAATTAGAGGAACATAGAATAGTTTATCTCTCAAACTTGTGGAGGAGAAAGAAATTTGTGACCAAAGATGAACTAGAGACCATTACTGATCACAAAATAGAAAATTTTGATTACATCAAATTAAAAAGCCTTTGTACAAATAAAACTAATGCAAACAAGATTAGAAGGGAAGCAACAAACTGGGAAAACATCTTCACAGTTAAAGGTTCTGATAAAGGCCTCATTTCCAAAATATATAGAGAACTGACTCAAATTTATAAGAAATCAAGCCATTCTCCAATTGATAAATGGTCAAAGGATATGAACAGACAATTTTCAGAGGATGAAATTGAAACTATTACCACCCACATGAAAGAGTGTTCTAAATCATTATTGATCAGAGAAATGCAAATTAAGACAACTCTAAGATACCACTACACACCTGTCAGATTGGCTAAGATGACAGGAAAAAATAATGATGAATGTTGGAGGGGATGCGGGAAAACTGGGACACTAATGCATTGTTGGTGGAGTTGTGAACGAATCCAACCATTCTGGAGAGCAATCTGGAATTATGCCCCAAAAATTATCAAATTGTGCATACCCTTTGATCCAGCAGTGTTTCTATTGGGCTTATATCCCAAAGAAATACTAAAGAAGGGAAAGGGACCTGTATGTGCCAAAATGTTTGTAGCAGCCCTGTTTGTAGTGGCTAGAAACTGGAAAATGAATGGATGCCCATCAATTGGAGAATGGCTGGGTAAATTGTGGTATATGAATGTTATGGAATATTATTGTTCTGTAAGCAATGACCAGCAGGATGAATACAGAGAGGACTGGCAAGACTTACATGAACTGATGCTAAGTGAAATGAGCAGAACCAGGAGATCATTATACACTTCAACAACGATATTGTATGAGGACATATTTTGATGGAAGTGGATTTCTTTGACAAAGAGACCTGAGTTTCAATTGATAAATGACGGACAAAATCAGCTACACCCAAAGAAAGAACACTGGGAAACGAATGTGAACTATCTGCATTTTTGTTTTTCTTCCCGGGTTATTTATACCTTCTGAATCCAATTCTCCCTATGCAACAAGAGAACTGTTCGGTTCTGCAAACATATATTGTATCTAGGATATACTGCAACATATCCAACATATAAAGGACTGCTTCCCATCTAGGGGAGGGGGTGGAGGGAGGGAGGGAAAAAAATCGGAACAGAAACGAGTGTCAATATAAAGTAATTATTAAATAAAAATTTAAAAAAAGACAAAAAAATTGCTGGGAAAATTGGAAATCAGTATGGCAGAAACTAGGCATTAACCCACACTTAATACTGTACACCAAGATAAGTTCAAAATGGGTTCATGATTATAAATAAATTGGAAGAGCTTAAGATAGTTTACCTCTCAGACCTGTGGAAGAGGAAGGAATTTATGAACAAAGAAGAACTAGAGATCATTATTGATTAAAAAATAGAAAAATATGATTATATCAAATTGAATATATCAATTGATATATCAAATTGAAAAGTTTTTGTATAAACAAAACTAATGCAGATAAGATTAGAAGGAAAGCAATAAACTGGAAAAACATTTTTACAGTCAAAGGTTCTGATAAAGGCCTCATTTCCAAAATATATAGAGAATCGATTCTAATTTATAAGAAATCAAGCCATTCTCTAATTGATAAATGGTCAAAGTATATGAACAGACAATTCTCAGATGAATAAATTGACAAACTATTTCTATTTCTAGCCATATGAAAAGATGCTCCAAGTCAATATTAATCAGAGAAATGCAAATTAAGACAACTCTGAGATACTACTACACACCTGTCAGATTGGCTAGAATGACAGGGAAAGATAATGCGGAATGTTGGAGGGGATGTGGGAAAACAGGGACACTGATACATTGTTGGTGGAATTGTGAATACATCCAACCATTCTGGAGAGCAATTTGGAACTATGCTCAAAAAGTTATCAAACTGTGCATACCCTTTGATCCAGCAGTGTTACTACTGGGCTTATATCCCAAAGAGATTTTAAAGAAGGGAAAGAGACCCACATATGCAAAAATATTTGTGGCAGCCCTCTTTGTAGTGGCCAGAAACTGGAAACTGAGTGGATGCCTATCAATTGGAGAATGACTGAATAAATTGTGGGTATATGAATTTTATGGAATATTACTATTCTGCAAGAAATGACCAGCAGGATGATTTCAGAAAGACCTGGAGACACTTACATGAACTGATGCTAAGTGAAATGAGCAGGACCAGGAGATCATTATATACTTCAACAACAATACTATATGATCAGTTCTGATGGACATGGCCATCTCCAGCAATGAGTTGAACCAAATCAGTTTCAATAGAGGAGTAATGAATTGAATCCCTATTTTTTTTTTCCGCCTGAATTTTTGATTTCCCTCACAGGTTAATAGTATACTATTTCAAAGTCTGATTCTTTTTGTAAGCAAAATAACTGTTTGGACATATATACTTAATATAGTACTTAACTTATACTTTAACATATTGAGCATGTATTGGTCAACCTGCCATCTGGGGGATGGGATGGGGAGAAGGAGGGGAAAAATTGGAACAAAAGATTTGGCAATTGTCAATGCTGTAAAATTACTCATGCATATAACTTGTAAATAAAAAGCTATAATTAAAAAATGTATATTTATGGCAAAGAGAAAATGTTATTAACTTTTCTCATTCTTCCTACAATATCAATTATTGCTGAAATGAACTGTATCTCCCAGGAATTCTCTTCGTGACAATGGCTCTGCAATATAATATGGGAGAATTTATAGAGAGCTGGGTTCAGAAGCCCTAGGTTCAAGTCTCATTTCTGACACAAGCTGGCTGAGTGACCGTGGCAAGTTACTTAATGTCCCATGCATCTAAATTAAACTCTAAAGGTCATAGATAATATATCGATCTATATTGGTAAAGGGAGTTTCAAATACTAGTAAAATCATAAAACATAACACAATCATTGAATCATAAATTAAATTTACTTAGGTATTTTGAGATATCTATTTACTTTTTCATTTGTTGTTTGCTTTGTCATGGTTTTAAGCCTGAATTAATCCATCTCATTGTATCTGCCCCTTCAGAACTATTTATCAGCTTGTAGTCCCTCTACTTAAAAATTCATTTGCAGCTCCTGGCAGTGACATCTGGCTCAACTAATCTTAATGAACCTTTATGCTTTAACAGAAGGAGGGCCAAAATCTTCTACCTATATTTAATTATTGTCTTGAAGATGCTTCCTTAAAGAAAAGTGGTGAATCTCCTGCTACAGCCTTCTTGCCTATGTTCTGAACTACACTAGAAACCATTCTTCAGTCAAGGCATGGAGTTAGTAACTTGTGATGGTCATGTGATTTCATTTTGTCTAAGGAGGCAGAACTTGTCCCTGGAGGGAATGCAGCATCTTGACCCAAGTGAATCCAAATATTGAAAACAAAGATTCTCTCAAGGTCTTTGCTTCTCATTTCTTTTTCCTTTCTGTAAATATGCAAATAAAGAGATGGAAAAGATATCTTTTCCTACACATTTTATATTTAAACCAGCGTAGGTTTCCGTACTGATGGATTAGCTTCCATACTGATGGGATTTACTTTTTAAAGGAATCAGAACTTTTTTTGAAAAAGTTTAAATTTAATTATACTTTAATATAAAATATGTAGACCAATTAAACTTCAGTTCCCTTGTAATATAAAAAAATGCCATTTAATCTTTAGATTGTAAAACCTCAGTGAAGCAAACTTTTATTTCTAAATAGATCAGAATGAGTTTGCTAAGGTGCTCTTGGTTACCTTAGTAACTGACATTAATCACTCTTTTAAGTGAACTGTACATTTGTGCCATACATTTCATTTAATGGGGAAAAGGTATAATAAAAAGATTCAGGAACCTATGCTCATTAAACTGTTATAACTGTTTCTGGCAATGGCAAAAGGTTATTGATTGTTACTTCTAATTTTGTGGTGAGATAAAAGTGCATAAAGCATCTTCATGAACATTCAAAACCTCTATTTGAACAGAAAGTCAGTCTGAATGGTGGCCCTTGCAATGCACATGCATGACAAATTACTTAATTCCTTAGATTTTATAAAATAGCTACATAATACCATTAGAAAAATGGAATCTGATTAAATAAATGCTCTTCCATTCCTTTTTAAAAATTCCCAGAAACTATGGACTTGAAAGAATAGTATATGAATATCTCATATTCAAACAAAAAACAAAAGAGTTTCTCTTTTATTGAGAACCTTTTATCTAAACCTTTTAAGTTTCATGTGCAAACTATGTCAATTCTTTTTGTAGCATAGGAATTCTTCTGAATTTTATCAAAAAGAAATACAAGTTCATTCAAATTCAATTTTTTTGAACTTCCCATTTTTCCATTAAAAAAGTATGAATAATGATGACTAGAATGGTTGAATCAAATCATTATACATTTAAACAGTGATGAATCATTATTATCTAAATATTTTATTAAATGTTTGTATATATTCCTATGTGGGTATCAGAGAGGAAAGCCAAGATAGTACTCCTGCTTTTTTAGGAGAATTGAAACTTGAAATATCATGAAGGTAATAATAGCTAACATTTTTATGACATGTGTACATATTAAATTTGAAAGGTAAATACGCATTAAATCATACATATGCAAGGCCTTTAATGAACTTCAAGATTAATGTGGGCCATAAATATGACATGAATCCCGCCCCCCCCAAAAGAAGAAAATAAAATAAATGAAAACAATCTATTTACATCATATCTTACATTAATTTTTTTCCATTTTTCTTCTTTTTTTTTTTTTTTTGGGTTTTCATGCCATACTTATGGTCTACATTAATCTTGACATTCATTAAAGATATGTATATGTTTAATACTTATTTACCCTTCAGTTACATTTTACTAGAATTAAGCTATCATTCTAACCTGTATAGATCCTTTTGGCTTCTAATTGTATCATATAATATGTTTACTATTCTCACTTTCATGGCATCTCTCAACTAGGTAGGCATACCATTCTGCTTTATTCAAGTTAATGGTAAATCTAAATAAAGCTAAAGATACCAATAAAGGATCTACTTCAAGTTGACACTGATTCATTAGTGACTACTCTTTATTTTCAGGCAATTTTTAATCTAGTTGTCTTATCATCTACTTTTCATTTGTCCATTTTTTTCAATAAGTATAACATTAGACATTCTGTCAAATACTTTCCTAATTGAAAAATATACCAAATCTATTATATTACCTTGTCCTAACCTAAATATAAGGGCTGATAGAAACTTCATAGTTAATTTGTAACTAAAGTAAGGGCTTGTCTCATCAGAAGAACATGTAGCAAATTTACCAACTCTTGTTGATAATCATTTTAGGAAATTTATTTAAATGAGTACTTACCCTTTCAATATAGATATTAATCATGGAAAGGATTTGACTAAGCATATAGTTAGCAATATGAAATTAAAATCTTTATATAATATAATTTGTATTTATTAATTATTTTTAATAAAGCATAGCATCTTGATAAAAACAAAAAAGAAGCATTCTCAAAAATGGGTATGATATTAATTTGTAATGACCTGGATTTTCATTATTTTTCATTCCATTTTGAGAAACTACTAAAACAATACACTCTAAAATTTTGACAGAAAGTGGAAATAAGACCATTAGCCTTTAAATGAAGGCTCCGTAGAGGTAATGTAGTATAATGGAAAGACAATCATACTTATGATGGCTCTGAGCTTTGGTCTTCATTGAAAATGAAGATCAAGGGGGTGGGTGCAGCCAAGATGGTGGAAAAGACCCATGTCATTTTCTGAGTTCTTCCCACAACCCTCAAACTAATTAGCAAATTCAGCCTCTGAATTATTTCTGGACTGGCAGAACCCACAAATATTGGGATGTAACAAATTACCAGCAGAAGATAATTTTTAAAATCTCCAGAAAAAGTCTGTTTCCATCAAGCATGGAGGGAGGCAGGACAAGAGCAAGCAGGCAGAGCACAGATGCTAGTGTAACACATTGTCCCAGAGTGGTTTAGGCTCCACATGCCAGAAAATGTATGGGGAAGAATTTACAGAAGTGTTGACTACTCTAATGTAATTACAAGCCAATAGATAAGCAAAGAAGTTATAAAACATCCAACACAAACACAAAAGGATAAATAGCAAACTCCAAAATTCAGAACTTCATGGGACTTGGCCATGCCTACTCAGCCCCAGAAGTCAGTCAGCACTGACTCAGAGCAGCCACTGCTATCACTTTTAGAGGACGCTTGGACAATTTCCTTTGCCCTAAAAGCAGATCTCAAATTTAAAAAAAAAGCAAAAAAGCAAAAGGAACTCTGACCATAGATAGTTTTTATAGAAAAAAAAGTAGAACAGATTTCAAACTCTGAGGTCACTAAAAGCAGATCATTTTCAGATGAAGCCCCAATGGGTAGTGTATATTGGTTTCTATCTCACAAGTCTCTCTTGGAAGAAATTAAAAAGGATCTTAAAAGAGAGCTAGAAAAAAAACTGGGGAAAAGAAATGAAAACTTTGCAAGAGAGTTTGGAAAAGGATACAGAAATCATCTGAAGAAAAATCCTTAGAAAATAGATTTAGTGAAATGGAAAAAGCATGCAGCACATTACAAAATAAATATGACTATTGGAAAGTGGAAACAGAAAAAGAAAACAACTCCCTGAAAAACAGAAATTCAAGAACAAAACTATTCACCTAAAAATTCAATTGGCCAAATACAAAAAGAATTTAAATAGGCAAATGAAGAAAATAACTCACTTTAAGAATCAGAACTGAACAAATGGAAATGAATTACTCAATAAGACATCAGGAATCAGTCAAGCAAAACCAAAAACATTAAAAAATAGAAGAAAATGTAAAATACGTACTTGGAAAAACAGCTGACCTGGAAAATAGATCTAGGAGAGACAATCTAAGGATTACTGGATTTCCTGAAAATCATGCTGAAAAAAAAAAAAGAATGTAGATATTATCTTACAGGAAATCATCAAAGAGAACTGCCCTGATGTTTTAAAATCAGAAGGTAAAATAGCCATTGAAAGAACTCACTGTTTCATGTCCTGAAACAGACCCCAAAATGAAAACTCCAAGTAATATTGTGGATAAATTTCAGGACTATCAGACCAAGGGAAAAATATTACAAGCAGTCAGAAAGAAATTTTCTCTAATGAAATTGATACAAAAATCTTACATGATATATTACCAAAGATATTAGAGAAACTCATTCCCATGATAATACACCATTACCAAGTAGGATTTAATACCAGAAATGGAAGGCTGGTTCAATATCAGGAAAACAATTACAATAAATGACTATGTTAATAACCAATCTAACAAAAACCATATGATTATCTCAATAGATGCAGAAAAAGCATATGATGAAATCCAACATTCATTGCTATTAAAAAATTACAGAGTATAGGAATTAATGGAATTTTCCTTAAAATAACCAATAGCATCTATTTAAAAATATCAGCAAGCATCATATGTAATGGAAATAAATTAGAACTATTACCAGTAAGATCAGGAGTAAAACAAGGTTGCCCACTATCAGCATTACGATTCAATATTTTATTAGAAATTTTAGATTTGGCAATAAGAAAAGCAAAAAGAAAAGATGATATGATGGTATACATAGAGAACTCTAGGGAGTTAACTAAAAACTATTACAAACAATCCATAACTTTAGCAAAGTTTCAGAATACAAAATAAATGCACATAAATGATCAGCAATTTTATACATCACCAACAAAGTTTAACATAAGAGATACAAAGAGAAATTTCATTTAAAATAATTGTGCATAGTATAAAATATTTGGGAATCCGTCTCCCAAGAGGAAGTCAAGAACTATATGAACACAACTACAAAACACTTTCCACACAAATAAAGTCAGATCTAAACAACTGGAAAAATATCAAATTCTCTTGGATAGGTTGAGCAAATATAATAATAATGACAATACTGACAAAATTATTCTATTTATTTGGTACTATATCAATCAAACTCCAAAGAAATTATTTTACAGACTTAGAAAAATAATAACAAAATTTATCTGGAAGGAAAAAAAAGGTCAAGAATTTCAAGGAAATTAATGAAAAAAATCCAAATGAAGATGGCTTAACTATTCCAGATCTAAAACTATATTATAAAGCAGTAGTCATCAAAACCATTTGGTACTGGCTAAGAAAGAGAGTAGTTGATCAGTGGAATAGGTTAGATTCACAGGACAAAATACTCAATAACTATAGCAATCTAGTGTTTGACAAATCCAAAGACCCCAGCTTTTGGGATAAGAATTCACTATTTGACAAAAACTGTTGAGAAAATTTGAAATTAATATGGCAGAAACTAGGCATTGACCTACACCTAACACCACATACCAAAATAAGATTGAAATGGGTTCATGATCTAGATGTAAGGAATGATATTATAAACAAATTAGAAGAACATATGATAGTTTACCTCTCACATCTGTGAAAGAGGAAGACATTTGTGACCAAAGAAACACTGGAGATTGTTGGAATCCTTACTAACTGCTAAGTAATTAGAGTTGATCTAATCTTACAAGAAGTTGTTTTGGCCAGAACCTGAAACAAGGTACTAAGTAGAACTAATCAAGACAAGGCTTGTGTTCCCACCTTTACTCATTGGACTCCACAAGTATGCTAGCTTCAAAAAGTACACTTTCTACACCACACCTTAAAGCTCTTTGGGCCAGAGAGCACTATGGGAGAAAACCCATAATCCCATTCTCTCAGAAGGTTCACATATAAGGCGAGACAGCCATTCCAGAATACATTTTTTCCTCTTGGCTGGCTGATCGCGCTAGACTCGAGAGAAACGACTCTGCTGCAGAGAACACTTTTGACGGATTTCAGTGGAGCTACGCCAGAAGCCATTTCTGTTGGAGGCAGAAGAAAGCAGAGGCAGAGGCTGAAGGACAGAACCTTTGGATTTGGAGACATCCGAAGGGCTCTAAGCCTCTAAACCGGCTGTGCCCTGAGAAGAACAAACTCCAACATTTGAACTCTTAACAGCCCCTACCATCAATGTACATGATGGAACTGATTGGGAAAAGATACTACAAATTCTGAATAAGATAAATGCACATTAAAGCAACTCTAAAGACCCCTCCTTCAACTTGTGAGTTATTCCCCAGAACTTGTGGAACTGTCCAAGTCAACAATGCTCATGCCTTTATTCTTTTTCTAGCTTTATTCCTGACTCGTAGGATTCATCACCTTGCTTCTTCAAGTCTACTTTCTCCGTAACCATTTTCTCCTCCCTTTCTCACCTTTTCCATTTCATTTTGAAGGAGGGGGATTTTTGATCTTCCTCTGTTATAATGTAGAATACTTGAGGACAATATCTTTCTCTTGCTTGTATTTGTATAAACTCTTAGCACATCTTAGCAGGCTAAGATGGCTATATTATCTGTCTCTCTCTGCATTTATGTTTAGCTTCCTTTTGGTATATATCCATTATTTGGATTGGCTGGGTCAAAGAATATGTATCCTTTAGTGATTCTTCTCTTTGATATTTCCAAATTGTTTTCAAATGGTTAGATCATTTTATTTTTCAGTATATTAACTTGCTCCACTTACAACAGACAAACTAATATTGCCCATTTCTGTCATTTAGCATCTTTCCTAATTTGATAAATGAGGTGAAATTTTAGAGTTGCTTTAATGTGCATTTTTCTTATTCAGAATTTGTGGTATCTTTTCCCAATCAGTTCCATCATGTACATTGAAGGTAGGGGCTGTTAAGAGTTCAAATGTTGGAGTTTGTTCTTCTCAGGGCACAGCCGGTTTAGAGGCTTAGAGCCCTTCGGATGTCTCCAAATCCAAAGGTTCTGTCCTTCAGCCTCTGCCTCTGCTTTCTTCTGCCTCCAACAGAGATGGCTTCTGGAGTAGCTCCACTGAAATCCGTCAAAAGTGTTCTCTGCAGCAGAGTCGTTTCTCTCGAGTCTAGCGCGATCAGCCAGCCAAGAGGAAAAAATGTATTCTGGAATGGCTGTCTTGCCTTATATGTGAACCTACTGAGAGAATGGGATTATGGGTTTTCTCCCATAGTGCTCTCTGGCCCAAAGAGCTTTAAGGTGTGGTGTAGAAAGTGTACTTTTTGAAGCTAGCATACTTGTGGAGTCCAATGAGTAAAGGTGGGAACACAAGCCTTGTCTTGATTAGTTCTACTTAGTACCTTGTTTCAGGTTCTGGCCAAAACAACTTCTTGTAAGATTAGATCAACTCTAATTACTTAGCAGTTAGTAAGGATTCCAACAGGAGATCATTATTGATCACAAAATAGATAATTTTGGTTATATTAAGTTAAAAAGTTTTTGTACAAACAAAATTAATGCAGAAAGGATTAAAAGGGAAGCAATAATTAAAAGGGAATTTCTTAACTGGGAAAACATTTTTACTTTTGAAGTTTCTGATAAAGGCCTCATTTCTAAAATTTATTGAGAATTGAACCAAATTTATAAGAAGTTAAGTCAAAGCAAGAAACTAGAAACTGAGTGGATACCCATGAACTGGAGAATGGTTGAATAAGTTATGGTATCTGAATGTTATGGAATATTATTGTTGTATAAGAAATGATAAGCAGGATGATTTTAGAGAGGCCTGAAGTGACTTGCATGAACTGATGCTAAGATCCAGGAGATCACCGTACATGGCAAGAACAATATTTTATGGTGATCAATTCTGATGGACATGACTCCCTTCAACAATGTAATGATTCAGACCAGTTCCAATGGTCTTGTGATCAAAAGAGTCATCTATACCCAAAGAGAAGACTGTGGGAATTGAGTGTATTTCACAATAGTGAAATACACAACATATCATTCTCACTCTTTTTGTTATTGCTTGCTTATGTTTTATTTTCTTCATCATTTTCTTTCCCGGTGATTCCATTTTTCTTTTACAGCAAGATAATTGTATAAATATGTTTGCATATGTTCGATTTAACATACTTCTACCATGTTTAACACATATTGGATTAAGGAAGAGCAATAGGAGAAGGGGGGGAAATTGGAACACAAGTTTTTGCAAGGGATAATGTTGCAGAGTTATCTATGGATATGTTTTGAAAAATAAAAAGCTTTAAAAAATGAAGATCAACCAACAATTGTATGACTGAGCAAATAATGTAATCTCTGTAGCTTTCAGTTTTTCTATTTATAAAATGAGGGGTTGACTAAAAGTCATTAAATAGTACATAACCTTTAACTCAGTCATATCACTAATTGGTCCATATCCCAAAGCAATCAAAGAAAGAGGTGAAAGAACTACAATTATAAAAAGCTTTATAATAGTTCTTTTCACAATAGACAAAAATAATTGGAATTAAAATGATTACCACCTTTGAGGGATTAATTAAACAACTTGTGGTATATAAATGGTACACACATTGCTGTGATATAAGAAATAACAAAGTGAACAATTTCAGAAGAAACAGGGAAGACCTTTCTTAACTAATGCAGAATGAAGTAAGAAGAATCAGAGCAATTTGTACAGTAACAGTATTATAAAAAACAAAAACTGAGTCTACATTTGTGAAGAAGGAAATGATAAACTGATTTTGCAGAGAATTAGAGATAAAACACACAACCTACATCCTATTAGAGAAATGATGTACTGATAATGGAAAAAAATATTTCTGGACATTAACAAAAGATAAATTTGTTTTGCTGAAGTTTGGTTATTTTCTATAATGGTTTTTAGTTTCTTTTTTTATTTTACAGTTGGAGGTATACTTAATACATCCTTGCAGAAACAAACAAGCAATGAAATAGAATATTATAAAAAAGCATATATAAAAGAAAAAAATGAGATTGAAAAATGAGATGGTTTTGAATATTTTTCAGCTCTAAAATATATATATATATTTATTTAGTAAACCAGATATTTGTTTATTCATTATACAATTATATTTATCTATTAATTGATTGTTAATTGGAATATTTATCCACCTAGATATGGCCATTTTTCCTGTTATTCAGAATTTTTCTAGAAGTCATTGAGAGAAGTTTAGCAATCCCAACCACTGGTGCATTGGTGGCCTGGGCTTTAGTTCATATATATTTAGGTACCAGAGATCACTAACAACATTCAGGTGCACTAATTATCTTATCAATTATCTTCAATTTCAATAAATTCTAGTCTGTCTAGTCCAAAGACTATTGCCCATAGCAGAACAATTAGGAGTAAAAAATATTTCAATAGTTCTCTCTTTTTTCATTGTCTTTTATCACTTGAACATTTTGTCTGGAGAGCCCTCTATCATGTGGCAACTAGATGGCACAATAAATATAATACTCTAAAGTTGCTGTTGCTGTTGTCCTACAAAGCCATTTTGCCTTGGTGTATAGAGGATAACCTCTACCGAGCAACAAAAAGAATATCTTAAAGTATAGGTTTAACCATATGTTCCATCCCTCCCCCCCCCCCCAATAAACTACTGTGGCTTCCTAAGCTCTTCTGTTTTACATTTAAAGTTTTTTTTTTTTTTTTAACTTAACTCCATCCATTTTTTATCCCTCTTACACATATATTCTATGGTACAATTATGCTGGCTTACTTTCTGTTTATTGTAGAAAAATATGTTTATATCTCTAAACTAGTTGTATTCCATGTCCTGAAAGCTATTTTTCTACAGCTGAAATGCCATGGCCTTCATGTGGCTTTTTATGGTTTCTATAATACCTTTATCTCCAAGGTTATCTCTCAATACTTATATGCTGTCTCTTGCATTAGGATGTTGTACTTAATAAATGTTTATTTGATGGAATATGTCAACACTTAAACATAATGCAACTTATACTGTGAAGAAATAGAGATGTGCAGAATTCTCTAGGAAAATTTGGATGAGCAAAAACATTAAAAGGACAACTTAGTTCACTTTGATGTTAAAAATCAAAAATAAAGTTTATCCTGGATATACTAAAATAATATATTATTCATTAAACAAATATATAGTTTCCCTTTTCTGTTTTTTGTTAAAGCTTTTATTTACAAAACACATGCATGGTCATTTTTTTTTTCTAATTATAACTTTTTATTCACAGAACCACAGTTCTCTTGTTGCACAGGAAGAATTGGATTCAGAAGGTAAAAATAACTTAGGAAGAAAAACAAAAATGAAAACAGTTTACATTCATTTCCCAGTGTTCTTTCTTTGGGTGTAGCTGCTTCTGTCCATCATTGATCAATTGAAACTGACTTAGGTCTCTTTGTCAAAGAAATGCACTTCCATCAGAATACATCCTCATACAGTATTGTTGTTGAAGTATATAATGATCTCCTGGTACTGCTCATTTCACTTAGCATCACTTCATGTAAGTCTCTCCAAGCCTCTCTGTATTCATCCCGCTGGTCATTTCTTAGAGGACAATAATATTCCATAACATTCATATACCACAATTTACCAACCATTCTCCAATTGATGGGCATCCATTCATTTTCCAGTTTCTAGCCACTACCAACAGGGCTGCCACAAACATTTTGGCACATACAGATCCCTTTCCCTTCTTTAATATCTCTTTGGGGTATAAGCCCAGTAGTAGCATTGCTGGATCAAAGGGTATGCACAGTTTGATAACTTTTTGAGCATAGTTCCAAATTGCTCTCCAGAATGGCTGTATGTATTCACAGTTCCACCAACAGTGTATTAGTGTCCCTGTTTTCCCACATCCCCTCCAACATTCTGCATTATCTTTCCCTGTCATTCTAGCCAATCTGACAGGTGTATAGTAGTATCTCAGAGTTGTCTTGCTAATTTTGTCTGCATAAGTTTTATTGGTATGAAAACTTTTCAACTTAATAAATTCAATATTATCTATTTGGTGTTCAGTAATGAGTTATAGTTCTTCTTTTGTCACAAATTACTTTCTTCTCCAATAAGCTATGAGGCAAACTATCCTATGTTTTTTTTCTAATTTGCTTATAATATCACTCTTTATATTTAAATCATGGACCATTTTGACCTTATCTTGGTATGTGATGTTAGGTGTGGGTAAATGTGAATCCATCTGGCCTTGGAGATTTTTTCTTAGGGAGTTGATTAATAGCATGTTCTATTTCTTTTTTCTAAAATGGGATTATTTAAATAATTTTTTTTCTCTACTGTTAACTTGGGCAATTTATTTTTGTAGACATTCCTCCATTTCCCTTAGATTATCAAATTTATTGACATGTAGTTGGGCAAAATAACTCTAATTTGCTCTAATTTCCTCATAATTGGTGGAAATGTCTCTCTTTTCATTTTTGAGACAAAAAATTTGATTTTCTTCTTTCCTTTTTCTAATCTAAAGTAACTAAAGGTTTATCAATTTTTTTAGTTTTATCATATAACCAACTCTTAGTTTTACTTATTAATTCAATACTTTTCTTATTTTCAGTTTTATTAATCTCCTCTTTTATTTTCAGAATTTCAAATTTGATGTTTCATTGAGAGTTTTTAATTTGTTCTTTTTCTAGCTTTTTAAATTGTAAGTCCAATTCACTGATCTTCTCTTTGTCTTATGCAAGTAAACATCTAGAGGTATAAAATTTCCCCTAATAGTTACTAGGGGGAATTAGGAATGCTTTGGCTGCATTCCACAAATTCTGGTATGTTGTCTCATTATAGTCATTCTTTTGGATGAAGGTATTGACTATGTCTATGATTTGTTGTTTTATCCATTCATTCTTTAGGATTAGATTACTTAGTTCCCAATTAATTTTTGGTCTATTTTCCCCTGGCTTTTTATTGCACATGATTTTTGTTTCATCATGATCTGAAAAAATGCATTTACTATTTTTGTATTTCTGCATTTTATTTTGAGCTTCTTCCTATCTATAGTGTGTAAGGGAATAGAACTTTTTGTATATGTTCCATGAACCATTAAGAAACATGTTTACTCCTTTGTTTCCATTCAATTTTCTTCTGCTACTCTGCTAAATGCTAGTTATACAAAGAAATGCAAAAACAGTCCCTGCCCTCAAGGAGCTTATATTTAAGTAGTAATGTGAAACCAATGGAGACTGATTCATTTCTTAAAGAGAAACAATAGGAAAATTCAATTTATATTTTCTTTGTTACACCCAGAGAGTCTTTAAAAGTTCATTACTTCAACATGATCAGTCAGTAGAGAAGCAACCTGTTAGGGAAAGAGGTTGCAATTAGGGAGAATCGAGCTGTATGCCACTGGGTTTACTGAGATATCTGGTGGAAAGCTGAAATCTGTCCATGTTTGGCCTATAGATCCTTTGTCTCCAGGCACAGTCAGTTTGACCATTTCACCTCCTGAGAGTACTTAAAAAACAGTGTTCATCCATACACTGATTTGGGAAACTGGGGAACTTTGTGGCTAATATCCCAGTCACTAATATAGCTAGACAATGTGTGATTCAGGAGAAGTAGTAGCATCAGGCCTCCTACTACACATCCTGAAATGCAATGTGGTGATATTTATCCAGATTTTCACTCCCAACAACAGAATCCAGGAATATTCTGGACTGCAACTGTTATAGCTGACCATCTTATGCTCACTATCTCTGTAAATGGCATACCATTGAAAGGGTTGGAAGACACAGGTGCAGATCATACAGTCATTAGAGCTTCCAGTTGGCCCAGTCATTGGTCAAAGATGATGGCAAACACCCATATGTCTGGAATAGGAGGATCAATAGTAGCTGAAATTAGTGCTACTCTTTTGAGATGGAAATTTGAAAATAAGACAGGAATTTTACTCCTTTTTGTAGTAAAAAAGATCCCTGTCAATCTGTGGGGAAGAAATATCTTACAATAGTTAGGATTATAATTGTGTACTTCAGCTTTTTAAGTAGGCAGGGCTACTGTTGAAGACCTGCCAGCACTCTCACCTGTTCCCTTTCAATAGAAAACTGATACACCAATGTGGGTAGAACAGTGGCCCCTAAAAAGTGAAAAAAAATTAGACCTTATTAGATATAGTACAGGAGCAACTTGACCAAGGACATTTACAACCTTCTTTAAGTCCTTGGGATTCCCCTGTATTTTCTATAAAAAAGAAATCTGGAAAATGGAGGATGTTGAACTGATTTAAGAAAAGTAAATGAACAGATGGAAACTATGGGAACTCTTCAGCCTGGGCTTTCATATCCTACTCAATTGCCTAGGGAATGGGTTATTGATATAAAAGATTGCTTTTACTCTATTCCCTTACATCCTATTGGTAGGAAGAAGTTTGCCTTCTCCGTTCCAGCTATTAATTTACAAACTCCTGCCACCAAGTGGCAATGGAAAGTATTACCACAAAGAATGGCCAACAGCCCCATTCTTTGTCAATGGTATGTAGAGAAGGTTCTTGCACCAGTCAGAAGATTATACCCAAATATACCATATATATTCCTATATATATGAAGGAAGAGTCATAGATGCACACATTATACTACACATTATTTGAATATTAGCTCAGCAGAACCTTGTAGTGGCAACACACAAGATACAGACCAAGCCTCCAATTCTCTATCTTGGGCACGTTCTTCAAGATCTTACTGTGTCCAAGATGCCCACCTACAGTGGATGAGAGTAAGTACAAAACTCTCCACAATTTCCAACAATTGGTAGGAACTTTACAGTGGTTGTGTTCCACCCATCTGATCCCTCCTTCCTTCAGTTATGCATCCCTTTTATGATCTTTTGAAAGGTCCTTCCACCCTGATATCACCATGATTGTAGTCTGCAGAGGCCTATACAATCTATTCCTTTGTCATACATTCTGTTAGATAAAATTGGGAGATTGGTTCCTTTTTGTGCCAATGTTGCCAGCGGGCCATACTTATCTCAGGGCAACCTCCTCAATTGGTTCTTGGTATACCATTGCAACAGGTACTTGCTATTGCCCAGGATAACTTGATATGGGCCAATCAATTACAGCATCGTCCCTTAGCGCCTTTTCATACTTCTCAGCCTCTTAGGTAGTTGTACTGAAGGTTAAAAGTCAGCATTGACACACTGGATCTCTTTCATCGGAGCCAGTCCAAGGCCCTAATGTTTTCACTGATGCTACTAAAGATCACAGGGCCACAGTATACAGGGAAGATGCTCAGGAGACACATGTTCTTGACACCCCTTATAGCTCCACACAAAAGAATGAAGATTTGCCATGGAATGCTATCAAGAGGCTATTAATATCATTATAGTCTTTATGTGTGCCAAGCCATCCAACATTTACTACATGCATATAGATCACAGGTACTCTACTATCACTGATCTCCTTCATCAGGCACAACATGTCTTGAACAACAGAGCCGTACTTCTTTTCATCATGCATGTTAGGTCTCATATTGATGGTATTGATCCCATATTTGAGGACAATAGAGCGGCTGATGCTATTCTCTCTCCTTTGTGTAGCCTCTACTTTATTTTCCCTGCTCAAAAAGCACATGCTTTGTTTCATTTATCTGCTCTCTCACCGTGGACACTGTATGGCATATCTAAAGCAGAAGTTAAAGCTATTTTTCATCATTGTACTATTTGTGCTCCTTTTCTTCCTGCTCCACACAGTAATGTGTGGTAAGTTGCCCAATGCTTTATGGCAAATGGACATTACCCATGTTAAGAAGCAGTGCAGCCATGTAACCGTGGATACACACTCTCAATTCCTCATGGCTTCACTCCATCCTGGGGAAACAGTTAGGTATGGCTAATTATATATAGCCATCTTTATCATTGTTTTCCATTGTGGGAGTCTCATGTGCACTTAAGATGGATAATGGGCTGGCTTATACATCTTCTGTCTTTCAGTCCTTCTTCATTGAATTTAGCATTTCCCATTTCAGTAGGATCCCATATAATCCCACTGGCCAAGCCATTGTCAAATGGGCTAACCACACCCTAAAAACACTCCTTCTGAACAAGAAAAAGGAGTATTGGGGTTCACATAACCCTCCACCTGAT
Source organism: Antechinus flavipes (assembly GCF_016432865.1). NCBI lineage: Eukaryota > Metazoa > Chordata > Mammalia > Dasyuromorphia > Dasyuridae > Antechinus > Antechinus flavipes. The sequence goes on from NC_067398.1 coordinate 531,610,076, forward strand.
TCACACAGGCCTGCTTAGATGTGGTGATATATACATACATATAATTACCTGCAATTTTCACATTCCCTGAATCTTATCCCAGCAAGGTATTTTTAGTACATGTAAAAGGCATAGTTGAACAACAGACTGGCCAACAAAGATGAGAGTCCTCTCTCCACAGTGATGTGGAAGGGCTTAAATGGCATCTGGAATGGCGTAGGTTGGGTCAAGATTTGGGGACCTGGGTATGCTCTTGTCTTTCTAGATGCAGTCCTAATATCTGAGGAATGGATTCTGACCAGAAACATCTATAACCTGGGGAATCAAGAAGACAAGCACAAGATGATGACATTATCCCTGCCAATGGCCAAGAAGGATTGACCAGATGTCAACAGCCCTTCAGATGCTGATGACAGCCATGTCCCTCCTGACCATGACACCAAAAATAGTGAACACAGCACCAGTGTCGCAAATGAGTTGGACTGCTGTGGATGATATGCAATGCCTAGAGGCTGACAAAATTGTACAATGCACTTGGATGCTTCTCTCGTGGCTACCCGCCATTCATATAGTAGACTGGGGGAAGCTTCACCCCTCCTTCCACTTAATATTGGCAACACCTCCAAACTGTGGGTGAAAAACCAACAGACCCACCTGCCAAAATTAGTGAGGCAGTGCTGAAGAATATGACCTTTGTTCTACACATTACCCCACTTTTATGTTTTACTTTATTGGATGTTGACGGATATATACAATTAAAATCACAGAACTTTATCTTTTCTTGGTTCTGGTTCCTATTGAGCCCAGCTCTTACTATTTTACTTTTTGCTTGCCTTTGTTTTATTTTTATATGCCTTGTAATTTCACTAATTAAGGAGGCTATTATTTATGTCAAAGCTTGTTTGATGTTATGAATGGTCCCTGCTACACAAGACAAAGGAGTTGTAAGGATCTGAAGAGGAAACTAGCATGGCTCAACAAGAAAGTAAAAAGGTCTTAGTGCCTGAAGCACCCAGATGTAACTTCTGTCGCTAGCAGGAACTACAACAATTGCAGGAACTACAACAATTGCAGAAACTCTGGCTGCATTGAGGACAAATCATTAATAGGACACATCTCCTTCTCTTATTGGCTGTGTATGTGAGACCTCATAGAACCAATATAAGCAGTGGGTTCCAGGAAGTAGGTAGTGCAGGAGGTGATTGTGTACAATAAAGACTTGTGCTCACAAACTCCTGTGTCTGGGTGCTCTGTTGAACAAAGAACTACTGCTCAACGAGGCAGTGGCCAGAGAAATGGGATAAGATAAGGTAAGACTGATGACTAGTGACCTGGATGGTCACAGCTCGGTTAAAGGGTATGCACAGATTTACAGCCTTCTTGACATAATGCAAATAGCTCTCCAGAAAGGTGGGATCAGTTCACAATTCCACCAACAATGTATTAATGTCCCAGTTTTCCCATATCCCTTCTAACATTTATCATCTTTTTCTGTCACCTTAGTCAATCTCAGAAGTATGAAGTAGGATATCAGTGTTTGTTTGTTTTTTTCTTTGCTTTTCTCCAAGCAATAGGAATTTAAAGCATTTTTCACATCCCCTAGAAATGACTTTAATTTCTTCATATGAAAATTTTCTTTTCATAACCTTTGGCCATTTATCAACCAGGGAATGGTTTGTTTTCTTAAAAATTTGAGTCAATTCTCTATAGCAGTTTTTTGCTTCCCTTCTAATCTTGCCTGCATAACTTTTTAATTTAATGTAATTAAAATTATGAATTTTGCATTTCATAATGTTCTCTAGTTTTTTGGTCATAAATTCCTTCATTCTCCATAGATCTGAGAGGTATACTATTCCTTTTTCTCCTAATTTGTTCATAGTATTGTCCTTTATGCTCAAATCATAAACCCATTTCAACCTTATCTTGGTATATGGCATTAGGTGTTAGTCAAAGCCTAGTTTCTGCCAAAATATTTTCTAGTTTTCTCAGAAATTATTGTCAAAGAGTGAGTTCTGATCCTAGAAGTCTTTGGGCTTATCAAACACTAGATAACTATAATAATTGATTATTGTGTCTTGTGAACCTAATGTATTTCACTGATCCACTACTCTATTTCTTAATCAACACCAAATGGTTTTGATGACATTACTTTATAATATAATTTTTGAACAGGTACAGCAAGACCACCTTTCTTTGAATTTTTTTTTTCATTAATTCCCTTAAAATTATTGACTTTCACTCCCAATAGATTGGAAAGGAGTCATCTATTTCCATAAAGAGGACTGTGGGGACTGAATGTGGATTACAACATAGTATTTTCACCTTTTTTTGTTGTTTATTTGATTTTTTTCCCTTTCTCTTTTTTTCCCTTTTTGATCTGATTTTTCTTCTGTGCTCATGATAAATGTGGAAATGTGTGGAGAAGAATTGCAAATGATTAATATATATTGGAATTCTTGCTGTCTAGGAGAGAGGGTAAGGGCATGGAAGGAGAAAAATTTGGAACACAAAGTTTTACAAGGGAGAATGCTGAAATGTATCTTTATATATATTAAAAAAACTATTATTAAAAAAGAATATATATTCTAAAAATATATTCTATTCCCATTCATTTTTTTCCAAAAAATCTATCATACCTAACTTTTCTAAAATTCTATTCACTTCTTTAACTTCTTTCTTGCTTAATTTGTGGTTAGATTTATATATTTCTGATATAGAGAGGTTAAGATTCCTTACTATATTAAAGTTTTGCTGCCTATTTCTTCTTGCAAATCATTTAAGTTATCTTCCAAGAATAAGAATACTATACCATTTGGTGCATATATATTTAGTACTGGTATTGTTTCATTATCTATGGCATATTTTAGCAAGACATAGTTTCCTTCCTTATTTCTTTTTAATAAGGTCTATTTTTGTTTTTGTTTGATCTGAGAGCAGGATCATTACCCCTGCATTTTTATTATTTCAGCCGAAGTAAATAGAATAGATTTTGCTCCAGCCTTTTACATTTACTCTGTATGTATCGCTATGCTTCATATGTGTTTCTTATAAACAACATATTGTAGGATTCTGCTTTTTTTATCCATTCTACTATCTGCTTCCATTTTATGGGAGAGTTCATCTCATTCATATTTGCAGTTAAAATTACTCTGTATCTCCCGCTATCCTATCCCTTTCTTCTTCTACTTCTGTCCTCCTTTCTATCCTCTTCCTTTGCTTTCTTCTTTCCCCTCCTACTTCTCTACATCCATTCATTATTTAAAGTATGACCCAAATCTTTTTTATTTTTTATTTTTATTCTTGATGTCTATAGCATAAGTTAGGCTCATTATTTACTTCTCTTTCTACAAAACTTATTGTGAAATCACACATTTTGGCTGTTAAATTCACTCTGCCTTGTATTGTTATAAAGCATTCTCTAATGTTATCAATTGGTATTTCTTGATTTTCCATTAACTTTCCTTAGAACAAGAAGTAAGAAAAAACTATTCAAAAAATAATTCCTAATGGTGTTTTGAGCAATTTTTTTTTTGGCAGATGAGTTGTGTGTGTATGGGAGGGATGTGTGTGGGGTGAGTGGAGAAGAGATAGGGAATGTCTGTACCTTAGTCTAATTTTTGTGCAACTTAGATAATAATCTTAGATAATACATTAAGCAGAATTTAATTGAATAGAACAATCTAATACATATTCATAAGATAATGTATACATAAAAATAATTCATTATATTATCTAGTATACAGTGTGACAACCACAGCTGATAAATTCTTCTCTAAAAAATTTTTCTCATTTAAACCTGAATTCCATAAAAATATGGTAAAATAAAGATATAAGAAAGTGATTTTTATACAATTATTCAATTGATAAAGAACAACTTTACTTAATCAGAAAAAAAATAAATATGTAAGACTTCAAAAAGCAAAGAAAATGTGAAGCAATGAATCTCAGAAAGGTGAATTTACAGAAGAAAGTACTCTCTGCCATCTTGGCTCCACCTCCCAGAAGAAAGTACTAAGAAATCAAAACTGAATATTAATGTATTTCAATGCAAATATAATTCTACTACTAAAAAGAATAAAGAATGAAAAGATCAAGATAAAATGTGGAAGGTGATAGGATTAGAAGAAAAGTTACTTAGCTAATGTAATGACTTTATAAATAAGTTAAAAATAAATATTTTTATTAAAATGAATGGAAAGGTACCTGAAAGAGATTAAATTCTAAAATAAGCTGGAATTTTAGATAATTTTTTGCAAGTACACACTTTATGATTACATAGCAAAATATGAAAAGTCCATCCCCCGATAAAGATCAACTTCTTAATTTATAGACAACTATTAAAACCTAAGCACTAAGAATTAAGAGATATATTTATAGTCCTATTAGATAAAAGATCTATAAGATAAATATATAGATATATCTTAAAGATCTTTAACATAGTTCTATAATATCTATAAGATATAAGATAAGATATCTATAAAGTAGAAGTTCTATAAGAACTTATAAGATAAGTTCAGAACGAGACAAAAACTGTGTTTTCCTGGTTCTAATCTGAATCTGGCCTCCATTATGCCTTTGTCTCTCAAATAAAGGACCACACCTTGAAAACAAGAGATAGGTAGCCTGAGTTCTTTTTCTTCCACAAAACTGTCAAAAGTTGAAAAAATTCTAAGATAATCCAAAAGATAACATTTTCTAAAATGAAATGCCCTCTGAAAACAGCACTAAAAATGCAGTGCTGAATATAGAGGTTTAAAATGCTGGTGCAGAAGTGCCAAGAGAAATCATTTTTGAAAACAATACAACTAACAATGACATAGGATATAGAATAAAGCAAATATATGAAAGATTTGTGTTTTGGGAGTGGGAGCAAGGTGAGATGAAGAATGGGTAGAAAGAGAATCACTTCCTAGATAAGCAGAATTTCAGTTAGGTTATATAGCATGGGTCACTCACTTCCTATTAGATATCACTGGCAAGCAAATTAGATTCATTTCCTGCAGTTACTAAGGAAGCTGATTGTATATTTGAGATTCCCCTTGAGATACAATTTCTGTTTCCTCTATAAAGACAGTGTGATTCCCTCCCCCAAGCTCATCATGTCACAAATATAAAGCAATGCTTTTGATTCACTTATCACTAAGCAAGGGAAATCTGGTTTCTAGGCACTACTTTGTTGCCATGGAATCCATGTTGAGAGCATCTCTTGGTTATTAAGTTAGAGTTGTAACTTCAATTAACACTGCATCACCATGTCAGGCATAGTAGCCTCCTAAGTCTTGTTTTTTTCCATGAGGACTTTTGAAATTTACATTTTAAAATCATTTTATCTGATCTGAGATGTAGAACATTTTTTTTTTTTTTGGATGGAGAGAACAACACACAATAATAGCTAGAACCTATTTAGTGCTTTCAGTTTTGCTCCATACTTTACATATACTATCTCATTTAAGATAAATGAAGGCAATTTGAAAATTATGTCTTCTGCTCATTAGATCATATCCAGTTAGCAGCAGAATTATATCATATTATATTTCCCATAGTTCAATGGAAAATTTAGTCTATGTAATGCAGTCTTTAACTTATTACCATTCCATAGAATAACATCTACTTCAAATAAAGGCTTCCTAAGAATATAATTTTGTAATTTTATATCCCAAATGTAAAAGCTCATGCTTGTAATTTCTGCTACTGGAGATGCAGAAGTTTCTGGATCCCTTAAGTTCTAGGAGGTCTAAACAGAAATAGAACTACAATGAACTGGGTTTCATCAATCACTTACCAATATCTTAAGTCCCCTGTAATGAGATTAAGATATGGAGTTCTTAATTGTAGGAACTGAGTGAACTACACTGACTCCATTTTGTGACTCAAGTCTGCAGGTTAGTTCTCTTTTTATTCAATTAAGTATCTACTTCAATTTCTATCTTGGCAGAAAACTTTATTTAATTGAAGGAATTTGGGAAAAAATATTTATTATATTGTTTAAACCTACACCTACACAGCTTGGAAACTCCACCATCTCTCCTGGCTGTTTAGACACAAACATTAACTAAATTCAAGTTTGTGCTGACTGGAAATTCAAAGACTAATGAAAGGAATATTCTTACAATGGTACATCTGGCTCCTAAGCACTACTTATGTGCCTATATGCCTTATCTGAAAACTAGCCTGATAGTGATCAATCACTTACTGTTTTCATGTACCTTTAATTATTTTTTTCAGACATTTGAGGGAGTAAGACATATTCTTTTTTTATTTCAGAGAATTGCACCTGTTCAGACTTCTCTCTCCCAAATTACAAAGTTCCTAATCATTCCATCCAGTAGAAATCATATTATCAATGTCATATTTTCCTTTTAATTAAATAGCATTACTCAATTATTTGATATTAATGTATTCTTCCTGTATGATCACTTCCTCTATTCAGGGTCTAACCCTAAGCTAAGGAAAGTGTCTTATTCCTTTATATTGGGCAATTGACATGCATTTGCATTGACTGATTGATTGAAATGCTTGGAAGATCAAACCTGTGTCTCCTCAGAGATGTGATCTTCACCCTTCATACTTGGAGGAGGGCCAAATGCACCTGTGGACTGCCCATGGAAATGGAATGTCAGAGAGAGAGAGAGAGAGAGAGAAAGAGAGAGAGAGAGAGAGAAAGAGAGAGAGAGAGAAAGAGAAAGAGAGAGAGAGAGAGAGAAAGAGAGAGAGAGAGCTTGCGCACCTGACCCAAATCTCACAGTTAATCTTTGTGGGGTAATAAGATCAGAAGCTATTATAATTTCTATTTTGCAAATGAAGAAATTGAGGCACACAAAAATTAAATGACTTGCAGAATGTTAGGTAACATATAAATGGTAGAGCTAAAATTATAAATCAGAGCTCCTGGCTAATAAATATTCATTATACAATATTACTTCCTGAAAGGGACTTTAAAAGAATATATTAATGTCAAATATTAAAAAAAGACTTAACATTTTGACTTTGTCTGTACAATTATATACACTTGGTATATTATATTGGTGGTTCCTTTCCAGGTTTAACAATGGCCTTGGGAAATTCTTCCAATTCTCAAATTTCTTAATTTTTTGAATTGATAAAATAAAAATATTCTTGATATTTACAAAAAATTAAAAAAACTATTTTCAAGTTTAAAGTATTTTATAAATGTTACCTCATTTGTGATAAATGAAGGAGATCTGAAAACATATCTCTTTCTTTAGGTCATTGCTATGTAGTAGTAGAATTGTGTCTAATAGCATATTTTTCAAAATGTTTTATATAAAACACATATATATAAATAGAGAGAGACTCGGTCTTTGAAGTTTGTTGTTTATGTATAAAATGTTATGTTCTATGTTAAGAGAATGTGTTCAATTTCAAGGAACTTATCCCCTAGTAGGGGAGATAAGAGCTATACACACATATTAAAAAAGAGGTAGAAATAAAATGATCTGGGTTTTAAGGGTGGAGTAATTTTTTCAACTAGAATCTATTTTTTTGTTCACAAATGTTTGCAGAAAAATCAGCCTGGTAACTGGACATATATGTTTGTAAAATATTTTCATCATACTGATTTTGAAATAGTATAATGTAGTGGAATAAATACTAATTTTCTGGGCCAGAGGACATGTATTCAAATACTACTTTTAATGCTTGAAACATACATGACCTGGGAAAAGTTATTTAGCATTCTTGATCCTTAGCTTCCTTATGTGTAAAATGATGGATGCATATTAGGTGAAAACTGAGAACCTTTCTACCTCTATATCTATCATGCTAAAGATCATCTTTAATATAAAAACAAGGCCAAGATAGTTCTGAGCAGATTGAAAGGATAATCAGGTTAGCTGTTTATTATACTAAAACTAAATGCATGTCTTAATCTTTCACTTTCTTCCCTTTCCTATAACCTCCTGCCAAATGTACAATGTCTTGATTAGTACCTGATTATCTTTAATATGTGCCTAGAACTCTCACGTATCTATAAACCCTCAAAAACATCATAAATATAGTGCCTAATCTGAATCTTTCCCCTTCTATACTATGCTTACATTTACATTTACATTTACAGTCCTACTCCCTCTCCTGGGCCACCATCCCATATTACTAATTTCCTTTTGGACATCTTAAATTCAATATGTCTTTTTTTTAAAAAAAATAACTTTTTATTGACAAAACCCATGCCAGGGTAATTTTTTACATTATCCCTTGCACTCACTTCTGTTCCGATTTTTCCCCTCCTTCCCTCCACCCCTCCCCCAGATGGCAAGCAGTCCTTTATATGTTAAATAGATTACAGTATATCCTAGATACAATATATGTGTGCAGAACCGAACAGTTCTCTTGTTGCACAAGGGAGAATTGGATTCAGAAGGTATAAACAACTCGGGAAGAAAAACAAAAATGCAGGCAGTTTATATTCATTTCCCAGTGTTCTTTCTTTGGGTGTAGCTGCTTCTGTCCATCCTTGATCAATTGAAACTGAAATTCAATATGTCTTAAAGAGAACTAATTATGTGCACCATAGCCCACTCTTTTTTTCCTGGAATTTCCTATTATTGTTGAAGGTAATCACCAGAGTGCTAACACTTAGTAATCTCTGTCAGCCTAGGCTCTTCAATCTACCTCAGTCTATCATAGTTCAGACATGTATCACTTTTTTTTTTTATCAGACTATTACAATAGCAGGAAAATACAGGTTTAGTCTCATTCCAATATATCTTTTTTTCCTCTGGCATTGGTCTGATCTTGTCAACCAAATCCATAAACTGGTTTCCAATTGCATCTAGAAACAAATATAAATTTTACTTTTTGATATTTAAAGCTTTGCTATTACTTTTTTGATATTTCTCCTCTTCTTATATATTACTTTCTTCCAATTGTGCAACTATACTGGCCAACTTGCTCTTCTTCATATAGTAAATACTGTATGTTCTGTATGTTACTTCTATGCATTTGCACTAGCTGTCTGTTCCTTGCATAAAATGTTTTTTTTTTCTTTTCACCTTGATCTTTTTTAAATCTCTAGCTTCCTTTAATACTTATTTCAAGGTTCCCTTCCTATAGGAGATCTTCTCATATTTGTCAACTGCTAGGAACTATCTCTTTAAGGTTATCTTAACAAGTGGTAATGAATAATTTTTTGAGAAGTCAAAAAACAATAAAACAAAACCTCATTTTCCATTTGACTAATTCTACTTTGGATGTAGGAGCTCTGTCTTTGTTGTCTTCTGTGTGGGTATTTTGATCTTTCTTGTCAGCATGGTATCTTTCTATGATCAAAAATTTTTGTTGTTTGCTCATTTTCCTAACTTATCTTTTGACTTTTAACTTTTTGCTAAAGTGGGACTCTGCTTCCAGGGTAGAGGGCACACTATCCCAAACTCCAGAGTTTTGAGTAGGTGTTTTCAGAGATACTTCTATGGAAATGTAAGTTTTCAATTCTTTCTAGGTAGGATGATTTAAAGAGCTGCAAGCTCCTTTTCACCATGGGACAGGACCAGCAAAGAGACTTCTATATTTTTCTTATCAGTTGTTTGATCTCCTTACACTATGTGGTCTAAGAACTCTGCCAGCAGATGATACAGTAACTTTGAAGACCTGCTATTGATTTGCTGGTTTCTGGTCTGTGTCTGCATTCTTATGGCCTCCGCTAGACTGTCTATATTCTCACCCAGACTTATTCTGCCAATTTTTAAAGTTGTCTTTGAGTAGAACATTGTTTCACCCTGTCTTTTTGAAGGTCCTAATGCTCTTTTAGAATTTGTTTGAGGGCACTATTTAATGGTTTGATTATCTTGAGGGTTTGTGGGAGAGATAGGGAAATTCCCTGCTTTTCACTGCCATCTTGGTTCTGTCCCTAAAGCCTTAATTTCTAAGAGACAGGAAGGTGGTATTTATTTTCTTAATATCACACAGATTATATTTCTCAAAGGCAAGACTTAACTCAGGTCTTCTTGTCTCATAAGTCAGCAATATATCCAGTATGCAAAAACTGCTCATTCATTGCCATAAATTTCACTAAAAATTGGGGTCATTTGTTAACACCCCCTCTTCTGACTTATTTTACATACTTAATCACTTAAATATCATTACATACATTTATACATTGCCCCAACATCAAAAAGTGGCGCTACATGATGAATTGAACTAGCTACACTCAGGGAAAGAACTCTGGGAGATGACTATGAACCACTACATAGAATTCCCAATCCCTCTATTTTTATCCACCTGAATTTTTTATTTCCTTCAGGCTAATTGTACACTATTTCAAAGTCCAATTCTTTTTGTACAGCAAAATAGCTATATTGTATACATATATTGTATTTACTTTATACTTTAACATATTTTACATGTATTAGTCAAACTGTCATCTGGAGAAAGGGATGGGGGGAAGGAGGGGAAAAGTTGGAACAAAAGGTTTTGCAATTATCAATGCTGAAAAATTTAAAAAGCTATAATAAAAAAATAAAAATAAAAAAAGTGGTGCTACTTCATGCAAAAACCATATTCTTACTTTGTGGTCTTGATTCCATCCCATCCTTTCTCATATATTCTAGTAACTTGCTCCTTCTATTGCCCCCTCTTTTCTTTGCTAATTATCAGTTTGCTATTTACTGTCTCTTTCCCTGCTGCTCATACATGTCTGAATTTCTCCCATCTTTAAAATCTTCACTTCATTCTCTCATTCTCTCCAAGTGTCATTCTATGTCTTCCTGCTTTTCAAAGACAAATTCAAAAAGTCATCTTCACTAATTTTTGTACTCTTACTTCTGAAGTTCTTGTGACCTGCTTTCTGATCTCATCACTCAAGTAAAATTGTTTTCCTTTAAGATGACCATTTCATAACTGCAAAGATTTATCATCTTTTACCTATCAATAAATATTTAATACTATTACCATCTCCTCTTCTTGAATACTCTCTCATCTCTTGGTGTCTTTTAGAATGTTCTACTTTTGGTCTATTTGGACTCGAGAATATCCTTTTATACGATTTAGAAAATGATTATTTTTATTGCACTATTACTCTCAGAGTTCTAAGTACTTTTTATATTCTTGACAATCTCATCAACTATCATGGATGGGTCTTATTATTAGCTTTATTTATCTATATACCCAATCTCACTCTCTGTTTTTAATTCTAGTTCTTTCATCACCTATTGGAAATCTTGTAGATATCTCTAACTCAACACATATAAAGAGGAAGTCAAAACCTTGCTCCAAATGCTTCATAAATTATCAATTACTTTTAAGGATGCTACTGATTTTCTAGTCATGCAGGTTTGCAACCTTGGGAGCTTTCATGAGTCTTCCTTTTCTCTTACCCTCATCCAATATCCAATTACTTGTTAAATCATAACAATTATTTTTCTATAACATATCTACCAGCTGAGTCCTATTTTTCTGCAGAGATGGCTACCATTCTTGTTCAAGTATTCAACAACTATCTCCTGGAAAATTTCAATAGTTTACCCTTTGGTTTTCCTTCCTCAAATTTTTTCTCTCAGCTTTATTCACAAAGCTAATACAGTGATTATCCTAAAGTAGATGTCAAATAATATCACTTGTCTCAAGAAATTCCAATGGATTTCTATAGGCTCTAGCAGTTAAATTTCTTCATGTGATTTTTATAGTTTTTTTATAGTCTAAATCAGACATTTTTTCTTAAAAAAATGTTTTTTAAAACACATTACTTTAAGAATCATGTTGGGAGAGAAAAAATTAGAACAAAAGGGAAAAACAATGGCAGAGAAAAAAAAATGGTTCTTTTTCTAGATGTAGATGCCATTTTTCTGTCCAAAATCTATTGGTATAGCTTTGAATCACTAAACCAAGTCTTCATAGTTGATCATCACACATACTTGTTATTGTGTACAATGTATTCCTGGTTCTACTTGTCTTGCTCAGGATCAGTTCATGTAAATTTTCCCCAAGCTTTTCTAAAATCAGTTTGTTCACCATTTTTACAGAACCATATCTTTGTATTCCATTATCTTTGTATATTACGTGTTAGTCATTTCCCCATTGATGGGCATCCACTCCTTTTCCAATTCTTTGCTACCACAAAAAGAGCTGCTACAAACATTTTTGCACAACTGGAATGGGTCCTGTACCCTCTTTTATGATTTCCTTGGGATATAGACCTAATAATGGCATTGCTGGATCAAAGTGTATGCACAGTTTGATAGACCTTTTGGCATAATTCCCAGATTACTCTTCAGAATGGTTGGATCATTTTACAACTCTACCAGCAATACACTAGTGTACCAGTTTTCTGACATTCCATGCAACGGCTATCATTATCTTTTCCTATCATCTTAGCCAAACTAAGAGGTGTAAAGTGGTAACTCAGAATTTGCATTTTTCTAATCAATAGTGACCTACAATATTTTTTATATGATTATAGATGGCTTTAATTTCATCATCTGACAATTTTCTATTCATATCCTTTGACCATTTATCAATTGGGGAATGAATTGTAATTTTTATTTTATTTTTTGTTACAGCCTTTTTACTTTCAAAACATATGGATGGATAATTTTTCAATATTGATCCTTGCAAAACTCTGTATTCCAAATTTCCCCCCCCCAAAACCTCCCCCAGATGTATACATCTTAAAATATATGTTAAATGCAACATTTGTAAAAATATTTTTGTGGCACAAGAAAAATCAAATCAAAAAAGGAAAAAATGAGAAAGAAAACAAATTGCAAGCAAACAACAACAAAAAGAGTGAAAATGCTATGATGTGATACACACTCAGTTTCCATAGTCCTCTCTTTAGGTGTAGATGGCTCTTTTCATCAAAAGATCATTGGAATTGGCCTCAATCATGTCATAGTTGGAAAGAGTCATGTCCATCAGAATAATCATTGTATACTATAGCTGTTACCTTGTATAATGATGTTCTGGTTCTGCTCATTTCACTTAGCATTAGTTCATGTAAGTTTCTCCAGGTCTATCTAAATTCATCCTGCTGAGAATTTCTTATAGAACAATAATATTCTATAAAATTCATATGCAATAACTTATTCAGCCATTCTCCAACTGATGGGCATCCTCTCAATTAATAACTTGTATTTTTAGAACTTTGACTCACTTCTTTATATATTTTAGAAAAACTCTCTGTAAAGATTTTTCCCAGCTTTGTACTTCCTTTTTAACTTTATTTCTGTTGGGTTTGTTTGTATAAAATCTTATTAGTTTAATGTAATCGAAGTTGTCCATTTTACCTTTTATAATGTTGTCGATTTTTTCTTTGGAGATAAATTACTTCCTTCTCCAAAGATCTGAAAGATAAACTACTCCTTGTACTCATAATTTCTTTATGGTATCATCCTTTTTACCCAAAGATTATAATATGATTTCTGTTGGTTTTCTTATTGATATGATCAATTATGGTAATTCTTTTGCTGATATTGAACCAGCTCTGCATTTCTGGTATAAATCGCTCTTGGTAAAAGTGTGTTATCCTGCTGATAATTTATTGCAATATCTTTGGTAACATTTTATTTAAAATTTTTGCATCAATATCCATTAAGCAGATTTGTCTATAATTTTCTTTCTCTGTTTTGGCCTTTCCTGGTTTAGGTATCAGTGCCATATTTGTGTCATAGAAGGAATTTGGCAGTACTCTTTCTTTACCTATTTTTCCAAATAGTTTACATACTTAGATATACTTACATACTTCATTAATGACTTGTTCATTTATTTTTCTAAAATGGGACTAAGTAATTTATTTCCTCTTCTGTTAACCTGGATAATTTATATTTTCATAAATATTCCTACATTTAAGTTAGATTCTCAGATTTGCTGCCATACAATTCTAATCATTGCTTTAATTTCCTTTTCATTGGTGGTAAGTTCACCTCTTTCATTTTTGATGGTTGTGATTTTTTTTCCTTTCCTTTTTCAGATCAAATTAACCAAAGGTTCATCTATTTTTTTTGTTTTGCTCATAAAACCCAATCTAGTTTTATTATTTAGTTCAATAGTTTTCTTAGTTTCTATTTTGTTAATCTCTCCTTTAAGTTTCAGAATTTATAACTTGGTATTGGGTTTTTAAAAATTTATTCTTTTTTTTAACTTATTTAGTTGCATGCCTAATTCATTGATTTCATCTTTTCCTATTTTGTTGATGTACCTAGTTGGAGATATAAAATGTCCCCTAAGAACTGTTGTGACCTCATCCCATAGAGTTTGGTATGTTGTCTCATTATTGTCATTCTCTTGAATCAAATTATTTATTGTTTTTGTGATTTGTTGTTTGACTCACTCAATGTTTCAAATTAGCTTATTTAATTTCCAATTGGTTTTTAGTCTATCTTTCCCTGGCCCTTTATTGAATATAATGTTATTGCATTGGGGTATGAAGAGGAAGCATTTACTATTTCTGCTTTCCTGCAATTATTTGTGAGGTTTTTCATGCCCTAATACATATTCAATTTTTGTGCAGATACCATGTACTACCATGAAAAAAAAAACATATTCCTATTGAATTTTCTCCAGAGGTATATCATATCTAGGTTTTCTAGGATCCTATTAACTTGACTAGTTTTTTTCTTGTTTATTTTGTATCTGATTCTGAGAAGGGAAACTTGAGGTCCCCCACTAGAATAGTTTTGCTGTCTATTTCTTCATGTAACTGGCTTAAAATCTTCTCTAGGAATTTCCTGCTCTACCACTTGATGCATACACATTTGGTATTCTTACTACTTCATTATTTATGCTACCTTTTAGCAAAATGTACTTTCCTTCCTTATCTCTTTTTACTTTTGCTTTATCTGAGATCAGAATTGTTACCCTTGATTTTTTTTTAACTTCAGCTAAAACATAATAAATTCTGTTTCAGCCTTTTATGTTTACTCTGTATGTGTCTCTCTTTGTTAAATGTATTTTTTTCAACAACATATTGTAGGATTCAATTTTTTAATTCACTCTGCTATTTACTTCCATTTAAGGGTGAGTTTATCCCATTGACATTCACAGTTATGATGACCAGCTCTGTATTGCTCTCTATCCAATTTTCTTCCCTGTATCTACTTTTGTTCTCTCTTTCCACCCTTTCCTCACTTGTATTTTGACCCATCACATCTTCTCCTATGACACCTTTTCCCTTCTCTTATTAATGTTTTTTAACCTGCCCTGCTAACTTATCTTCTATCAACCCTCCCCACTTCTTATCGTTTTCCCCCTAGAGTTTCTGCTTTCCCTTCCTTCCTGTCCCTCCATTTTCTTTTCCTCTTCTACTTCTCCTACTTCTTTATATACTTAGATGAATTTCTATAATTAACTGAATGATTAAGTTATTTCCTCTTATAGCCTAAACTGATGAGATCTAGTGTCAGACAATACTCATCCCCTCCCTTCTTTCTCTTTATTATAATAGTCTTTCCCACCTTTTCATGTGATCTACTTTGTCCCATTATAGCTCTCCTTTCCTCTTTTTCCTGTATAGACTCTTTCCCACTCCTTAATATCTTTTTACTTTAATACCACCACATAAGAGTCTATTCACAAGCACATCTTCAATCTATGTGATGCCCCTCCTTTGTCGGCTCCAGTGCCATATGCAGTTTTAAAGAATTATATCATTTTCCCATCTAGGAATGTACACAGTTTAACCTTTAAATAATATATATTTTTTGACTTCTGTATTTGTATATTAAAATTTCTGTTTAGTTGTGTTTTTTCAATAGAAATATTTAAAAATCTCTTGCTTCCTTGAAGCTCCATAGCTTCCCCTGAAAGATGATGCTGAATCTCACTAGGTAGTTAATTCTTCTTGAACTGAAGTCAATATTAGGATATTTATTTCATTATAGCTCAAAAAAAGTCAGAAAGAATTATTTTATTTAAATAATTAATTTTATACTTTCCTGAGTAATTTTTACATGAAAAGCAGTTAAATCACTTTCAGAAGATTCAGCAAAACCAGGCAAATGAAATTACAACAAGTTCTGGAACAATTATTTCCATAACTAAGATTTTTTAAAAAGCAAAATTGCTTATGATAACTTTATGATATCTAATTTTCTCAATATTTGTATATTCTGATATTCACTTACATCAAATTACCCATGTTCCTTCAAAGAATAACAAATATGATATACACACATATCTACAAAAAATCCCTGCTATACCATAAAAAAATTTAACAGTGAAAATGATATTAGAGATAATTTAGTTCTGTCCCTTCATTTTGGAATTAAAGAAATTGAGGCTCAGAGAGTAAAATGAATTTGCCTTAAGTACTGTAGGTTATAGCTTACCAATGATACGACAAGAACTGGAATCTACATTAAGTCATTTTCCTAAATACATATATACATATATGTGGCATATGTACATACATAGATATGTGTATATACATATATATGTGTGTGTATATATGTATTTCTACATATACATACATATGTGTGTATATATGTATATATACATTATACAAACACATACATGTACACACATAAAATATATATATTTGACAGACTCAACTATTAATACAGATATCAGAGTTTTGAATCTTAAGGTAATTGACATTAAATCTTCAAGAACAAACTTTCTTATTTCTTTCTAATTCTCTTTATTTTTCAAGAAATTCTCACTTGATCCAATTAATTTACCATGGTTCATTTTAAGAAGTTTTCATCTTCTTAATTACAGAGTCCCAGTAACTGAGACATGTCTGCTATATTATGACTAGGGTAGCATTTGGGAACTTGAGTTTTCTCTATATTCCTTGCTCTGATTCTCCCCTTCTCTATTTTCTCTGTGTAAATAATTGCCCAAATAAGATATTATTATGCTTTTATTCTTCTCTCCCAAGATTTTCCAGAATAGAAATTCTTCTTGTTTTTAACCCCACCTTGTCTACAATATTATTTTCCTGTAGTGGTGAGTTTGTTGAAACTTCAAATCTACTTTAATATTAAATCTTTTTGCTCTTTCATAACAAATGTAATTTGCAGTAAATAAGGATTTTTGACAATTCATGGATACCTTTTTCTTACATTCTATCACTAGTTAGATAGAAAGATTTTGTTACCTTTATGACTTCTAGAAAAGTGGATATGAAGATACATCCCCATATCTTATGTGACAAAAGTGAAAGTCAGTTCCACTATATCTGCATGCCTAAGCATATCTTAGTCTTAGAGATCCTGCGAATATATATCTATCTATATCTATAACTACATCTATATCTATAAATACACATTTATAGATATAGATGTAGTTATAGATATATCTATGTCTATGTATGTATATTTATATATCATAAATTTGCTTAAAAATAAAAAGTTTTAAAGGAACAGTGTGGGATAGGATAGGTGTGTGTGTGAGTACATGTTTAAATGCTTTAGAAAACCTGAAAGTTCTTCCTCTGATTTGCTTATCCAATTATCCAATTTGCTTACCCAAATCCAATTTGATAAGACTGTTTTGTTCAGAATACTAATGCCATTTTTGTTTTGACTTGTCTGCTATAAAGGGTATAATAAAATGTCAGACACTAAACACATTCTAGGGGGGGCAAGTGTGAAGAGAATTTTTGGAAAGTAAAGGATTTCAATTACCCAGTCAAAATTTTTTATTATCTACCATATGCTAAGCAATGGGGATGCGAATATAATGAAGAAAATATTCCTTTATCTTGTATTTACCAAATTTCTTTGATTTGCTGCAGAGGATGACAATGTATCTAATTAGTATGAAAGAAGTAGTTCTTTTTGGGAAGCCCAAGAGAAATAAGCTGGCATGTGTCTCTATCTCTGCTTCTAAAACTTTGGCTAATTACGTGAAAGTAATATACCTATATTTGATAATGTATGCCACTGGATAATACAATTGCAGAAGTTAAATCTCTCATATTTCAATGTTAATTGGTTGGAAGGTCCTATTTTCTTATGAATTTTCCTTCTCCAGACTTTGAAATCTCAATTTAGATAAACAATATATACTGAAACATATTATCCAGTTTATTTCTGTGCATAATAACCATCCTCTATGACAGAAGGGAAAATATTAAGTATAATGTATTCAACATTAATAGAATTAAGTGATAAAACATGTTAGGAAGTACAGTACTTGGTGATTCAGATGTAGTTATTTCCAATTATCATTGAAAATGGGTGAATATAATATGATCTCTGGATACATCAAATGATTAATTTTATTGAAAAAGACATGTTTAATAATCATGCTGAATTATTTATTAGAAATGAAGCCTATTGGTCTTGGTACATAATATGCCAATAGACTTACTTTAAAAATGGTGATACTTTTTATGATTTCATGAAAGCTTTTATTGAAAGAGACAATAAATGAAAGAGCTGAGAGATTCCATTTCTTATCATTCCACAATATTGTGTAACTTGATTAAAATAGATTTTTTTAACCACATGTCTTCTATTTCCATTTCAAAAAAAAAAAGAGAAAAGAAAAAAAAAAAGAAATGTTATTTTAGGAACTATTATGAATTAGGGCAATGGCCCTCCTTATCCATGTTCATGGTGTTGGGAAAAAAATCCCAAAATGCAAAAAGAAAGTGAAGGCATCTTTTGTTTCCCCAGAAAGATAGGATCTTAGAGTCTTATCTTAGAAAATTAAAAAAAAAATGATAATATAGCTTTGTATAATTTTATTTGGGCCAATCATGTGATTATAATTTAATGAATTTTATGAATTGGCTGCCTTTACCAGCCAAGAGAAATGATCAGTGAAGGCATTTCTTTTATGGAACCCCCAAGTAGAAAATGTGCTGAAATGGAAATTGGTTTGGAGTAGAGAAACTCCAGTAAACATGCTATATGAAAGCTGCTGAGCTTGGAAATGCCCCGAGGTGGGATAGGGTATTCTTATTTCCCTTTTACAGTATTAGTAAAAATCTCAAATGCACTGTTCTTTCTATCCTTGTGGGCTGGTTTCCTAAAACCACATGCTGCCAAATTTACTAAGAATCCTCATACATCAAAACACAAACCATTTATTTCCACTTTCTTCTAGATGAAAATTGCCTAGTTTGATTGAGACTTACAGTCTGCCGGGAAAACGACGGTACGGACACAAGCAAATTCAAAATAAATACAAAGTAAGAGGGGGGAGGGAAAAGGGATAGCACCGAAGGGAGGCAACATCGACCCTGAGTCTTAAAGGATGCTGGGAATCCCAAGAGGCAAAAGCAAGGCCGGAGGGCGCTGGAGCCTGGGTAAGAGCCCGGGCAGGCTGAGGAGGGGGCCTTCACCGCCGGAGAAGCCCCTCGGCGAGGACGTGGCTAAGGGAAGGAGCCAGGACTCCTGGCCAGGGGCAGATGGGGCTGAATCCTTTCCATGTATCATACTTGAGGAGGCAGCTGGACTGCGGGGGGAGGGCTGGCCACAGAGGCAGGAACATGGTTCGAATGCTGCTTTTGCCCTTCAGTGGCTGGGACCCTTCCTGGTTCCTTGGACACCCTTCCAATACTGGACATTACGAGCAGATGCTTCTCACTGATAACTCATCCCCTCGAGGAAAGGAGAAGCTGGGGTGCTGCCATGGGAAGGGGCCTGGTGAGAGGGTAGCTCTGCAGCTGGGGGGCGCTCCACATCCTGCCTCAGTTTCCTCACTGAGAACACGGGCGAAGGCCCCCTTTGGCTGACAGGAGGAGGGAGTGAGGGGCCGTGGGGGGAGGGGGACACTTTGTAAAGCTAAAGAAAGCCAAAAAAAAAAAAAAAAAAAAAAAAAAAAAAAAGGGTGGCCTCTTTCTCTTCAGCGAGGCGGCCGAGCGGGTGCGTGTTGCTAACCGGGATCGGGGTCGGCAGCGGGGCCAGGAGCACGAAGCCAGGGGGCGCAGCGTTGCAGAGATGCAGATCTTTGTGAAGACCCTGACGGGCAAGACTATCACTCTTGAGGTCGAACCCAGTGATACTATCGAGAATGTCAAAGCCAAAATCCAGGACAAGGAAGGTATCCCTCCAGATCAACAACGTCTGATTTTTGCTGGAAAACAGCTAGAAGATGGCCGGACTCTCTCCGACTACAACATCCAGAAAGAGTCCACTCTGCACTTGGTGCTGCGTCTTCGAGGAGGCATCATTGAGCCTTCCCTTCGCCAGCTGGCCCAGAAGTACAACTGTGACAAGATGATCTGCCGCAAGTGTTACGCCCGCCAGCGCAATCAGTGTCAACTAAGGAACTCCATGACTTGGGTCTGGAGAAGATGGGAATACCCCAATAAATAACTTTACTGGCAGGGACCCTATGATTTGAGTGCCAATGCCCATCCCCACCTATCCCCACCTCAAAATAAAAACTACATGGCAAAGCAGATTGCCAACCAGGCTACCATTATAACTGGAAAGTATATTAGGGTTGAAAGATAACTTAGGCCAGGAAATCTAGTTATATAAAACTGATGTCTAATGAGAAAAAGTAGTTGCTAGAGTTTTATATGAAATTTTACAAAAAACCCCCAAAACAATCAAAAGCCAACATTTTAGTATAATATGAATTGTCTAATATAATAGAATCTTTAATACTTTCTCCATTATCATTATTTCTTAAATGAACTATTTATCAAAAACTATTTATTTTTAATAAATATTTATTTTTTAAAGAAATATTAAAACTTAGTAATATATAGTAGCTTCTACAAGAGATGCAAAAATAAGTCATAAAGAAGTTGTATAATTTATATTCAGAGGATTATATTCATACACAAACAACTATATTATAAATTTTTAAAAAAAGATTGAAAAAAATGCATTGCTATCATGCTATATTCCAATCCTGGATTACCTCCTCACTATCTGCCTACTATGTACAAAAAAAAATAAAAAATAATAATTAGTATAGATTATAGCATTTATATAATGCTATATTTCTAAATATTATAAGTACATATACTCTAATAGTTTTGGCTTATTAATTATAGAGTAGAACAAAATGTCAGGCACTTAATAAACCCCAGGAGGAAAAGAGTGAAGAGAATTTCAAAAAATAAAGGATTTTGATTTTATATACACACAAACATACAGGCACAGATATACATACATACAACATATTTGCAAAGTACTTACCACAGTACCTGGTGTGTAAGTGTGTTTGTGTAGTATATTACTATATTTATGTGTGTATGTGTGTGAAAAAGGGCAGCTAGTGGCACATTGAAGAGGATGAGGTCTAGAGTTAAGAATAATCATATTCTGTATTCAGATCTGGTCTCAGACATTCACTAGATCTATAGCCCTGGACAAGTCACTTAACCCTATTCACCTCAGTTCCCTAACTGTAAAACGAGTTAGAGAAGGAAATGGCAAATCATCCCTTTATCTTTGACAAGAAAATTACCAAGGACGTGAAGAGTAGAACAGATTGAAAGAAAGGAACAACATTTGTGTGTGTATGTATATGTATCCATGTATGCATGCATGTATGAATACACTACACAAGGTTACATGGCTAGTAATTATCTGAAACATTATTTAAACTTTAAACTCAAGCTTTTCCTATGCAAGGCCCAAAAAAGTAGAATCTTTTCTTGCTGTGGAAATGAAGAAAAGCTTCATTGTAATATTGAAGATAAGCCTTGGACATAAATTCAGAAGTGTTGTATCCTTTGGTTTTATGTGCATTAGCACTGTGTGTTTATAATAGTAGTTCACCTAATGTTTGCTATAGTGAATGAAATGATTATCTTAATGGATAAAGATGAACAGTGCTAGAGAGATAAAAGATAATTCTATTGCATCAATTAGCAATCATTTACTACGTGCCTCAAGTTAAAAAAAATCATCTGCTTCTATGCAACTACAAATTCTGTGAGGGATCATGATACACATACAAACAAATACAAACATGTAAATAAAATCTTTGGAAGGAACATCAAGTATGATAAGGTAAATAAAGAAGAATATATATGAAAAGCTGTGCTAGAGCTGGGTGGTGACAAATTTTAAAAATTAGGAAGTTTGTCACATATTTTAAAAAATATTTATTTTATTCTGAATTTAAGAAATAAAACAAGCATAACCATAACATAGCATAGAAAAAAAGAAAGATGATTGTGCATGAAACTCCAAATCTATTATGTAAAAGTGCTATTGCTTTTAAATATATAAAAATTATGTTGTACCTTTTTTTCCCTCTTTTTTTCTATTTTCCCTCCTCCCTGTTCCCCATTTTCTTTTAAAAATTCTTTGTTACAAAGCACAGATCACTAGGTAGTGGAAAGGGGAGAAATTAAAGTTATCTAACAAAATCATAAATTAAAATAAGATTTTTTAAAAATATTGTAGCCTATTTCCAATAATTCAACACAATGAGATATAAAAGAAAAAAATAGCTTGATTTCTTAAAGATTCTGATGAAAATTAACTATAAAGATATATAATGGTAGTAAAAATGAGTGAGGCAATTATACAGTGGACAGAGAGCTAAATGAGGACTCAAAAAGACCTGAGTGCAAAAGTAGCCTTACACAATTATTGGTTATATGATCTTGGATAAGCCACTTAACCCCTGTCTACCTCAGTTTCTTTGGATGTAAATTTGAGATAATAGAATCTCCTATATCCCAAAATAAATAGATAATGTATAAAAAGAGTGGTGTGCATATTAATGTACTATGCATTTAATCATCATTGTCACTATTATATTTCTTCTCATTGTACTAAAGCTCTAAAACAAAAAATTATTTCAATTATTCTACTAAGGGTATTCACGATCTGTGTTTGTGAGGAAAGAGAGAGAATATTCACCAAAAACATTTATCAAGTATTATATATTCCAAATGCTTTTCATTGGAATACAAATAGAGACAAAGAATAGTACTTGACCTCAAGGGGCTTACAACCAAATGGAAGGAGACAATGTACATATAAAGTTAGAATAAATTGCATACAGGATAAATAGGAAATAATTAATAGGGAGAAGATACTAGAATTAAAAATTGGTAAGTAAAGTTTTCTGTAAGAAATAGGATGTTAGTTGGGAATTAAAGAAAGATAGTGAAGTCAGTTAGTGAACTTGAGAAGGGAGATTATTCCCATTTTGGGAAAACAGCCAGAGAAAATGTGCAGAACTGAGAGTTGGAATATCTTGTTCACAGATCAGCAAAGAAGGAAGTGTCACTGGCTTGAAGATTACATGGAGGAGAGCAAGGTATAAGAATATTGAAGAGGTAGGAAAATGCTAGGTTATGAAAAGCTTTGACTACCAAACAGAACAATTTGTATTTGATCCTTGAAATGATAGAGGCATGATTCTGTTTTTGTTGTTGTTGCTTGTTTTATTTGTTTCTTTGTTTTAAGTGAGTAGCAAAGTGATATAATCTCATCTATGCTTTAAGAAAATCACTTTGGTGGTGGATGGATTCAGGCAACTCATTAGCAGTTTATTGCAATAGTCCAGGCAGGAAGTGATAATGAATTGCACCAATATTCTGTCAATGTCAGAGGAAAAAATGGGGCTGTATACAAGAGATGCTGCTTAGGTAAAATTGACAGGCCTTGGCAATAGTTCGGTTAACAGAGGAATGAGATTGCGAGAGACAGTGAGGATTTAAGGATAATTTATAGGAATGGAGAAAATGGGAAGATGGTCTACAGAAATCTGGAAGGTGAGTGGAAAGCATTTTTTTTGGGAAAGATAATGAATTCTGTTTGGGACAAGTTGACTTTAAGATGTTTACTGGATATCTAGTTTGAGATATTTGAAAGGGAATTGGAGATTTAAGATTGAAAGTCAGCAGAGAAATAGGGATATGCTAGATAGTTTTAAGAACCATTGGCATAAAATATTTACATCCATAGGAACTGATAAAATTATGAAGTGAAGTAGAAAGATAGAAGCTGAAGAACCAAGAGAAAGAAAAACAAAGATAAAAAGAAAGAGAATGCTGTTGTTTCCTTTTAACATAAAGTTAATATTTAAATATATTTTATTTTGAATTTTATGTCCAGGCTACAATTCAAATTAATATCCAAAACTGATATGGTTTTTATTTATCTTCCTTTTATATTGCTCAATAAATATCCACTTGACCATAATTACATATAATCATTAAATTAAATTAATTCTGGCCTTTTATTAAGCACAATTCCTTCTGAAAAATAATTATTTAAATAAATTTATTTATTTTTAATACACATTGCATTATGAATCATGTGGAAAGAGAAAAATTAGAAGATAAGGGAAAAACCATGGGAGAAATTTAAAAAAAAGAAAAAAGAAAAAAGTGAACATAGCATGTGTTGATTTACATTCAGTTTCCTTAGTTCTTTTTCTAGAAGCAGATGACATTTTCTGTCCAAAGTCTATTGGAATTCTAATTAAAAGAGAAAAAGAAGGAAATTATATCTTGCTAAAGGGTAGCATAGATGATGAAGCAATATCAATATTAATCATATATGCACCAAGTGGTATAACATCTAACTTCTTAAAGGAGAAGTTTAGAGTTACAAGAAGAAATAGACAACAAAACTATAATAGTGGGTGATCTCAACCTTGTACTCTCAGAATTAGATAAATCAAACCACAAAACATATAAAAAAGAAATTAAAGAGGTAAATAGAATATTAGAAAAATTAGGTATGATAGATCTTTGGAGAAAACTAATGGTGACAGAAAGGAGTATACTTTCTTCTTAGCCATTCATGGAATACAAAAATTGACCATATATTAGGACGCCAAAACCTCAAAATTAAATGCAGGAAGGCAGAAATAGTAAATATTTTCTTTTTAGATCATGATGCAACAAAAATTACATTAAATAGAAGGCCAGGGGAAAATAGACCAAAAAGTAATTAAACTAAATAATCGTATCCTAGAGAATGATTGGATGAGATAGCAAATGACAGATATAATTAGTAATTTCATTCAAGAGAATGACAATAATGAGACAACATATCAAAATTTGTGGGACAAGCCAAAGTGATATTAAGATGAAATTTTATATCTCTAGATGCTTACTTGCATAAAATAGAGAAAGAGGAGATCAGTGAATTGGGCTTTCAACTAAAAAACCTAGAAAAACAGCAAACTAACCCCCCCCCCCAATTAAATACCAAATTTGAAATTCTAAAAATAAGAGATTAATAAAATTGAAAGTAAAAGAAAAACTAGGGGCAGAGCCAAGATGGCCAAGAAGGCACTTTCTAAGCTCCTCTCTTACTCTCACTATCAATATTCTATCCAGCCTCAAAATAGGGCTTGATTGCTACAACTCATAAAGATTATAAGTACAACAACTCACCAGCCTAAGATTATCTGAAATCTCACCAGAAAAGGTTTGTTCTGAGGAGCTTGAGAGAAGATAAGAGCAGGCAGGGAGAGAACTAGAGGCAGAGTGAAATCCCAAACAAGAAGTGAGAGCACAGATAGCAGCACAACAATACTCCAATCCACAGCATGGGATTTTTCCTTGGGGCAGTTGAGAATTTGCACTGCCTCTAATCTGCACAGTGTGGGGCTCATTTTGGGGCAATAGAACTTTCACAGGGAGATTTGCTTCTGGGCAGAGACTTCAGGTCCCAGTGGGGCTGTTAGCTAGGTCAGCTGCCTATACCCACAGCCCAACAAGGGACTCTGGCCTGGGGCAGTGACACTTTCACCACTTAGTCTCGATCCTTAGGGCAGTTGCTAAATCACAAAGTGGTTCTCCTTTGGGCTAAATCACCCATGCTAAATCACCTCTGGTTCAAGGAGGGGGAAACTTTCACTCAGAACACTTTGGAAGCCGGTTTACATCTCTCCCTGCTTTTCAGAGGAAGCTGGTAACCCCCTTGCCCTGAAGGCATACCCTAAAGGCTTTAAAAAATGAATAAAAAAATGAAAAGGATGATCAATAGCTTCTATACAGAAAAAGAGTAGCTCTGCAACCCTGAAGAGACTAATAGCAAACAGTCACCAGAAAATACCCCAAAGGGGAATGTTACCTGTTCCCTTTTACATAACACTCTCAAAGAAGAGGCTACTAAAAGTCTCAAAAGAGAGTTAGAAGAAAAATGGGGAAAAGAAAGAGAAGCTTTGAAATATTAATTGGAAAAGGTAAAAAAATCTCTGGAAAGTAAGATTTGTGAAAAAGAAAGTAAGATTTTGTAAACAAGAAAGTAAGGTTTGTGGATTGGCAAAGACAAAGAACTTGCAAGAAAGTAGGATCTGTGAATTGGAAAAAGAAACTAATTCACTAAAAACAATTCATTTAAAAACTCAATTGAATATATACAGAAAGAAGTAAAAAAAGCTATGAAGAAAATAATTCATTAAAAATCAGAACTGAACAAATAGAAACTAATGATGCATTGAGACAGAAAGAATCAGTCAAGCAAAACCAAAAAAAAAATGATAAATTGGGGAAAAAAACATGAAATATCTACTTGGAAAAGTGACAGACCTGGAAAATAGATCTAGGAGAGATAATCTGAGGATTATTGGACTTTCCGAAAATTATGATGAAAAAAGGAGCCTAGATACTATTTTACAAGAAATGATCAAAAAGAACTGTCCAGAGGTAATAGAATCAGAAGGTAAAATAGGCATTGGAATAATTCATCGAACATCTTCCGAAAAAGACCCTAAAATAAAAACTCCAATGAATATTGTGGCCAAATTTCAGAACTATCAGATTAAGGAAAAAATATTACAAGCAGCTAGGAGAAAATGATTTAAATACCGAGGTGCCACAATAAGGATCACCCAAGATTTGGCTGCCTCCACACTAAAAGATCGAAGGGCCTGGAATCTAATATTCCGAAAGGCAAAAGAACTTGGAATACAGCCAAGAATAAACTACCCAGATAAGCTGAGCATTTTCTTCCAGGGAAGAGGATGGACATTTAATGAAACAGATGAATTCCATTTGTTTCTAAAGAAAAAAAACCAGAATTAAACAAAAAAACTTGATCTCCAACCATAGGACTCAAGAGATGCAGAAAAGGTAAAAGGAACTCTTGAGAATTTATTTCTGTTGTGGATATACAAAAAGACTACATGTATAACTTGATTTTATTGATATAACATAAAAAAAAGGGAAGTAGAAATGGAAAAGGGATAATGTCAGAAAAGGGGGAAAGAGAGGATAAAAAGAGAAGAGGCAAAGGAAACATCATATCTGAGCGAACTCAGAGATGGGAAGGAACATTGTTTGAATCTTACTTTCATCAGAGTTGGCTCAAAGAGAAAATAATTGACATACTTGTTTTACAGAAAATCTTCTCTTGTCTCATTAAAAAGGGGGAGAGGAAAAGGAAAAAGAAAAAGAGTAATAGGGGAAGGTTACAAGAAAGGGGAAGAGATTCAAAGTGGGGGAGGGAGGGATCTTAAAGAGAGTGAAGGGCATGATACAAGTGGGGCACATAAGTTTAAAACTGGGAAAAAAGGTTAGGGGGGGCAAGTAAAAGAAAAACATAATCTGGGGATAACAAGATGGCAGGAAATACATAATTAGTCATTTTAACTGTAAATGTGAATGGGATGAACTCTCCCATAAAGCGGTGGTGGATAGCAGACTGGATCAAAAGTCAGAACCCCACAATATGCTGTTTACAGGAAACATATTTAAAGCAGGAAGATACATACAGAGTAAAGGTAAAAGGCTGGAGCAGAATCTATTATGCTTCGGGTGAAGTCAAAAAAAGCAGGGGTAGCCATCCTTATCTCAGATCAAGCAAATGCAGAAATTGATCTAATCAAAAGAGATAAGGAAGGAAACTATATCTTGCTAAAGGGTAGCATAAACAATGAAGAAATATCAATACTAAACATATATGCACCAAGTGGTATAGCATCTAGCTTCCTAAAGGAGAAGTTAAGAGATTTGCAAGAAGAAATAGACAAGAAAACTGTAATAGTGGGAGATCTCAACCTCACACTCTCAGAATTAGACAAATCAAACCACAAAACAAATAAGAAAGAAATTAAAGAAGTAAATATAATATTAGAAAAATTAGGTATGATAGATCTTTGGAGAAAACTGAATGGAGACAGAAAGGAATATACTTTCTTCTCAGCAGTCCATGGAACCTATTCAAAAATTGAGCATATATTAGGACACAAAGACTTCAAAATTAAATGCAGGAAGGCAGAAATAGTAAATGCTTTCTTTTCAGACCACAATGCAATAAAAACTACATTCAACAAAAAGTTAGGGGTAAATACACCAAAAAGTAATTGGAAACTAAATAATCTCATCTTAAAGAATGATTGGATGAAACAGCAAATTGTAGACACAATTAATAATTTCACTCAAGATAATGACAATGATGAAACATCATACTAAAATTTGTGGGATGCAGCCAAAGCAGTAATAAGGGGAAATTTTATATCTTTAGAGGCTTACTTGAATAAAATAGAGAAAGAGAAGATCAGTGAACTATGCTTGCAACTTAAAAAGCTAGAAAAAGACCAAATTGAAAATCCTCAATCAAATACTAAACTTGAAATTCTAAAATTAAAAGGAGAAATTAAAGTATTGAAAGTAAAAAAAAAATTGAACTAATAAATAAAACTAAGAGTGGTTCTATGAAAAAACCCAATAAAATAGATAAGCTTTTGGTAAATCTGATTAGAAAAAGGAGGGAGGAAAATCAAATTAGTAGTCTTAAAGATGAAAAGGGAGAACTTTCCACCAATGAAGAGTAAATTAGAGAAATAATAAGGAGTTACTTTGCCCAACTTTATGCCAATAAATTTGATAACCTAAATCAAATGGATGACTACCTCCAAAAATATAGGCTTCCCAGATTAATAAAGCAGGAAATAAATTGCTTGAATAGTCCCATTTCAGAAAAAAAGAAATAGAACAAGCTACTAATCAACTCCCTAAGAAAAAATCCCCAGGATCAGATGGATTTACATGTGAATTCTATCAAACATTTAAAGAACAATTAACCCCAATGCTATGTAAATTATTTGATAAAATAGGGAATGAAGGAGTTCTACCAAATTCCTTTTATAACACAGACATGTGTTATAAACCATGGTATATAAACCAGGCAGGCTGAAAACAGAGAAAGAAAATTATAGACCAATCTCCCTAATGAATGTTGATGCTAAAATCTTAAATAAGATATTAGCAAAAAGACTACAGAAAATCATCCCCAGGATAATACACTATGATCAAGTAGGATTTATACCAGGAATGCAGGACTGGTTCAATATTAGGAAAACTATCAGTATAATTGGCCATATTAATAACCAAATAAACAAAAACCATATGATCATCTCAATAGATGCAGAAAAAGCATTTGATAAAATCCAACATCCATTTCTATTAAAAACACTTGAGAATATAGGAATAAATGGACTTTTCCTTAAAATAATCAGCAGCATCTATTTAAAATGATCAGTAAGCATCACATGTAATGGGGAAAAACTGCAACAATTCTCAATAAGATCAGGAGTGAAATAAGGCTGCCCACTATCATCATTATTATTCAATATTGTATTAGAAATGCTAGCCTTGGCAACAAGAGTTGAGAAAGAGATTAAAGTAATTAGAGTAGGTAATTAGGACACCAAACTCTCACTCTTTGCAGATGATATGTTGGTATACTTAGAGAACTCCAGATATTCTATTAAAAAGTTATTATTGCTAATAATAATATTTGCACACACTATGTTCAACAAAGTTGCAGGTTACAAAATAAACCCACATAAGCCATCAGCATTCTTATATATCACTAACAAAATCCAACAATCAGTTACAAAGACAAATTCCATTTAAAGTAACTACTGACAGTATAAAATACTTAGAAATCTATCTACCAAGGGAAAATCAGAAACTTTATGAGCAAAACTACAAAACACTTTACACACAAATGAAGTCTGATCTAACCAATTGTAAAAATATTAAATGCTCTTGGATAGGGTGAACAAATATAATAAAGATGACAATACTACCTAAACTAATCTGTTTAGCGCTATACCAATAAGACTTCCAAAAAACTATTTTAATATCCTAGAAAAAATAACAACAAAGTTCATATGGAAAAACAAAAGGTCAAGAATTTCAAGGGAATTAATGAAAAAAAAATCAAATGTAGGTGGCTTAGTTGTACCAGATCTAAAATTATATTACATATCAGCAGTTACCAAAACCATTTGGTATTGGCTAAAGAATAGATTAGTTGATCAATGGAATAGGGTCATTTCCAAAATATATAAAGAATTGACTCTAATTTATAAGAAATCAAGCCATTCTCCAATTGATAAATGGTCAAAGGATATGAACAGACAATTCTCAGAAG
Organism: Antechinus flavipes; assembly: GCF_016432865.1. Classification (NCBI taxonomy): domain Eukaryota; kingdom Metazoa; phylum Chordata; class Mammalia; order Dasyuromorphia; family Dasyuridae; genus Antechinus; species Antechinus flavipes. The sequence goes on from NC_067398.1 coordinate 531,640,282, forward strand.
AAGAAATTGAAACTATTTATAGACATATGAAAAGATACTCCAAGTCATTATTAATCAGAGAAATGCGAATTAAAACAACTCTGAGATACCACTACACACCTGTCAGACTGGCTAGAATGACAGGGAAAGATAATGTGGAATGTTGGAGGGGAAGTGGGAAAATAGGGACACTAATACATTGTTGGTGGAATTGGGAATACATCCAACAATTCTGGAAAGCAATTTGGAATGATGCTCAAAAAGTTATCAAACTGTGCATACCCTTGGATCCAGCAGTGTTACTACTGAGCTTATATCCCAAAGAGATCATAAAGAAGGGAAAGGGATGTGTATGTGCACGAATGTTTGTGGCAGCCCTCTTTGTAGTGGCCAGAAACTGGAAACTGAGTGGATGCCCATCAATTGGAGAATGGCTGAATAAATTATGGTATATGAATATTGTGGAATATTATTGTTCTTTAAGAAATGACCAACAGGATGATTTCAGAAAGGCCTGGAGAGACTTACATGAACTGATGCTGAGTGAAATGAGCAAGGCCAGGAGATCTTTATATACTTCAACAACAATACTATATGATGATCAATTCTGATGGACCTGGACATCTTCAGCACTGAGATGAATCAAATCAGTTCCAATGGAGCAGTAATGAACTGAACCCGCAAAAAGAATCTGGGAGATGACTAAGAACCATTACATTGAATTCCCAATCCCTACATTTTTGCCTGCCTGCATTTTGGATTTCCTTCACAGGCTAATTGAACAATATTTCAGAGTCCGATTCTTTTTGTACAGCAAAATAATGGTTTGGTCATGTATACTTATTGTGTATGTCATTTTATACTTTAATATATTTAACATCTATTGGTCATCCTGCTATCTAGGGAAGGGGGGAGAGGGAAGGAGGGGAAAAATTGGAACAAAAGGTTTGGCAATTGTCAATGTTATAAAATCACCCCTACATATAACTTGTAAATAAAAAGCTATGAAATTAAAAAAAAACAGAAAAACAAATGAATTAATAAATAAAACTAAGAGTTAGTTTTATGAAAAAAAAAACCCAGCAACATAGATAAACCTTTAGTTAATTTGATTAGAAAAAGGAAAGAAAAGAAATCAAATTGTTAGTCTCAAAAATGAAAAGGGAGAACTTTAGACCAATGAAGAAGAAATTAGAGCAATAATTAGAAGTTACTTTGCCCAACTTTATGCCAATAAATTTGATAATCTAAGTGAAATGTAGGAATATCTACAAAAAATATAGATTACCAGATTAACAGAAGAGAAAATAAATTACTTAAATAGTCCCATTTTAGAAAAAGAAATAGAACAATCTATTAATCAACTCCTTAAGAATAAATCCAAAGGACCAAATGGATTTACATGTGAATTCTACCAAACATTTGAAGAATAATTAATTCCAATACTATATAGAATTATTTGAAAAAACAGAGAAAAAAAGGACTCCTATCAAATTCCTTTTATGACACAGACATAGTACTGATATCTAAAGTAGGTAGGATGAAAACAGAGAAAGAAAATTATAGACCAATCTACCTAATGAATATTGATGCAAAAATCTTAAATAAATGTGAGCAAAGAGGGGCACCTAGGGAATGCAGTGGATAAAGCACCGTCCTGAATTCAGGAGGACCTGAGTTCAAATCTGGCTTCAAATACTTAACACTTCCTAGCTGTGTGACCTTGAACAGGTCACTTAATCCCAATTGCCTCAGCAAAAAGAAAGAAAGAAATATTAGCAAAGAGATTGCAGAAACTCATGCTCCAGATAATGCATCATGACCAAGTAGGATTTATACTAGAAATTCAGGGCTGGTTCAATATTAGGAAAACTGTTAGCATAACTGACTCTATCAATAACTACATTAACAAAAAGCATATGATTATCTCAATAGATGCAGAAAAAGCATTTGATAAAATGCCATATCCATTCCTATTAAAAACTCTAGCAAGTATAGGAATAAGTGGACTCTTCCTTAAATTAGTCACTAGCATCTATTTAAAACCATCAGCTAATAAAATATGTAATGGAGATAAACTGGAACCATTCCCAATAAGATCAGGGGTGCAACAAAGTTGCCCACTATCACCATTACTATTGGATTAGAAATGCTAGCTTTGGCAATGAGAGAAGAAAAAGAGATTAAAAGAATTAGAGTAGATAATGAGGAAATCAAATTATCACTCTTTGCAGAAGATATGATGGTATATTTAGAGAACCATATAGAGCAAAAAACTATTAGCAATAATTCACAACTTTAGCTAAATTCCAAGATACAAAATAAATCCACATAAATCATCAGCATTTTTATACATCACTAACAAACTCAAACACCAAGAAATATGAAAATATTCATTTAAAATGACTGTTGATAATGTAATATATTTGAGAATCTATCTGCCAAGGGAAAGTCAGGAACTATAAGAGCAAAACTATAAAGCCCTTTTCACACAAATAAAGTCAGATCTAAACAATTGGAAAAATATCAAGTGCTCTTGGAGAGATCCAGCAAATATAATAAAAATTACAATAGTAATTAAACTAATCTATTTATTTAGTGCTATATAAATCAAATTCCTAAGAAACTATTTTATTAACCTAGGGAAAAAAATAATAAAATTCACCTGGAAGAACAAAAGGTCAAGAATTTCAAGGGAATCAATTTTTAAAAAGCAAAAGAAGGTAGCGTAGCTGTAGCAGATCTAAAATTATATTATAAAGCAGTGGTCATCAAAACCATTTAATACTGGCTAAGAAATAGACCAGTTGAGCAATGGAATTTGTTAGGTTCACAGGACAAAATAGTCAATAACTATAGCAATGTAGCATTTGACAAACCCAAAGATCCCAGATTTGAAATAAGAATTCACTATTTGACAAAAACTGGTGGTAAAATTGGAAACTAGTATGGCAGAAAATAGGCATTGACCTATATCTAACAACTGAATACCAAGATATGGTCAAAATGGGTTCATGATCTAGACATAAAGAATGATATTATAAATTAGAAAAATATAAGATAATTTACCTCTCAGACCTGTGGTGGAGGAAAGAATTTCTGGCCAAAGAAGAACTAGAGATCATTATTGATCACAAAATAGATAATTTTGATTACATTAAGTTAAAAATTTTTGTATAAAGAAAACTAATGCAGACAAGATTAGAAGGGAAGCAATAAACTGGGAAACAGTTTTACATTCAAAGGTTTTGATAAAGGCTTTATTTCTAAAATATATAGAGAATTGACTCAAGTTTATAAGAAATCAAACTATTTTCCATTTGATAAATGGCCAAAGGATGTGAACAGACAATTTGCAGATGAAAAATTAAAACTTTTCTAGTCATATGAAAAGATGCTCCAAATCATTATTAATCAGAGAAATGCAAGTTAAGACAATTCTGAGATATTCCTACACATCTATCAGATTGGCTAAGATGACAGGAAAAGACAATAATGGATGCTGGAGGGGAATGTGGGAAAACTGGGTCAGTGATACATTGTTGGCAGTCTGTTAATGGGTCCAATCATTCTGGAGAGCAATTTCTAACCATACTCAGAAAGATATTAAACTGCATTTACTTTGATTCAGCAGTGTTTCTATTGAAGAGATCTCTTCAAGGAGGGAAAGGGCCCCACATGTGCAAAAATGTTTGTGGCAGCCCTTTTTGTAGTGGCTAGAAACTGGAAACTGAATTGGATGCCCATGAATTGGAGAAAAGTTGATTAAATTATGGTATATGAATGTTATGGAATGTTATTGTTCTGTAAGAAATTACCAACAGGATTTCAGAGGGACCTGGAGAGACTTACATGAACTAATGCTAAGTGAAATGAGCAGAACCAGGTGATCATTATACACAGCAACAACAAGTTTATCTGATTATCAATTCTAATGTATGTGGCTATCTTCAAAAATGAGATAATTCAAACCAGTTCTAATTGTTCATTGATGAAGAGAACCATCTACATCCAGAGAAAGGACTATGGAAATTGAGTGTGGACCATAATATAGCATTTTCATTCTGTTGTTATTTGCTTGCATTTTATTTTCTTTGTCAGGTTGTTTTTTCCTTCTTGATCCAATTTTTCTTGTGAAGCAAGATAACTATATAAATTTGTATACATATATTGAATTTCACAAATATTTGAACATGTTTATCATGTATTAAACTACCTGCCAGCTGGGTGGGTGAGGAGAAGGAGGGGAAAATTTGGAACAGAAGATTTTACAAGGGTTAATGTTGAAAAATTACCTATGCATGTGTTTTGTAAATTTAAAAAATGACTGAAAGTCCTCTATTTTACTGAATGACCACTTTTTTTTCTGAAGGATTATATGCAATTTTGGGAGGTTATTATTAATTGTAATCCTAGAATTTTTTGCTTTTTGGTTATATTATATTTCAGGTCCTCCAATCCTTTACTATAGAAACTGATAAATCTTGTTTCATCCTGATCTGGGCTCCACTATATTTGAATTGTATCCTTGTGGAACCTTGTACCTTTTCCCCTTGATCTGGAAATTCCAGAATTTGGCTATAAGATTCCTGCAAATTTTCACTGTGGGATTTCTTTCAAGATGTAATCAGTAGATTTTTTTTCCAATTTTCTATTTAACCCTATGTTTCTTGAATATCAGGAAATTTTTTTCATCATAATTTCTTGAAAGATGATGTTTAAGTTCTTTTTTTGATCATGGCTTTCAGGAAAACTAATAATTTTTAAATTATCTCCCCAGGATATATTTTTCAGATCACTTTGCTTTCCATTGAGATATTTCATATTGTTTTCTATTTTTTCATCCTTTTGATTTTGTTTTATTGTAGCTTGATTTCTCATAAAGTCATTAACTCCCTTTTGTTCAATTCTAATTCTTTTTTTAATTATAGCTTTTTATTTACAAGATATATGCATGGGTAATTTTTCAACATTGAAAATTGTCAAACCTTTTGTTCCAATTTTCCCCCTCCTTCCTCTAACCCCCTTCCCCAGATGGCAGGTAGACCAATACATATTAAATATGTTAAAGTATATGTTAAAAACAATATATGTGTACTTGTCCATATAGTTATTTTGCTATACATAAAGAATCAGACATTGAAATAATGTACAATTAACCTGTGAAGGAAATAAAAAATGCAGGCAGACAAACATAGAGGGATTGGGAATTCAATGTAGTGGTTCATACTCATTTCCCAGAATTCTTTCGCTGGGTGTAGCTGGTTCAATTCATTACTGCTCCATTGGAACTGATTTGATTCATCTCATTGCTGAAGATGGCCAGGTCCATCAGAATTGATCATCATATAGTATTGGTGTTGAAATATATAATGGTCTCCTGGTCCTACTCATTTCATTCAGCATTAGTTCATGTAAGTCTCTCCAGGCCTTTCTGAAATCATTCTGCTGGTCATTTCTTACAGAACAATAATATTCCATAATATTCATATATCACAATTTATTCAGTCATTCTCCAATTGATGGGCATACACTCAATTTACAATTTCTGGCCACTACAAACAAGGCTGCCACAAACATTTTGGCACATACAGGTCCCTTTCCCTTCTTTAGTATCTCTTTGGGGTATAAGCCCAGTAGAAACACTGCTGGATCAAAGGGTATGCACAGTTTGATAACTTTTTGAGCATAGTTTCAAATGTTCTCCAAATGGCTGGATATATCCACAATTCCACCAACAATGTATCAGTATCCCTGTTTTCCCACATCCCCTCCAACATTCCGCATTATCTTTTCCTGTCATTCTAGCCAATCTGACAGGTGTGTAATGGTATCTCAGAGTTGTCTTAATTTGCATTTCTCTGATTAATAATGACTTGGAGCATCTTTTCATACGGCTGGAAATAGTTTTAATTTCTTCATCTGAGAATTGTCTATTCATATCCTTTGACCATTTATCAATTGGAGAATGGCCCAATTTCTTATAAATTAGAGTCAATCCTCTATATATTTTGGAAATGAGGTTTTTATCAGAACCTTTGACTGTAAAAATATTTTCCCATTTTATTGCTTCCCTTCTAATCTTGTCTGTATTGGTTTTGTTTATACAAAAACTTTTCAATTTGATATAAGCAAAGTTTTCTATTTTGTTCAATTCTAATTCTTAAAGAATTATTTTCCTAAGTGAATTTTTGTACCTCTTTTCCATTTGGTCAGTTTTGCTTTTGAAGGCATTCTCATTAGCTTTTTGTTTTTCCTTTTGCATTGCTCTCATTTCTCTTCTCAATATTTCCTCTATCTCTTACTTGATTTTCAAAATTCTCTTTGAGTTTTTCCATAGCCTAACAATTCTTATTTTTCTTGGGGGTTTTGAATATAAAAGCTTTGTTATTGTCTTCTGAGTGTGTATTTTGTTCATCCTAATCATCATAGTAACTTTCTAATACCAGAATTTTTTTTCTCTTGTTTGCTCATTTTTCCAGCCTATTACTTGGCTTTTAACTCTTTGTTAAGAAACAAAACAAAACAAAACAAAACCAAAAAAAACTCTGTTTCTAGGGGGGAAGTGTAAAGTCCAAAGTTTCAGGGACATTGTGCAGTTGTTTTCAGAGATCCTTTTTATGAACCTAACCAGAACTACTCTTTTCTGCCTGAAACTGTGAAAAGCATCACTGCTCCATTATAGGTATAAGTTCTAATGCATGAAAGCAATGATGTGCTGGTGAAGAGGCTTCTTTCTCATCAGCTATTCAAACACATTACTATCTCTGCATTGGGCCCTCCAGAAGCTACTGCCATTGCCACTGCTGTCACTTTTTTTTTTTCCTCTTTGCCATTTGTACCTATTTTTCCTACTAAAATTTTTTCTCTGCATTTACTGCTATTATCATTGCTGATGATTTTCCAAGGCTTTCTCACTCTAGTGAGACTAACCTTTCTTGCCAACCTCCAACGGATTGTTGGTGATATCTGAGATGAGAGCTTGGGAAACAACTAGTGCTACTGAGGATTTAGAGGTTCCAAGATCCATTGCTTCTTTGCTGAGGCCTGGGGCCAGTATATTCCCAAACTGGTTCAACAAAACTTTCCTGATGACCTTCTATGTAGTCTTCAGTTGGAAAATTGTTCCACTCCAATTCTCTGTGTGTTTCAAAACTCTAAAATTTGTTTAGAGTCATTATTTAAAAGTATTTGAAGGGATTTCTGGGAGAGTCTGCTGAGTCCCTGCCTTTACCATCTTGGTTCTACCCTCTTTTAGCATGATTTTGAACCCAAGTCTTTCTGACTACAGTTCTTGCTTTCTCTCTACTATCCCAACTAATTGCCATTTTAGAGAGGAGCACTATACAAGAAATAGGGAACACTATCAGAATGATTGGACTCCATTGGATTATTGATCCTATGAATGAAATCTCAAGGGTCATATAAAGCAACTCCATCACTTTAAAAATGAGGAAACTGAATTCCAGAGATGTTTACACAAGCAGTGAGTGGCAAAACCAGGACTCAATCTAAAATCCAATTACTCTAGTTTTAACTTTCTGATCATATTAATATAAAGTTTGTGTTCTTCATTCTGGATGTCATATTATAAAAGGGATGTTGGTAAACTGTAGTGTACTGAGAAGGCAACCAATATGTTGAAATTTCATATGAGACCTTGATAAAGAAACTGGGAAGTGAAAAGAAAGCTCAAAGTAACATGTAATTTGACTTCATATGTCTGAAAATCTATCTTGTGGGAAAAAATTTGATTTTAGTAGGAAAAATAGGTACAAATGGCAAAGAGGAAAATTAGGTTTAATTAAGATCTTGTTTCTAAACAATTAAATTTTTTTTTTTGAAAATGGAATGGTACCTCAGAAGGTATTGAGTTCAATGAAAGACAAAAGACAAAATGCCTGAAGAATTCAAACTTCTGAAGATAGTATTTTACCAAGCAATTAATGTCAATTGCCTAACAAATTGTAAGCCAGACCCTTTCCCAACTTAGGGAATACATGTAGAAATAGATTTTTATAAATGAAAAACAATTAATTAAATGCAGTCAGTTAATTAAAGGGAACAAATTAACCAAGATACAACATTAAGTAACTTGATTTTTTAGTGGAGAAAAGATTAGAGTCTTGAGAAATGAGAATTCTAGAGAAATGAACAGGTATAATTTCCTGAAAACAGAAAAAGAGGTGTTTGTGAACAGTCAAAAGAAACATGGAAACAATGACTAATCAATCCATGGTCAATTTTCAGATAAGGCATATGAGTTGTTTGAGATGTATAATTATGAGAAAACTCTTTCCATCTTACTTTGGATCTGACTGAGTTTCTGGTCAGCATAACCTAGATCACTGGTTAAGGATCTCTAAAAAAGGAGAGGTTGTACAGCTTTCTAGCTATTTATTGGTAGGTTCAAAAAAGGTTTTCTACCAATTCCCACAATTGAACAAATTTTTCTCATAGAACGGAAATTGAAGCAAATTGTAATTGAATAAAAGGGAACTATGTTACCTTCAGAATTAAGGCACAAGAAGGGGTTAGTGTGGTTCACTTAATTTCTACAATTAACCTAACTCCCTCAATTCCTTTTATTTTTATACCTTTTGATTCAGAGGAGGAGTAGGCAGTCCTTCTTCCAGTAACAAAATGTAATATAATTTAGTACAATCTCTTAAATTTTGGTCCTCTAAATCTGAAACTTCAGAGAATTTCAGTTTTTATATTCTACTTACTATTTCTATCTTTGCCTAAATACTGTGTATGTCATATGATAATTTAAGAAAAATATATGACAATGTATTTTCTAACAATAAAATTAATTCTTCTATCTTTAAAATTATTTGACAGTTCTTTAAAATGGAGAAAATTATTTCCCATATATATTATCTAAGGAGGCTTATCTCTGAGCTTCTTGGGTTTTTTAACTAGACAATCTATAAAACCATGGGACTACAGTTAATGAGACCTGAGTTCAAATTCCACCTCAAACACTTAGTAGTTGTGTTTGACTTTGGACAAGTCACTAAATTTCAATTTACCTCAGTTTCTTCATTTGTAAAATGCAGATAATTCTAACCTCCCAAGGTTATTGTGTAGATTACATAACATAATATATGCAAAGCACTTAACACAGTACCTGTAAATTGGTAGGCAGTTTATAAATGGTATTGTCTTTATCATTATTTTTACTTTTACATACATTCTATAATTTTGATGGGTGAGTGGTCTTTCAAAACTCTATGGCTCTCACTTCAGTGGAGCCATATAGGCAATATTTAGCTTTTTGGCTGTAAGTTAATAGAAGAGTCCTGAATAAATCTTTCCCTATATATTATGATAGAGACAATTAAGTCTAAGTGAGTTTTAATTTCTTCTTTTGGAACCACAGCATATTTTATTTCTATTTATCATTTTCATGATTTGTGTGAATAAATGAAAGTTGGTGCTATTAACAATCCAATTAAGCAATTTTCTATAGATTAGTGGCACTTAACCCATCACAATCTTGTAAATTTGCAAAAAAAACTCTCCACTGCTCAGGTTTAAATAATTTTTTTCTAATTAATAATTTTGCTAAAGGGATGCCCTTTTATTAGTAGGAATATTATATATATATATATATATATATATATATATATATATATATATATTATATATATATATATTCTTGGCTGCAAATAAAAAAAAAAACAAACATGAACTAGAAACTAATATCACACTGAGCAAGGAAAAGAAAAACTGACTTCTTTTTCTGAATTGTATTGGCTCCCCCCCTTTTATTCCAAAATCTCTGTGAGCCAAAGTATTTTTTTTGTTGTTGTTGAAATTGTTCCTAAGCTTTAGAGAAAGACTGAATACAAAAAGCCAAGGTTTAATTTCAAAGTCTGGTTACCTTACCTTCTCAATGTTGCAATTGTGTGTGTGTGTGTGTGTGTGTGTGTGTGTGTGTGTGTGTGTGTGGTCTGTTGGCAAAGTATTATTTTTTTGTATCTGCACATTGAATAATGAGTATGACCCTTATTTAGTAGAAGTCAGTTTTAAAGGAATGAGAGCTTTTAGTAGTAAGATTTTAAGTTTCCAGTATATTGGGTATTTGGGTCAAATTTTGAATAGTTATTTAATATTCTCTTTTCATTCTGAATTTAAGTACTTTTAATGAAAATGGTAAAGAATATAAACAATAAAAGTCTTTCTACCCAAGATTTTATTGAAAATGGAGAGAATTCATATTAAATGCATGACTCTATAATGAATCAAGGCACTATTGTTTAACATGGAACTGGCAAAATATAATAAGAATATTTGCAACCAAAAGTGAATGAAAACTGGATCCCAAATTGGAGTATTATTTTGTTTAACTATTGTCTTTTATTGTTTTGTTATTCCATTTTGCTGAACAATGAGTTTAGACATTTCCCTTTCAGCTAACATTTCCTTAGATCAAGGTATATATTTTTTTCTGAAAAACAAAAGAAAACAAAACAAGACTTTAAACATGCATATCCACAGGATATAAAGCAAATATATAACCTAGATAAAATTGAATTTTATCACTTGAAATTCTTAGGTCATAATTCCAAAACTGAAAATCAACAATCTCTGAAACTATAATTCCTAGGTCTGTGTATATCTGTTAGGGAAAGTAGAGACTGGGATGTGAGAAAAAGAAAAGCACAAAAACTCTGAATGCCTTAATTTTGAAAATATAGCTTCATCAAAAACTATATAAATACTTATGTGGAAACAAAGTCTTCTATAAAAATGATCATCTAAATATTTGAATTGTACCCTGTAAAGCTGAGAGTTAATCTAGTTTAAGTAAATGTGTGCAAAACTCCTTGGCAGCCAGAAACTATCAAATCTCAATGTCTTAGATGACAGAAAAGCATTTAGGATATTGAAACTGAGACAAGAGAATGGGGAAAAGATCACTGTAATTTAAAAATAACTTTAAAACTTAAAGATCCATATCATTTTGGTTATTATTGTATAGTTCTGTTGCTTGTCGATTATCATTTGCCATATGCTACAGCACAAATCGTAAACTTACTGATGTGTTTCAAAACCGCTTTCTCTAATTCAAAAATATTGCTATATATGACTCATTTTATAGTAGTCATAAAACATTGAGAAATATCTTAAAATAATGAAGCAATGAAATGCTTTTATACCTTTGTGGGTAATTTTTCAAATGTTGTGAGATCATGTGTGTTAAAGTCTTTCAGTACAAAAACCTAGATGTTCACTGCAAACAAAAATGAAAATCCCTTGGAAGCAAGCTGATTAAGATCTCACCTGCCACTAGCATTGCTTTGGTCTTATATCTAGAGATCTCATTTAAAGTCTTTACTTTTTGGCCTTGTGGAGTTTGACAGTAAAATAGAAGATGAGCATCCTGGCAATATCCCTCCCTCCCCTGTCTGAGAAGATATAACAATGTATACTCTATAAGTTAGGGACATTAAACTGTTTTTGGTAATATGAGCAAGTGCTTTTCTCTAGAAGAATGAAGATAATAGTGGTGGCAGGAACTCCTTAGCAGAAGAATCTTCAGAAGAGTTAGAAGGTCCAGCCAGCTAAATACCACTGGTGCAGAGGGGGCAATGATCTAAGGCCTTGCCCAACTCAGCCTTGATTAGATTTTCGTTATGAGGAATTGAAAAGGCCTTAAAGTCTTAGATGGATTAATTGACTAAATAGTCAGGCTAAGATAGCTTCTTGGGGTATCTATATACAAAAGGCAGGGCATAAGTGGGCAGCTGAATACTCATCCAGACACACACAGTGAGATAATCCCAGAATATGAATTTATAGCAATCAAGATAAAAGTAATAATCATTTTAATAGAGGTTGATTTCTATTCCTAACTCCAATTGTCAATAAATACAGAATCAGTTTTAAGCTCACCTTGAATATGCTGCTAGTCTTGCTGAACACCAGCAACAATGAAGCTGCACTCAGTAAGATTAGACAATGATCATTCTGATGGACATGGCTCTTGTCATCAGTGAGGTGATTCAGAACAGTCCCAATGGTCTTGTGATGAAGAAAGTCATTTGCACCCAGAGAGAGCACAGTGAAGACTGAATGTGGAGCACAACATAATATTTTCACTCTTTTTGTTTTCTTTTTCATTTTTTCCCCCTTTGGATCTGATTTTTCTTGTGCAGCATGATATTTGTGGAAATACATATAGAGTAATTTCACATTTGACATATATTGGATTATTTGTCAATTTGTGGGGCAAGGAAAGGAAAATTTGAGGATAGGGTTTTATAGAGGTGAATGCCAAAAATTATTCATTTAAAGATTTTGAAAATAAAAGGCTATAATTTAAAAAAATCTGTAATAAATCCAATCAGGACTAAACTCATTATTTCACATACTGTTTTATAAGTTGACTTTATTCAGGCATTCAGTAAATGGAGTTAAAAATTTGCTGGAAATATTTTATTTATTTCCTAACTTAACTTTTTTTTAAGAAAGAAAGAGGAGAGCCTGAACTAGAGATGCTGGACTGATATCGTAGATTTTAACTTCTGAGGACTTAAAATATTGAAAGATTAGTTTTGTTTGAATTGGATGTTTTACTATTGTGTGACATAGAATTAGAATAGTTTATTTGTCACTAGAATTTTGAGGAATTTGTGGGGTCTTTGAGAGTTGATGCTTGATGAACTGATGCAGGTCACTTTCAAATTTATATTGTTGGAACCTGGTGCTACCAATGTGGTAAACTAATCTGGGTCATGTAAATAATGAATTCATTCAGTTCATTTAATCCCGATATAATCTTTAAAGCCAAGAAGGAAAAAGGAAGAAAGAGAACATTTACTAAGGATTTACTACAAACCAGACACTATGCTAAGTATTTTACAAACATTATCTCATTTATTCCTGACAACAACCTTCTAAAGTAGGTGATATTATTATACTTGTTTTACAGTTGAGGAAATGAGGCAAGCAAAAGCTAATTGACTTCTCATGATCACAGAGCCTAGTAAATATCTGAGGACAAATTTGAATTCAGATCTTCCTTACTCTAGCTTTAGTGCGCTTTGTACTATGCCATCTAACTACTATAAGAAGCAGTTATCTGCTGGATTTGGACTTTGCAACATGCTTCTCTTCAGGTACTAGAGTGTATTCCTCCAAGACATATTTGTTTTTTTTTTTTTTAACTATCCAAACATATCTATTAATTATTTAGTACATGTAAAAGCAAATCACAATGTTTCTGGGCCTCAGTTTCCTTATTTGTAAAATGAGATAATTTGTCCTGATAAACCCTTAAGTTCTCTTTCTGCTCTAAACCTGTGCCTTCTTAGAGAAGTTGTAGAACACATTGACAAGAACATTAAACAATGTTAGAATATCTGTATTGTTTGGTTCAAGATATGGCTATACCTTTTGGAGATATAGTTTTGTATAAATCATTTGATTTCTTTGCTTCTCAATTTTCTCATGTATTGAAAATGAACCTTTAATTTGAACTATTTAAACTTCTATTTTTTCTAGATTGCTCCAACAAGGAGATTGCTCCAAGAACTGTCCACCTCAACTCACATATAGCAGCAGATTATGAATAGATGTTTATTGAATTGAATTAAAGATTGATTGAGATAATAAATAAAAAATACTAAATTTAAATAGTTATTATCTTGTCTCATTTTGAGGTATTTTCCCAGATGCCAACTATTCTATTATGCACAATAAATATATCTAATAAATACCCATTGCTTATGTTTTTAAAAGCTATTATTCCGTTCTCTGTCTTATTTTTCAACTTTGAGATAAAAAAGAATTGATTAACCATGCTATTCAAAAGGCTAAGGAAAACAAAAGTGATTTAAAGTTATAATGAGGAAAAGAAGCAATCAAAGAAGAAAAAAATCACCATTAGGGATTATCAGGACAACAGCAGACAATTGGATGATGGCAGAGCTATTAAATTTTATTTTATTTTTTTTTTTTTGCAAAAGAGAATATTTATTAGACATGACAGGGAATAACAACAGCTACAACAAAATTAGTGAATAAGAATTTGGTGTCCAAGCTAAGTAACAACTAAGAAAAGTCAGCATTCTTTGATGAACTGAGGTCAATTGGACAAGATGAAACATCCCTGTGTTCTTAAATTGAGTTAGTAGATATGATTGCTACTCCACCATTGGTAAATTTTTCAAGATTCTGAGAGCAGGAACATTGAAGCATAAAAGGTTTTCATAAATTTTTATCTGATTTTCTGAAAATTAAGTAGAATCTACAAGACTAATCAGTTCTACTAATAATCCAGGGCCTTTCAGGGAATGTATTATTAAAGAGGCAGTAGCTTGGTGGCAAAATGGATTGAATATTATTATGGGAAGATGGCATTTTCTCTCCAAAGTTTATTGGGATTGCTTTGGATCACTGAATTGCAGAGAAGAACCAAGTCCTTCATAATTGATCATTATATATTCTTGCTGTTATTTTGTACAATGTATTCCTGGTTCTGCTTGTTTTTCACTTAGCATAAGTTCATGTAAATCTTTCCAGGTATTTCTATAAACAGATTGTTCATCACGTTTTATAGAACAATAATGTTCTCTTAGATTTGTGTACTAAAATTTGTTTAGCCATTTCCTGACTGATGGGCATCCACTCCTTTTCCAATTCTTTGCTAACACAAAAAGAGCTGCTACAAACATTTTTGTACATATGGGTCCTTTTTGCTCCTTCATGATTTCCTTAGGATACAGACCCAGTAATGACACTGCTAGATCAATGGGTATACACAGTTTTATAATCCTTTGGGCATAATTCAGTTTGCTCTTCAGAATGGTTGAATCATTTCACAACTCCACCAACAAAGCATTACTCTAACAGATTTTCCATATCCCCATCCAACATTTATCATCATCTTTTCCTGTAATCTTAACCAATCTGACAGGTGTGAGGTGGTACTTCAGTGTTTTTTTTTTTTTTTTTTTAACTTGTATTTTTCTAATCAATAGTGGCTTAGAGCATTTTTATATAACTACAAATGACTTTAATTTCATTATCTGAAAATTGTTGGTTCATATCCTTTGATCACTTATCAATTGGGGAATGCCTCTTATTCTTACAAATTTAACACAGTTCTTTATATATTTTAGAAATGGGACTTTTATCAGACACTGGCTGGCTATAACGATTTTTTCCCAGCTTTGTAATTCTTTTTTAATCTTGTTTGTGCAAAATCTTTTCAATTTAATGTAATCAGCATTGTCCATTTTATCTTTCATAATGTTCTCTAGTTTTTTGGTGATAAATTCCTTCAGTGATCTGACAGGTAAATGATCACTTGTTCTCCTAATGTGTTTATGGTATCATCCTTTATTCCCAAATCATGTGTCTGTTTTGATTCTATTTTGGTATGGGGTGTGAGATATAAATCTATGCCAATTTTCTGACATATTGTTTCCAGTTTTCCCAGCAATTTTTGTCAAATAGTGAGTTCTTATTCCAGAAGCAGCAGTTTGGAGATTATCAAATATTAGATTTCTATAGGCCTTGATTATTGTGTCATGTGTATCTATCTATTCCACTGATCCACCACTTTATTTATTAGCCAGTACCAAATGGTTTTGATGACTGCTGCTTTATTCTATAGTTTTATATTTTGTACTGCTAAGCCACCATCCTTTGTATTTTTTTCATTAATACCCTTGATATTCTTGACCTTTTATTCTTCCAGATGAATGGTGTTATGATTTTTCCTAGTTCTATAAAATAATGTTTTGGTAGTTTGATTGGCATAGTACATAGTAGACCAATTTAGTCATTGTCATTTTTATTATATTAGCTCAGTCTAGCCATGAAAAATTGACATTTTCAATTTTTTAGAATTGATTTTATTTGTGTGTTTTGTAATTGTGTTTATGTAGTTCTTGTATTTTTCTTAGCAGGTAGACTGTCCAATTATTTTATTTTGTCATTGGTAATTTTAAATGGAATTTCTCTTTCTATCTTTTGCTGATTGGCTTTGTCAGTAATATATAAAAATGCTGATAATTTGTGTAAGTTTATTTTATATCCTGCAACTTTGCTAACGCTGTGAATTATTTCCAGTAAGTTTTTGGATAATTTTCTAAGATTCTCTAATTTTATTATCATATCATCTGCAAAGAGTGATAGTTTTATTTCCTCATTGTCTATTCTAATTCCATCCATTTCTTTTTCTTTTTTATCGGTAAAGCCAACATTTCGAGTACAATGTTGAATAATAATGGTGATAATGGATATCCTTGTTTCACCTCTGATGTTACTGGGAATGCCTCCAGCTTCTCTCCATTACAAATAATGCTTGTTGCAGGTTTTAGAAAGATACTACTTATTATTTTAAGGAAGGCTTCCTTTATCCCTGTGCTCACTAGTGTTTTTAATAGGAATGGGTTCTGTATTTTGTCAAAAGATTTTTCTGTATCTATTGAAATTATCATATGAATTCTGTTGGTTTTGTTATTGATATGGTCAATTATGGTAATAGTTTTTCTGATATTGAACCAGCCCTGAATTCCTGGCATACATCCTACCTAGTCATAGTGTATTATCCTGGACATAAGTTGCTGTAATCTCTTTGCTAATATTTTATTTAAAAATTTTACATCAATATTCATTGGAGAGACTGGTCTGTAATTTTCTTTCTTTGTTTTGGCCCTTCCTGGTTTAGCTATCAGTATCATATTTGTGTCATAGAAGGAATTTGTCAGTATTCCTTCTTTATCTACTTTTCCAAATATTTTACAAAGTATTGGAATTAATTGTTTTTTAAATGTTTGGTAGAATTCACTTGGGAATCCATTTGGGTCTGGAAATTTTTTTCTCAGTGATTTCATTAATGACTTATTAAATTTCTTTTTCTAAAATGGGATTATTTAAGTATTTTTTTCCTCTTCAATTAACCTGGGAAATTTGTATTTTTGTGAATATTCATCCATTTCAATCAGTTTTCAGATTTGTTGCCATAGAATTATTCAAAATAGCTCTTAATTATTGCTTTAATATCTTTTTCATTGCTGAGGAGTTTACTCCTTTCATTTTTTATGTTGGTGATTTGGTTTTTTGCTTTCCATTTTTTGATCAAATTAACCAAAAGTTTATCTCTTTTGGTAGTTTGTTTATAAAATCATCTCTTGATTTTGTTTATTAGTTCAATAGTTTTCTTAATCTCTATTTTATTAATATCTCCTTTCAGTTTCAAAATTTCTAATTTGGTATTTAATTTGAGGTTTTTAATTTTGTTTCTAGCTTAATTGCATACTGAATTTATTGATCTTCTTTTTCTCTATTTTATTTATGTAATTATTGAGAGATACAAAATTTCTCCTAAGAAGTGTTTTGGCTGCATCTCATAGGTTTTGGCATGTTTCATTATTGCCAGTTTTTGGATGAAATTATGATTTGTTTTTGTGATTTGTTCTTTGATTCATTTATTCCTTAGAATTAGATGATTTAATTTCCAATTGGTTTTAGTCTATCTTTTCCTGATCCTTTATTGAATATAGTCTTCATTGCATTGTGATCTAAAAATGAAACATTTATTATTTCTATCTTTTTGCATTTGATAGTGAGATGTTCATGCCCTAATACATGATCATTTTTATGTAGGTGAAATGTTCTGCTAAGAAAAAGGTATATTTCTTTCTGTCCCTATTCAATTTTCTCCAGAGGTCTATCCTATCTAAGTTTTCTAGGATCCTATTAACCTCTCTAGTTTCTTTCTTATTTATTTTGTGTTTATATTTGTCTGATTCTTAGAGGGCAAGGGTTGAAGTCCCCGACTAGAATAGTTTTGCTATTTATTTTGTCCTGTAGCTAGATTAAAATTGCTAGGAATTTTCCTACTTTACCACTTCCTGCATACATATTTAATATCATCAATACTTCATTATTTACTGAACTATCAAGATGTACTTTAAGATCTTTTAATAAGATCTATTTATACTTTTGCTTTATCTGAGATCAGAATTGCTACCCCTGCGTTTTTTTTTTTAATTTTAGCTGAACCAATACAAATCTGTTTCAGCCTTTTACCTTTACTCTATATGTGTCTCTCTATATCAAATGTGTTTCTTGTTAACAACATAGTGTAGGATTCTGTTTTTTAATTCACTCTGCTATTTACTTCCATTTTATGGGAGAGTCATCCTATTCAAATTCACTGTTATGATTACCAGCTCTGTAATTCCCTTATCTATTTTCTCCCCTTTATATACTTTTATTCTCTCTTTCCACTCTGTCCTTAATGGTATATTTTTTATTTTACCCATCCTACCCACTACCTTATCTCCTATTACCCCTCCACCTTCTCTTAGCAGTATTTTTTCCCCACTTCACCTACTACCTTATCTTCTTTCAACCCTTCTCCCCTTCTCTTACCCTTTTTCCTAGTATTTTTGTCCTTGCTGCTATCCTGTCCCTCCCTTTTCTTTTGTTCTTTCTCCTCCTACTTCTTTATAACATTAAATAAATTTTTATATCTCAGTGAATGGTTATCATTTCCTCTTAGAGCCAAAACTGATGAGATAAAAATTCAGACTATGCTCATCCTCCCCTTTCCCCCTGCATTTTAAGATGGAGTCATGGACAACACAACAGTTATTTTTAGGTATTTGAGTAGTGGTCATCTGGAGAAGTCATTCAATTTTTTCTCTTGGGTCCCCAAAGACAGAACCAAGAGAAATCATTTGAAACAATTTCTTTCAAGGAAGCAAATTTAGGCATGAAATTGGGACAGAGTAGGAAGAGCAAAAACTTTCTAATTATTAGAACTGTCAAAAAGTAGAAAGATTTTCCTTAGATGATGGTTTCCGTTTACCTAGAATCTTTGAAAAAAGATTTGATGATCACATTTCATGAAAGTGATTGAAGATTTATTTTTCAGTAAGTATTGGACTAAGAGATCATTGATGTCCTTTCTAGATTTGGGAATGATATTCAGGCACTATACTAATTCACCATGATTTTCTACAACAGGAATCCAATACTTAAATAATTGAAATGAGCTTCATGTTTTAGGTAATGACAAATTTTCCTCCTTTTATGGATGTTCAGAGATTTAGCTAGGAACTTTGTTTTTCTATTTCTTTGATACTACACTTTAAAATCACGGGTTTTAAAATATTCAAATTAATACAAATTATGGTATTATATTTTGTTGTTATCACATTTTGAAATTTTTAAAAACTATATTCAACTGTGACATATAAGCAGGATACTCATATAATGAGTTGTCTTATAATAATGCTAACATTTATTATCTGTTGGTGGATTTTTAATAATAAGCATTGTATGCTGAATTCTTTGGCAGGATAGACAAGGGGTAGAAGATTCATTCTAGTGAAATTGTACATACTGTATCTTAATAATAGAGTGCAATCTCCCCTTAAGAATTACCTCCTTAAAGAATGTAAGAAAATAATTGGTTAATATATATGTATTTATACAAACATATATCTGCCCTACATACTCACACATTTCACAATATACATATACATATATGTGAATATGTGTATATATATATATATGCATATATTTTTTTCCTGCATCATTTATTTGGACCTTCTCAGTCCTTTATTAAGAGGGAAAAAAGAAAACATTTTGTTATCTTGTTCCAAATACGTTTTTAGAATCTGGTTATGAGATAGCATTATCACAGCAAAGAGTGGGTATCTGAGTGTATTGAAGAATGCATGGTCAATAAGATATGTAACTAAAGTTAGTTTTTTTTTCTCAATTTCTAGTCATTTGTAAAATCATGTTAGTTTATATTTATCTGGCTTCAAATTCTTCTTCTGTTAGTTTTTTTTTTAAATAACTTTTTGATAGAACTCATGCCAGGGTAATTTTTTACAACATTATCCCTTGCATTCACTTCTGTTCTGATTTTTCCCCTCCCTCCCTCCACCCTCTCCCCAAGATGGCAAGCAATTCTTTACATGTTGAATAGGTTACAGTATATCCTGGATACAATATACGTGTGCAGAACCGAACAGTTTTCTTGTTGCACAGGGAGACTTGAATTCAGAAGGTATAAATAATCCGGGAAGAAAAACAAAAATGCAAGCAGTTTATATTCATCTCCCAGTGTTCTTTCTTTGGGTGTAGCTGCTTCTGCCCATCTTTGATCAACTGAAACTGAATTAGCTCTCTTTATCGAAGAGATCCACTTCCATCAGAATACATCCTCAAACAGTATCATTGTTGAGGTATATAATGATCTCCTGGTTCTGCTCATTTCACTTAGCATCAGTTCATGTAAGTCTCGCCAGTCCTCTCTGTCTTCATCCTGCTGGTCATTCCTTACAGAACAATAATATTCCATAACATTCATATACCACAATTTACTCAACCTTTCTCCAATTGATGGGCATCCATTCATTTTCCAGCTTCTAGCCACTACAAACAGGGCTGCCACAAGCATTTTGGCACATACAGGTCCCTTTCCCTTCTTTTGTATCTCTTTGGGGTTTAAGCCCAGTAGAAACACTGCTGGATCAAAGGGTATGCACAGTTTGATAACTTTTTGAGCATAGTTCCAAATTGCTCTCCAGAATGTCTGGATGTGTTCACAATTCCACCAACAATGTATCAGTGTCCCTGTTTTCCCACATCCCCTCCAACAATCCATATTATCTTTCCCTGTACTCTAGACAATCTGACAGGTGTGTAGTGGTATCTCAGAGTTGTCTTAATTTGCATTTCTCTGATTGATAATGATTTGGAGCATATTTTCATATGTCTATAAATAGTTTCAATTTCTTCATCTGAGAATTATTTGTTCATATCCTTTGACCATTTATCAATTGGAGAATGGTTTGATTTCTTATAAATTAGAGTCAATTCTCTATATATTTTGGAAATGAGGCCTTTATCAGAACCTTTGATTGTAAAAATGTTTTCCCAGTTTATTGTTTCCCTTCTAATCTTGTCTGCATTTGTTTTGTTTGTACAAAAACTTTTCAATTTGATATAATCAAAATTTTCTATTTTGTGGTCAATAGTGATCTCTAGTTCTTCTTTGGTCATAAATTCCTCCCTCTTCCACAGGTCTGAGAGGTAAACTATCCTATGCTCTTCCAATTTATTTTTAATTTCATTCTTTATGCCTAGGTCATGAACCCATTTTGACCTTATCTTGGTGTACGGTGTTAAGTGTAGGCCAATGCCTAGTTTCTGCCATACTAATCTCCAATTTTCCCAGCAATTTTTGTCAAATAGTGTATTCTTATCCCAGAAACTGGGGTCTTTGGGTTTGAGGTTTTTTTTTTTGTTGTTGTTGTTGTTGTATTTAGGATCTTTCCTGTTAGTCTGTGACCTTAAAATCAATTATTTTTATGGAAATCTCCATGAAGTTATTTCATTCCCAGCTTATTGTGATGACTCCCAAGTGCTGTCTCAGCTTCATATTGCAATATCTATGATTTAGCAAGGCTTAATAGTGTCAAGAGTTATAGGATCCAGGATTGTCACTTTTCCCAAAATAAAACCCATGTCATTTGTCATGAATCCTTAATATCAGAGGGTGCTCTCCATTTTTATTGCCATGAGTGAAAAATATTGATGTCAATTTAATGGAAGAAAGGGATCAGACCCTTTAAAAGCAAAAGGGGTAATAAGAAGACCAAAACTGAAGACAAAATAACATGGTGAGATAAACAATTTGCAAAGAAGCAGAAAAAGAAGAGAACTAGTAATTACTAGGGGTCTAGTGAAATTCATGGTACTGCACTGTTGTAGGTTTGGTTACTGGTTGTAGGTTTGGACAAGATTTTCAGTTTCTCTGGGACTGTCTGTATAACTGCCAAATTAGGGAATTATATTAAATGATCTCCAAGAAGTTTCCCATTTTTAAAATCTCATGAATTTGAATAAACAATTTATGCCTTACTGAAAAAATATAAAAAACCAAAACCAAAACTTTTAATCATACTTTTTTTTAACAACATGGCAGGTAAATTGTTAGAAAGATATGATTTTTGTTACCATTTAAGATAGCTTGATTTGCATTATAAATTAAAATCAAGCCTCTGCTAACACATTTTCTTGAATTCACAGAAAGGAAAGAATAAATAAATAGTTTTCAATTCTTCCTTGTTTTATAGAAATGAATTTGTAAGTCAATGATATAAAACACATCATGGTAGGAGAAATTACACTGAATATGGCTACGGCTAATTATGCTATCATATTGTTAGTTTATCTTGTCTAGACAAGCTTATTTTTAAAATCCAATTCTTAGAGAAAGACTATCTTTTAACTATATCTTCATTAATAATATTGTTATCCCATTAATTATAATGAAGTATGTTCTCACAAAGAAGAGGATAAATCTTAAGAGTTCACTAACTGAATAGAAAAATAAGCATATGATTAGATGAACTTCTTTGGAAACAATGGTTTAGCCATAAGATTGAAATGTTGATTTGTCATGCAGTATTTATTGAATTCCCAAAAGAATGCTGCTTTAGTGCAGAGAAACAAACCATTATTGATTTCTAGAATAGAACTGTGGGCTGATGTGAACATTCTCATATCATTCATAATTATCACCTTTGGGAAGTAAAGATGCCAATAAGAGTTTATGAAAAACTCTTTAGTTTGCCTTTTTTTAAGTCTCTATAGAATAGCATGTTCTATTAATAAATAAAAAAATATAACTTTATTGACAACCCTAATGAGTCTTTCTCTCCTCTACTTGTCAGCTAGGTTTTTAGGGCTGGGTCAGTCAAATGTTAGCATATATCTATCTGCATTTATCGTGAAACATTGCTTCCTGGCTACTTTCTCATAAATACATACTTAGATATCATAAATCCTTAAAAAAATTTCAACCTGCTTTTAGTTGTTATCTTATATCTCCCCTCCCTTTCACAAGCAGACTGCTAGAATAAAGCTTTTAAAGCTTTTTGCTACCATTTTCTCATCTTCTTATTCTCTTTACCCTTGCAATCTGGCTCTGAATTTAACACTCAGCCAGAATACTGTTTTTTCTTCTGTCTGTCTGTGTCTGTCTCTTTCCTTTTCTATTTTTAACTCTTTTTCTGTTTCTCTGTCTCTCTCTTTCTCTTTACAAGGATTATGATTTCTTAAATGCCAAATGTGATAGTCTTTTTTAGTGCTCCTTTTGGACCTATTAGTAGGTCCATACCAATAGGTATTTGACCACCATTCCTATTTAGGAGTTCTTAACTTCTTTGCTCCATGTATTCCTTTAACATTCTGATGAATTCTCTGATCCCCTTCTCAGAATAATGATTTTAAATAAATAAAATTTGCACAAAACAAAATTAATTATGTCAAAGTTGTCACAATAGATTTTAAATGTATTATTTATTTTTGAGTTTCAAATTCTTTCTGCCATTTTTTGTGAAGACAAGTACTACTATGATATCAATCATACATGTGAAGTCATGCAAAATATATTTCCATATGAACTATATCATAAAAAGTGAGAAAAATAAAGAAAATATGAAAATTATACTTTATTTTGAGCTCAGAGTTCATCAATTCATTATTTTTTCATTATGAGTTTTGGAATTTTCTAAAACCATTGTATTGATCAGAGTATGCAAGTATTTCATAGCTGATCATCACTATGTAATTGCTATTACTATGTTCAATGATCTCCTGATACTGCTCACTTCACTTTACATCAATTCATATCAATTTTCCTGTAGTTTTCTGAAATCATCATTCTCATTGATAAATGCACAGGAGTACTACTTCACAATCACATGCCACAAATTATTTAGCCATCCCCCAATTTATGAGGATACCTTTAATTTCCAATTCTTTGCCAACACAGAAAAAAGCTACTATAATTATTTTTATTCATATAGGTCCCTTTCCTTTTTTATGATCTCTTTGGATAACAGATACAGTAGTAGTTTTTCTGGGTCAAAGGGTATGCAAAATTTTATAATCCTTTAGGCATTGTTTCAAATTGTTTTCCAGGATGATCTGACCAATTCACAAATTTACCAAGAGTTCATTTGTGTCCTTATTTCCCTCATTCCCTCTTTTAACTAATTCCAACAAGAATTGTCATACACCCCCATTTTCACCATTTGCACTATAAAAGTTCTTCCTTGTACATCTATTTTATTTGAGATAGTTTCCAACATTTTATTTTTGCCTTCCCCACCCCCATTTTTTGAGAAGCTCATTTCAAAATAAATAACTCACATCCATGCCATTTCCTATGTATACTCCTTCTCTTTGCTCCAATAATGATAAATTCTTAGGAATTATCTTCCCATATCAGAATATAAACATATAACATTATTGGTTCTTTTATAATTTCATTTTCCTGTGAAACTTTTG
This sequence comes from Antechinus flavipes, assembly GCF_016432865.1. Classification (NCBI taxonomy): domain Eukaryota; kingdom Metazoa; phylum Chordata; class Mammalia; order Dasyuromorphia; family Dasyuridae; genus Antechinus; species Antechinus flavipes. Next base: position 531,664,606 of record NC_067398.1, read on the forward strand.
AGTCTTGTATTTGATAGTCAAACTTTCTATTCAGTTCTAGTTTTTCATCAGGAATGTTTGAAAATCCTTTATATTTTCCAATATCCATTTCTCCTCAAAGGATTTTTTTTTGATTTTATTGATTTTACTGGATAGGTGATTCTTTGTTATAATCTTAGTTCATTTGCTCTCCAGAATATTACATTTCAAGTCCTCTGAGCCTCTAATGCTAAAGTTGATAAATCTCATGTGATCCTGACTATAACTCCATGATGTTTAAATTTTTTTTTCTGTATTTTCTAATTTTTTGTAATTGATCTGTGAACTCTGGAATTTTGTTTTAATATTCCTGGGATTTTTCATTTGGAATCTCTTTCAGGAGATGATCAGTGTATTATTTCAGTTTCTATTTTACTTCCTGGTTCTAGGATATTGGGATAATTTTGGTGGATAATTTCTTAAATATCATGTCTATGATCTTTTTTAGACTATAGTTTTCAAATTATTCAATATTATTAAATTATCTCTCATTGATTTCTTTTCTAGGTCATTTTCTCCCCCAGTAATTACAATGTTGCTTGGTGTCTCATATAGTCATTAATTCACACTTGCCTGCTTCTAATTTTTAAGGAGTTATTTTCTTCAGTGAACTTTTTTTGGGGGATAAACTTTTTCCATTTGGTCAATTCTGTCCTTTAAAGAGCTTTTACTTTTTTGTGGATTTTTTTACACCTCTTTTATCATTTGGTCAACATTTTTTAAGGTATTATTTCTTTGGTATTTGTGCATGCCTCTTTTACCAAGCAGTTGACTTTTTCTTCATAACTTTTTTGCACAATTCTAATTTGTTTTCCCAATTTTTCATCTATCTTTTTATTTTATTTTTAAAAAAATATTTTTGAACTCTTCCAGGAAGAATTTTTGGACCTGTAACCAGTTTATATTTCCCTTTGTGCCTTTGCTTAAAATTATTTTGACCTTGTTGTCTTCTGGGTTTGTATCTTCATCTTTCTTGATAACATAGGAATTTGTTATAAAAAGATGTTTTTTTCATTTTCTTAGACCCATAACTATATTATAAAGCTGCAGTCATTAAAACCATTTGGTACAGGCAGAGCGATGGATCAATGAAATAGATTAGATACATATGACACAATAATCAAGATGTATAGTAATTTTTGATAACCCCCCAAACTCTAGCATCTGGCATAAGAAATCAGTATTTGACAGAAATTGCTGGAAAAACTGGAAAATAATGTCAAATACTTGGCATAGACCTATATCTCATACTCCAAATCAAAATAAGGTACATGATTTGAGCATAAAGGATGATATCATAAACAAATTAGGAGAGCAAGGAATAATTTACTTATCAGATCTTTGGAGAAAGGAGACATAATTATAACATAGATATATAGAACTTTTCATATATTAGAAAAGCATAGGATCTCAATCCTATATGTTAGGTGTTTAAGTGGGCTGACCTAAATCCTCTCTAAAGTCTCTCAACTGTAGATCATTGAGTCTAAGATGACTCATTATCTTCCCATATCAGAATATAAACATGTTTTTGGTATTAGTATTTTTTTGTTATCACCATTTAATCATTTTCAGCTATTTCTGACTCTGTGACCCTCTGGAGTTTTCTTAGCAAACGTACTGGAATGATTTGCCATTTCCTTCTCAAGCTTATTTTATAGATGTGGAAACTGAGGTAAGCAGAATTAGGTGACATGTTCAGAATCATGCAGCTAGTAAGTGTTGTGAGGCTGGATTTGAACTCAGAAAGATAAGTCTTCCTGAAGCCGGGCCTCAATTCTATCCACTGTGCCACTTAACTGCATCCTGGTAGCAATAATAGTTGTGGATGGAATAGTGGGCATATAATAAGGTAGACTTGACTTCAAATTCATCCCAGACGCTGTTAGTTTTGTGAAACTGGGCAAGTCATTTAATCTATCTATGGCCTCAATTTTCTCATCTGTAAAAATAGAAAATTGTATTTGATGATTGATAAAGTCCCTTTTAGCTCAAAATGTGTGACATCATGATCTTTTATAGTTCAGAGTACAGACAAACATTAAATGGCTTGCCAAAATTTGCATATTAGCATGTAATAGGACCTAAGTCCAATGCTTTTCTCATTATATTTTGTATTCATCTATTAAGTAAATCATGAGGACCTAGGGGCCTCATCTAGAATTCAAAATAACTCTCCATGTGAGAATAGTGTTTTATATTATAATTAAGTTGTTGTTGATTTTCTATTACACTAGCTACCTTTAGACCAGTTCTGCTTAATTCTTAAGAGAATTATCTTCAAGCAATTTGAATGCTAGGCAATGAATTCTTTGCCAATGGTAATCCTTCATGTTTAATTTAAGATGTCTTTTGGACATTCAGTTCAAGATGTTTGAAATATAGTTGAAGGTGAGCAGAGAGATTTGGGCAGGAAAATAAGATCTATGAAACATCAGAAAAGAAATGGTAATTAAATCCATGGAAGCTGAGGAAATCAACAAATAAAGAAATACAAAGAAAGAAGAAAAGGGAGTCCAGAACAGAATCCTTAGATTCTATGCTTATCTATGCCTAGAGGTCATTTTCGAGAAGGATCCAGTGAAGGAGACAAAGAAGGAGGTGGGTATGGGCAGAACTAGAAAATGGTGATGTCCCTAAAACCTAGGAAGAAGAGTGTCACAGAGCAGAGTGATCAACAGTGTCAAAGGCTGCAAAAAAATCAAGAGCTATGATTATTAAATAATAAGTGACTAATTCTGTATGAAACTTTAAAGTTGGCAAATTGAATTAGATATCTCATTTGACATTCTCAATAGCAATGTGCATTATTTTTTGCAGGTACTATTCCCATTATTTCAGAAATGAATAAAATAAGGTTAGTGAAGTCAAGTAACTTGCTCATAGCTGCGAAGTTGATTAGCCCAAGATAAACTGGATTGGAGTCTAGTTCTCTCTTAATATAAATCCAATTCTTCAGGTACTTTCACATTGTCTTGCTCCTCTATAGAGTTCTAAGTACAGCACAACACCATAATATTATCTTATTGTTAATGGATAGGCAAAGCCACTGTTATTTTTTAAAATGATGATTTTATTTAACAAATATATTTTTCACTGCTATCCCAACAAAATTACTAAAACAAATTTTCTTCCTGAGTTAGAAAAAATAACAATAAAGATCATAAGAAAGAACAAAAGATCAGGAACTTCAAAGACATCAAAGGAAAATGTATAAAAAGATCAGATGTAGAGAGCATACCTTAAACTTTATTTTAAGGTTAAGAGTATTGCTGAAATGTAAAATGGGTAATTTAGATTATTAGGAATTAAAATGTTCTTGTATAAATAAAACTTATGAAGCCAAAAAGAGAAGGAATGTTTAAACTCAGGGTTGGGGGGAGGGAAAACTTTCATAGAAATTTTAGGATGTGTTTGTGTTGAATTATTGCTATGGATTAGGAAATGATGAGCTGATTGATTTAGAAAAAATAAGGAAAGAATTGGACTTATGAAGAAAAATGCTATCTCCTTTCAGAGAAACAGATGGCAAGTTGAAATATGTAGAGTGTGACCTTACATATATGTATATGAATAGATATGTCTACATATGTATATTTGCATAGATGTATATATTTGTATATTTATAGATATATTATGTAGATACAAATATATGTATACGTACAAACACATTTGGATATGTAATTATATATAAACACATACATAAAAAAAAGAATATATTCTGCTTAAGTAACCCTTTCTGTATTGAAAAGGGTGGGAGGTTGAGATGACCAGAAAAGTAAAAGAAAAAAATAAGGTTTAAAAGTACAAAGCAGAGAATAGGAGAAACTTGCAAGGAATCAAAGCTTGAAAAAAATGTGTATTTATTACATAGTTTTTTTTTTTTTCTTGAAATGGAAATTTATTGTTTTGTATTAAAACTTTCCTTATGATCTGCTGTATACCTGACTTTTTTTTCATTTCTTGATTTGTATTTAAATATTTAAAATATAAAATAAAGAAAAGAAAAATCTTAAATCAGAACAACATCTATTTTTCAGGAGTTCTGGGGTGGAGCCAAGAAAACCAAATATCTGAACAGAGTCTGATGGAAGAAAACCACTCTCTAGCTCAAGATAGACTGGAAAAACTTCAAGAAAGACCAGTCACACTGGAATGAAAAGGGTGTTCAGCTCAGCTCAGTGTTCATACTCTGGAGAAAACCCTGAGAGAGTTTTAATCACAGAAAATCAGCAACTAAAAACCTAAGTCCTGGCTCAGTAGAGGAGTAAATCACTAGAGCAGTTTCCAGTCCCATCTAAGAAGACAAACTCTGGGAAATCAGGCTATTTTCTGAAAAAAAAAAAGCAGACAAAGGTACGTCCTACAAATATGAGGAGCTCTTGGGCTCAAACCCAAGACTCAGAACTGAGACAACTTGGGAAAGAGGGAAAGCACCCTCTTTACTCCAGGAGAGAGCTCAATCATAAAGGTATAAAAAGAGAGAAATTGCAAAAGAAAAGGAAAGAAGAGGAGCAAGAAACAGAAAAGAATCTTGACCATAGAAAGCTATTATAGTGACAGGAAAGACTAAAATGCCAACTTAGATGAGGGGAAAATGTCCACCCTCAGAAGAAATTTCACAGAGTGATATGAATTGATCTTAAGGCTTCTTGGTGCTCATTAAAGACTTTAAAAGGTAAATAAGTGGAAGAAAAAAAAAAAGAGGAAAAGCATGCATAAGAGAGTCAACAGCTTAGAAAAGGTAGGAAAAAAAATGACTGAAGAAAAGAATTCCTTAAAAAGTAGAATTAAGCAAATAGGAAAAAAAAAACATACAAAAGTTAACTGGAATGGGGAAAATGGAAGCCAATGACTCTGTTAGAAAGCAAGAATCAATCAAACAAAATAAAAAGAATGAAGAAAATGGAAAAAAAATATGAAATACCTTATTGGAAAAACAGCTGATTTGGAAAATAGATCCAGAAGAGACAATTTAAAAATTAGTGGCCTACCTGGAGGCCATGACCTAAAAAAAAAAAAAAAAAAAAAAAAAAAAAAGCCTGGATAGCGTTCATTAAGAGATCATTAAGGAAAATTGCTAAAATATTACTAATGGCAGGGTGGAAAGAACAAAAGTATATATAAAGGAGAAAAAAGATGTAGGGAAATATAGAATTAATAATAATAACTTTGAATTTGAATGGGGTGGACTCTCCCATAAAATGGAAGTGAATAGCAGAGTGGATTAAAAAAAAACAGAATCCTATAACATGTTGTTTACAAAAACACAGAGAAACACATGCAGAATAAAGGTAAAAATACTGGGACAGAATATATTATGCTTCAATTGAAGGAAAAATGGAGGGGTACCAATTCTGACCTCAGATAAGCCAAAAATAAAAATAAAACATTAAAAGAGACAAGGAAAGAAAGTACATCTTGATAAAGGGTACCATAAACAATGAAGTAGTAAGGATATTAAATGTAGATGGCCAAATATTAGACCAACCAAATTCCTATAGATGATTTTAAAACATTTACAGGAAGAAATAGACAAGAAAATTATAGTAATAGGGGACTGCAACATTCTCTTCTCAGAATTAGAAAAATGTAACCACACAATAAACAAGAAAGAAACTAGAAAGATTAATAGAATCCTAAAAAAACCTAGATATGACATACTTCTGGAGAAAATAGAATTGGGACAGAAAACAATACACCCTTTTCTTGGCAGTATAAGGCACCTACATAAAAATTGACCATGTATTAGGGCATAAAAACTCTCATCAAATTGTAGGAAGACAGAAATATTAAATTATAAAGGAAAACTGTCCAGATGTCCTAGAATCAGAGGGTAAAATAACCATTGAAAAAAATCACCAATCACCTCCTGATAGAGACCCCAAAATGAAAATTCCAAAAAACATCATATATAAATTTCAGAATTATGAAATCCAAGAGAAAATATTGCAAGCAGCCAGAATGAAACAATTCAAATATTGAGGAGCCACAATCAGGATTACCTAGGATCTAGCTGCTTCCACTTTAAAGGATTGAAGGACCTGAAATCTGATATTCAGAAATGCAAAGCAACATGGATTGCAGCCAAAAATTAATTATCCAGCGAAATTGAGCCTCATCTTTCAGGGGAAAAAGATGGACATTGAGTGAAACAGGTAAATTCCATCTGTTTCTGATGAAAAAGACCAGAGTTAAATAGAAAGTTTGATCTTCAAATACAGAAATCAAAAGAAGGATAAAAATATAAAAAGAAAAGAAAAAAATAACTTTATTTTAAAAATTAAAAAGGTTACATCCCTATATGGGAAGATACTATGTTTAACTCGAGATCTGTATCTATGTTAGGGGTATAACTTAGAGAATGCAGATACAATTTGGTTTTATTGTGATGATTTAAAAAGGAAACTAGAAGAACAAAGGTGATTCTAGTGGAAGAAGAGGAAAATGGATTTAAATGAGGTTAAAGTACATGTCATGAAGAGACAAAAAAGACCCAATGCAATTGAGGAAAAAAGGGGAGAGGGATGAGCATGGTGTAAATCTTACTCTCATCAGATTTGGCTCAAAGAAAGAATATTAGACACATTTAGCTTCACAGGGAAGGTTGTTTCACCTTCGAGGGAAGTAGGAGGGGAAGGGGGAAAGGAAGGAGGGAGGCTAATAAGAGGAAAAACAGAAGTAGAAACAGAAAGGTATAAGAAAGGGGGAAGGACTGCATAAGGAGAGAGCTGTTTGTGGGAGGGGGTTATCAGTTAAAAAATATGGAAGAGGAGGGAAAAGGAGAAGGAAATGAGAAAAATATAACTGTGGGTAAACAAGTTGGCAGGAAATACAGAATTAGTAATTTTATCTGTGGATGTGAATGGAATGAACTCTCCCATAAATCAAAAATGGGTAGCAGACTGGATTTGTTTACAAGAAACTCACTTAAAGCAGAGTGAAACATTTAGAGTTAAGGTAAAAGGCTGAAGCAGAATCTCTTATCATTCAGCTGAGATAATAAAAGCAGGGGTAGCAATCTTGATCTCAGATAAAACAAAAGCAAAAACAGATCTAATTAAAAGTGATAAGGAAGGAAACTTCATCTTACTTAAAGATACCATAGATAGGGCAGCTAGTTAGTGCAGTGGATAGAGTGCCAGCCCTGAAGTCAGGAGGACTTCACATAACACTTTCTAGATGTGTGATCTTGGGCAAGTCATTGAACCTCAAATGCCTCAAGAAAAAAAACAACCAAAAAACAAAAAAATATATAGATAATGAAGTAATATCAATGATAAACATATATGCACCAAATGTTATAGCATCCAAATTTTTAGAGAAATTAAGAGAACTGCAAGAAGAATTAGACAGCAAAACCATACTAGTGGGAGAATCTCAGACTTGATCTCTCAGAACTAGATAAATCAAGCCACAAAATAAATAAGAAAGATGTTTAGGAGGTAAATAGAATCCTAGAAAAGTTAGGAATGACAGGTCTTTAGAGAATATTGAATGCAATTGTATTAAATGAATTGAAATTATACCTTTTTTCTGCTGTACAGAGCATCTTTTCATGTGGCTACAAATAGTTTCAATTTTTTCATCTGAAAATTGTCTGTTCATATCTTTTGACCAATTATCAATTGAAGAATGCTTTGAACTATTATAAGTTTGAGTCAATTCTCCATATATTTTAGAAATGAGGCCTTTATCAGATTTTTTGGATATAAAAATGTTTTCTTGTTTGCGTTACTTTTGTTAATACAAAACCTTTTTAACTTAATATAGTAAAAATTATCTATTTTACGATCATTAATGATCTCTAATTCTTCTTTGGTCACAAATTCCTCCCTCCTCCACAAATCTGAGAGGTAAACTATGCTATGTTCTTCTAATTTGTTTAGAGTATCATTCTTTATGTCTCGATCATGAACCCATTTTGATCTTATCTTGGTACCCAGTTTTAGGTGTGGATCTATGCTTATTTTCTGCCATACTAGTTTCCAATTTTCCCAGCAGTTTTTGTTAAATAGTGAATTTTTATCCCAAAAGGGGGGCCTTTGGGTTTGTCAAATACTAGATTGTTATAGTCATTGACTTTTTTGTTCTGTGAACCTACCCTATTCCACTGATCAACTTCTCTATTTCTTAGCCAGTACCAAACTGTTTTGATGACCACTGCTTTATAGTATAATTTTAAATCTGGCATAGCTAGGCCACTTCATTTGCTTTTCTCTTCATTAATTCCTTTGAAATTCTTGATCTTTTTTTCTTCCAGATGATTTTTTTGTTGTTGTTTTTTCTAGTTCAGTAAAATAGTTTCTTGGGAGTTTGATTGGTATAGCACTTGTGATGACCACGTATTTAAAGTCAGCCGGAGTCAGGAATTCAGGTTAAGGGAAAAATCTTCAATCTTTATTCTCAATAGAGGTGAAGAAGGATTGCAATAGCAATATGGGCAGCTGCGACAGGAAGCCAGCCAGCAGAGGGGGATCAGAGGTGATAGAGAGGTCACTCGAGCAGCTGTGACAAGACGCCAGCCGGCAGTCTCTCTTTCTGCTTCCCTTTTCCACTCCCCTGCCTCCACCCACCAAAAATGTCATTTCCTATTCAACATATCAGGACTTGCACAAAGAGTGGGCGGGGACCATTCTTTCTCCAAGCATATATATTAATAGAGTATGGTCCAATTACTATTTAGCCTCACATGCTTGGGACCTCAGTGCATCAACTCAAGCCTCAGCCCATTATAAGCACTAAATAGATTGGTTTAGGGAGTATTGTCATTTTTATTATGTTTGCTCAACCTATCCATGCGCACTTGATATTTTTCCAATTGCTTAGATCTGATTTTATTTGTGTGGAAAGTGTTTTGTAATTTTGCTTGTATAGTTCCTGACTTTCCCTCGGCAGATAAATTCCCAAATATTTTACATTATCAACAGCTATTTAAAATGGAATTTCTCTATATATCTCTTGCTGTTAGATTTTGTTAGTGATGTATAAGAACAGTGATGATTTATATGCATTTATTTTGTATCCTGCAACTTTGCTAAAGTTATGCATTATTTCTAACAGCTTTTTAGTTGATTCTCTGGGATTCTTAAAGTATATCATCATATCATCTGCAAAGCATGATAATTTGGTTTCCTCATTATCTACTCTAGTTCTTTTAATCTCTTTTTCTTCTCTTATTGCCAATTCTCTTATTGTATTTCTAATACAATATTGAATAGCAATGATGATAGTGGGCAAATGGAGTTTTTCTTAAAATGATCAGTAGTATCTATTTAAAACCATCAGCAAGCATCAGATGTATGGGGATAAACTAGAACCATTCCCAATAAGGTCAGCAGTGAAAGCAAGTTTGCCCACTGTCACCATTACAATATTGCATTAGTAATGTTAGCTTTCATAATAAGAGAAGAAAAAGAGATTCAAGTAATTAGAATAGGTAAGGAGAAAATTAAATTCTCTTTTTGCAGATTATATGATGATAACTTAGAAAATCCTAGAGAATAAAGTAAAAAATTACTACAAATAATTCACAACTTTAGCAAAATTGAAGGATACAAAATATATCTACAGAAATTATCAGCATTTTTATATATTTCCAACAAAGTCCAGCAGCAAGAGATACAAAGAGAAATTCCATTTAAAATAATAGATAGATAATAAATAATATTGATAATATAAAATATTTGGGAGTCTACCTGCCAGGGCAACATCAAGACTATATGAACACCACTATAAAAGACTTTCTGCACAAATAAAGTCAATCAATTGGAATCATATAAATTTGATAATCAATTGGAAAAATATCAAGGGCCCACGGGTAGGCCAAGCTAATATAAAAAGGACAGTATCACCTAGATTAATCTATGTATTATTAATCTATGTCTTATCAATCAACTTGCCAAGAAATTACTTCATAGAAATAGAAAAAATAACAAAAAAAGTCATTTGGAAGAATAAAAGGTCAAAAATTTCAGGGGAATTAATGAAACAAAATTCAAATGAAAGTGGCCTAGCTGTAGCAGACCTAAAATTTTATTATAAAGCAGCAGTCATCAAAACCATTTAGTACTGGCTGAGAAATGGAGAAATGAAATTAGTGGAATAGGTCAGGTTCACAGGACAAAATAATCAATGACTACAGTAATTTAATGTTTGACAAATCAAAGACCCTCAGCTTTGGTGATTAAAAACTCACTATTAAACAAAATCTGATGGGAAACTAGTATGGCAGAAACAAGGCAGTAATCCATATCTAACACTATATACCATGATTAGGTCAAAATGTGTTCATAATTTAAACATAAAAAGTGATATTAAAAGCAAATTAGAAGAGCAAAGTATAGTTTACATCCCAGATTTGTGGAGAAGAAAGGAATTTGTGGTCAAAGAAGAACTGGAATTCATTATTGAAAACAAAATAGATAATTTTGATCATACTGAGTTAAAAAGTTTTTGTACAAAATCAATGCAGACAAATTTAGAAAGCAAGCAATAAACTGGGAAAAAAATTCTACAGTCAAAGGTTCTGATCAAGGCCTCATTTGTAAAATATATAGAGAATTGTTTGAAATTTATAACAATTCATGACATTTTCCAATTAATAAATGGTTGAAGTACATGAATAGATAATTTTTAGATGAAGAAATTAAAACCATTTCTAGTCTTATGAAAAGGTGCTCTAAATCACTATTGATCAAAGAAATGCAAATTAAGACAATTCTGAGATACCACTAAACACCTCTTAGATTGGCTAAAAAGACAGGAAAAGATAATGGTGATGATTGGAGGGGAAGTGGGAAAACTAGGACACTTATACACTTTTGTTTGAGTTGTGAACTGAATCAGCCATTCTGGAAAGCCATTTGGAACTATGCCCAAAGGGCTATGAAACTGTGCATACTCTTTGATCCAGCAGTGTCTCTACTGGGCTTGTATCCTAAAAGAATTATAAAAGAGGGAAAGGGACCTACATGTACAAAAATGTTTTTGGCAATCCTTTTTGTAGTGGCAAAAAATTGGAAACTGAGTGAATGCCCATCAATTGGAGCATGACTGATTAAGTTATGATATATGAATATTATGGAACATTATTGTTGTATAAGAAATGACCAGCAGGAAAGTTTCAGAGAAGCCTAAAAATACTTATAGGAACTGATGCTAATGAGTGAAATGAGCAGAACCAGGAGATTATTATTTATGACAACAGCAAGATTATACCATGATCAATTCTGAAGGACATGTCTCTCGTCAACACTGAGGTATTTCAGATGAGTTCCAATGGTCTTGTGATGAAGAAAGGTCTCACAGAGTGGACAGTAGGAACTGAATGTGAACCATAACATTGTATTTTAATCTTTTTCCTTTTGGTTTTAATTTTTATTGTGTAGCATGATACTTGTGGAAATATGTATAGAGGGATTACACATGTTCAACATATATTGGAGCACTTGTCAACTGGGGGAGGTAAGGAATGGAAGGAAAAAATAGAACACAATGTTTTGTAGGAGTACATGTCAAAATGTATCCATGTATATATTTTGAAAATGAAAAAAACTATAATTAAAAAACAAGGCCATTTTGCAAGAAAGAAAAAAGGAAAAAAATTATTATCAATAAAGAGATCTGATGGTGTTATTCATTATTATGAATAAATTTATAATTCTAAATGATAGAGTAAAAGAACAAAACACAGATACAATATACAATTTCATCCAAATAATGACAACAGTTTGACAATATACCAAACTTTTTGAGCTTCCTTAAGGGAAAAATTTATCTGAAAAAAACTTTCAGCAATAAAGAAGAGAAATAGCAAATCAATACATGAAACTTTAAACAAAACCTTGAAAAGAAATCAATAACAAAAGAAAAATTAAACAAAAATGAAATTCCGATAATCAAAAATGAGATTAAAAATTGAAGTAAAATTTTAATTGAACAATAAAGTAAGAATATTTCTTCAGGGAAAAAAAGGAAAACAAAAAAAAAAAAAACAGTTATTTTTATCCCTCCCCTAAGAGAGAAATCAAAGAATCATACTCAAAAAGGAAAAATGAGTACTTCAAAATAAATTATTTTCATCTGTTTTGCTTAATCATATGTGAAGAAGGATTATACTTGGGTCTTTTTCACTGAGAGACCAAAATTCAGAAAAATTAAAGGGGAATTATAGAGGCAAATTTAGGTTTTATATAAGGGAGAAATATAGTGTAATAGCAGAGAAACTGATGGGTCACCTTCTGGTGTAGAATATTCTTTCACACTAAAGACCTGAATGACTCCTGATTGGAGTCTAATTAAAAATAAAAAAAATAATAGGATATGATAAAATATTATGATATGGGAGCCACCTGCCAGTGGCTGCTGGAGGTCTAACTCAGATCTGTAGAATGCATCTCTTCATGTGAGAGGATGATAAAGATACAAGGAGACTAAGAGGTAGTTGCTGTTCTCTGAACTCTCCATTGAGAGGCGATTGTGTTGTCTGACTTCTCTCCTCTTCCTTCTGCTTCCAATTTATTTTATTCCCAGTCCACAAGAAATACCTGTGTCAGTAAAACCTGCTTTGCAACTCCTTCAGGTATTATGATCCACAGCTGTGGAGGTTCTCAGAGAATTGACTTGCCCCTTCACTTAGGCATTATTCTTAACAATACAAAGTACCATACTTGGATTAAAGTAAAAACAATTGCCCTTTACTGTATATGGGGATAGTATTTAAGGATCAAGTCTAACTAAGTAATAGTTCTGGGATGGTGAGGAGGTAAATCTGAAGCTTTCTAGTAGACTATATGTGTAGTTGAGAATGTGCTATGTAAAATAGATAATGTGATCTTAGACTGTGTATGCTGCTAGAGCTAGTTCATGAGAACAAGACATGGAGAGGGGAAGGATGAAGAGAGAGAGATGGAGAAAGAGAGACAGAGATAGAAATAAAGACATACACAGAGAAAGACAGTCACAGAGAATCAGAGAGAGAGAGAGAGAGAGAGAGAGAGAGAGAGAGAGAGAGAGAAAGAGAGAGAAAGACACACAGAGAGAGAGATGATTGTTAAATTTTTAGTGTAATTTACTTGGAAATAGGAAAATTCTACAAATCAGAGGCTAATTTATTTTATTTAGACTCAAAAGTGTTGGAAAATTTTTAATAGATGTTAAAAACATGTTGTATATACATTTTTTCCTTCAGCGATCAAGTTGTTAAACATTTATTGACATACTCTTGTAATGGTGTCTTTGTAGTCTGTACTTTTCATACTACACATGTAGTACCATGTCCAGTCCAAGGTTCTGTAGATATCCCTGAGGTATTCCTCTAGAGACCACTCCTTACCTCAAGGTAAAACAAACTAAATTAACTGGGCTACTCTTGGTATAGTCACTCAACCAGTTATAAAACTCATCATTTCATTCACATCTTTCCAACCTGTTCATAATGACAACATAACAGACTTCATCAAACCTTTAGCTGAAAATGCAACTCCCCATCTCTAGTATTTTCTACATAAACAATCTTATAAAAATTAAAAGAAGTTGTGCTAAATTAATTTGTTCTTGATAAAATATCTTGCTTTTTGTCTAGATAACTTTTGCTATTTTTCCTTTCTAAGTATTTGTGACATGTAGCATCCCTTGCTTTTTCTTCTTTTCAAAAAAAGATTTAGTCCAATGAAGAGCACATTCTGACTTTCTCATTTAAACATGTAAGATGGAAAGTTCACAAAAGCAATGGGTTTTGGAATTTCTCTGTGGTCTTTGAGCACAAGTAATCATACTCAGAAAAATTGAACAGAATAGGGTTTAAGGGTTGTTTCTTATCACTCTCCAGATTCCCCATGAATACTTGTTAGGAGAAAATGTTGCTGCATTTATTTTCTTTGTTTAAGAGACAAATACACTTTTCTCAAAGTGGTAGCTTGTAGGCTTAATATTGTGTTTGAACTACAGATATAAAAATAGCAAACTTCAGTGGTATGGTCACAGAGAGGACTGAATTGCTTTTTTTTTTGTGTTGTGAGGGTTATTATCCCAACATGTAGCCAGTGTTATGTGACTTAAAGGGATATAGAAAAGACATTGCTAATCTCTCTTCCATCACATTTATTTTAGGGAGACTTTAAGGCCAGATGCTTGGCTACTCTGCTTTCTTTAGAGAAAGGAGGTACTGGGCTAGATTTATGTCTATTTGGTCTCTTAAATATTATTAATCTAATGAAGGTTCAATTTATGTTGACTGTTTCATTATTTGGAAGATGCAGGATTCAAGCTATATATACAAGGTTTGACTCCCTTCTCATCCAATGTCAGTTTCATGATGGACATAAAGGAATTATCTAAGAAATCCATCTATCCAAATTGGTAGTGAAACAAAAATCAGGAAAAAAAAAACATTTAAGAGAAGAGAATACATACTAGACAATGCAGAATGAGGGACTATTATTCAGTTCACCTAAGTGAATGTCCTAGAACCGGCTTCTCAGGAAGTTCCCTGAAGTCATATAGTAAGTTGTGGACAGGAACATGACAGAGACTGCTGGATACTCTCCCAGAATCTTTTCATTCAACAACCTGAAGTGGGATTGACATTGTACTGCCTACTTCTTGAATCTAGAAGCCAGAAGTGCTCACAATGATGATAGATGCCAATGAAACTGAAGATTTGAAGAAAACTAAGAGAAGATATGAAGTTCTCTCTCACTCTCAAAACTCCACCCTACCCTTTACACGGGGGCATTTATGTCAACCAATGAAGAGAAAGTCCGATACCACTGGACTTTGTATCTGCAATTACACTCTAAAATGGATTGGATGTAACAGGAGTTAAAAATACAATTAAGGGCTCCAGCCCTGAAGTCAGGAGGACCTGAGTTCAAATCTGGCCTCAGACACTTAATACTTCTTAGTTGTGTGACTTCACTTAACCCCAATTGCCTCAGCCAAACACACACACACACACACACACACACACACACACACACACAATCCGGGAAATGTATGTTATTCAAAGAAAGTATATAGAGATATGATAGGCAGATAACTAGAGTGTTTCATAGCTACCTTAGAAATGTTAGGAGAAATTGAGTAAGACCCCTAGCATGTGAGTATACTCTTATGGATAAATAAGAACAAAAGTAAAAAAAAAATTAGGAAATTATGCACAATTTAGCTGGATAGGTACAACTTTAGGTAATGTGTTTTAAGTGGCCCCATATGATAGTTTTCTATGTTTGGAAAATAAAGAAACTCCTTTTAAGTCACTAACTTCACTGGTGTATGCAATTAATAAATTAAAATATTTAAAAATTTAAAAATCCATGTGTTATCTGAAAAAGAAATGCTATCAAATAGTTAAGGCATCTCAAAAAAGTTTGATACAGAACAATAATGATATATGGTTGTGAAGGGGGAATGAAACTTTTTCTTTTAAAATTCACACCCTGAAACTGTGTTCCCTTTTGATCTGTAAAATTCATACTCTGAAACTGTGTTCCCTTTTGCTCCATAAAGAAGGGAGATTGGAGTCTCAGGCCCTCCTGGGAAAGCATATCTCTCCAGACAAGTTAAGTGGTGTCATCCGACTCAGTCATTTCTAAGGCAAGCTGGATCTCTATTTTCAAATTCAGGCTGAGAAAGCCTTCAAAGCAAGTTCATTTGTGAGATCCTGGTCTGATAAGCTCAGGCTACCCCAGACCCCCGCCAAGAGCTACTAATATACTAGATTTCCTTATACTCATTTCTTTGCAGAAAGTGCAAAGCAACTTGCTCTGCCTCTTTGGTATAGCTGCTAGAACACCCTGCCTGCTGAAAAGGCATTATTTTCTCAGTGACAGCCTCCATTTCCCTAATAGGATTTTGCCACTAAAGAAATCAGTCTCTTAGCAAAACTGGTTTCCTATCCAACAATCAACTTCCACTTTTGCCAGTTAATATTTTGGGTTCATGAATTCTTTCACAAAGAATCTGTATTGACTAAAAGGAGATTTCCACAACTTTCTGACTACCACTCATCATTTTTGCTAACAGAAATAAAGGAAAATGAAGAATTTGAGAAACAGGTAACACACTGAAAGCAAAAAATGATCAAAATTTTGTTTTTTAAAAAATTTATATATTTATCCATAGTAAAGGATGTAGATCAAAAAAGAATAAAATACTTTGATTAGGGGAAATAAAAGAATGATAATGGTACAAAAATGCATTAATAAGCTGGTCAAATACAAAAGACAATATTATTACAAAATCATTATGGTATTAAACATCTGTCATTGGAGAAAATATTCAGTAAATGCAAAAGTAGGAAAACACATGCATTTTTGTCTGAATTTTTTCTATTAGACTTTTATTTTAATGTTTTTAAGGAATGCATTTTTGTTGGTGGTAAGTGGTATTTGGATTTTTTTTTTTGAAAGTGTAGTTTTTCTTCCAGCCAAAATGGTGGAGAGGAGGCACACAGAAAAGCTCTACGTTTTCTCTTAGAATTCATTTCATGACAAGCCTCTGAATTAATGCTTGACTGGAAAAAAAAAAAACCAAATAATTAGCAAGAGAAGACATCCTTGAAATGCACCAGGAAAGGTCTGTTTTTGCTCAAGGGTGGGCACAGGCTGAGGGCAGGCAGCGGCAGCAGTGAAAGTCCCCGGCAGGCAGCTCACAGCTATGCAGACCCGAGGGGGGTGGAGTGTGATCTCAGCCATCTCTGCGGGGAGAGCTTTGCTAGAGGATTGGATACTTTGCCCTCGCAGCACGCCAGCAGACAAGCAGAGAAGCTAAAACACAGAGGGTGAAGAATACAACCCTGAACAGCTGGAGTCTCTGGGGATCTGGCCAGTCTCAGAGCACAGGCGCAGCACAGCCATCGCTGTCCTGTTAGGGCCTCTCTGCTGCCCCCTGCAGTCTGCAGAGGAACCTCAGTAACACCACCCAGCCCCCAAAAGAAAGCAGATTCCTTTTTTTTTTTCTATTTTTCTTTGCTAGTTTGTCTTTGATTCTTCTCTGACAAAATGAGCAAAAAATTGAAATGGACCATAACCACTGACAGCTTCTATATGGACAGAGAACAGACTCTAAATCCTGAGGAGACTAAAAATATACTGTCTCCAGGTGAATTCCCAAAGGAGAAGATCATCTATTCCTCAGCACAGATGAATGTCATAGAAGAAATTAAAAAGGCTCTCACAAGAGAGCTAGAAGAAAAAACAAGAGAGTGTGGAGAAGTCATCCCACTCATTTAAAGAGAGAGTGGATAAAGAAATCAAATCATTGAAAAATAGGATTAGTGAACTGGAAACAGAAAATAGCTCTCTAAAAAATAAAATTGGTGAAATGGAAAAAAATTCCATAGAACAAAATAACTCAATTGGACAATTAGAAAAAGATTTTTAAAAAGTGAGTGAAGAAAATACTCCATTGAAAATCAGAATCAAACAAAGGGAATTGAATGACTTGAGGAGACAACAAGAATCAGTCAAGCAAAACCAAAAAAATCAAATAATGGAAAAAATGTGAAATTTTTTTTTGGAAAAATAACAGACCTGGAAAATAGATCTAGGCGAGACAATCTGAGAATTATTGGACTCGCAGAAAAACATGATGAAAAAAAGAGCCTGGACACTATTTCCCAGGAAATTATCAAAGAGAACTGCCCAGAAGTCATAGAAACAGAGGGTAAAATAGACATTGAAAGAATTCATTGATCACCTAATGAAAGGGATCCTAAAATCAAAACACTAAGAAATATAGTGGCTAAATGCCAGAACCCTCAGACTAAGGAAAAAGTACTGCAAGCAGCTAGAAAAACCCAATTCAAATATAGAGGGGCCACAATAAGGATTACCCAAGATCTAGCAGTGTCCACATTAAAAGATCAAAGGGCTTGGAATATGATATTCTGAAAGGCTAAGAAACTCGGTATGCAACCAAAAATAATTTTTCCAGCCAGAATGAGCATCTTTTTCCAGGGAAGAAGATAATCATTGAATGAAATAAGTGAATTTCACCTATTTTTGATGAAAAAAACAGAACTTAACAAAAAGTTTGATCTACAAATATAGAACTCAAGAGAAACCTAAAAAGGTAAAAAGAAATCTTGGGAACTATATTTTTGCTATAAAGATGTATAAAGAATACATGTATACCTTGTTCTAGAAACTAGAGGTGGAAAGGAAATTGTACCAGAAAAAGGGTAAAGTGGGGGTACTACATCACACAAAGAGGCAAAGGAAACCTATTATATGTGAAAGAAAGAATGGAGGGGGATGAATATAGCAGGTATCTTACTGCCATCAGAATTGGCTTTAAGAGAAATATTTTAGACACATTAAATTTATGGTGAAACTTCTCCCACCTCATTGAAAAGTGAGAAGGGAAAAGTGAAAAGGGAAAGAATGAGATGAGCAGAAGGGAATACAGAAACTGTGAAGAAAAGGAGTAAGATGGGGAGGAACTTTAAGGGGGGGAGGGATACTAAAAAAGGAGGGCTGTGAGAAGCAAGTGGTGCTCATAAGTTTAATATTGGGGAGGGGGATTTGGGGAAAAGAAGGGAGAAAAGCATAAAGAGGGGTTAACAAGATGGCAAGTAATACAGAATTAGTAATTTTAACCATAAATGTGAACGGGGTAAACTCTCCCATAAAGAGGAAGAGGTTAGCAGAATGGATTAAAAGCCAGAATCCTACAATATGTTGTTTACAGGTTTTAATATGTTGTTTCCCTGAAGCAGGGAAATACATACAGAATAAAGGTAAAAGGTTGGAGCAGAATTTACTATGCTTCAGGTGAAGTAAAAAAAGCAAGGGTAGCCATCCTGATCTCAGGTCAAGCAAAAGTAAAAATTGATCTAATTAAAAGAGATAAGGAAGGGCACTATATCTTGCTAAAGGGTAGCATAGATAATGAAACAATATAAATATTAAAGATATATGCACCAAGTGGTGTAGCATCTAAATTCTTAAAAGAGAAATTAAGAGAGCTGCAAAAAGAAATAGACAGCAAAACTATAATAGTGGGAGATCTCAATCTTGCACTCTCAGAATTAGATAAATCAAACCACAAAATAAATAAAAAAGAAGACAAAGAGGTAAATAGAATACTAGAAAAGTTAGCTATGATAGCTCTCTGGAGAAAACTAAAGGGAGACAGAAAGGAGTACACTTTCTTTTTAGCAGTTCATGGAACCTATACAAAAATTGACCATATGTTAGGACATAAAAACCTCAAACTTAAATGCAGTAAGGGAGAAATAATAAATGCATCCTTTTCAGACCACAATACAATGAAAATTACATTTAACAAAAAGCCAGGGGAAAGTAGATCAAAAAATAATTGGAAACCAAATAATCTCATACTAAAGAATGATTGGGTGAAACAGCAAATCATAGACATAATTAATAACTTCACCGAAGAAAAGAACAAAAATGAGACATCATACTAAAATGTGTGGGATGCAGCCAAAGCAGTAATAAAGGGAAATTTCATATCTCTAGAAGCCTACTTGCATAAAATAGAGAAAGAGAAGGTTAATGAATTGGGCTTGCAATTAAAAATGCCAGAAAAGGAACAAATTAACCCCCCTCACTCAAACACTAAACATGAAATTCTAAAAATAAAAGGAGAGATAAACAAAATTCAAAGTAAAAAAAAAAAAACTATTAAATTAATTAATAAAACTAAGAATTGGTTGTATGAAGAACCCAACAAAATAGACAAACCCTTACTAAATCTGATTACAAAAAAGGAAAGAGGAAAATCAAATTGTTAGTCTTAAAAATGAAAAGGGAGAACTTGCCACTAATGAAGAGGAAATTAGAGCAATAATTGGAAGTTACTTTGCCAAACTTTATGCCAATAAATTCGACAACTTAAATGAAATGGAAGAATACCTTCAAAAATATAGCTTGCCCAGATTAACAGAGGAAGAAGTAAATATCCTAAACAGTGCCATCTTAGAAAAAGAAATAGAACAAGCTATTAATCGACTCCCTAAGAAAAAATCCCCAGGACCAGATGGATTTACATGTGAATTCTACCAAACATTTAAAGAACAATTAACTCCAATGCTATATAAAGTATTTGAAAAAATAGGGATTGAAGGAATCTTACCAAACTCCTTTTACAACACAGATACTGATGGTACTGATACCGAAAACAGATAGACTGAAAACAGAGAAAGAAAATTATAGACCAATCTCCCTAATGAATATTGATTCAAAAATCTTAAATAAAATATTAGCAAAAAGATTACAGAAAATCAGCCCTAGGATAATACACTATGACCAAGTAGGATTTATATCAGGAATGCAGGGCTGGTTCAATATTAGGAAAACTATTAGCATAATTGATTATAACAATAACCAAACTAACAAAAACCATATGATCATCTCAATAGATGCAGAAAAAGCAGTTGATAAAATCCAACATCCATTCCTAATAAAAACATTTGAGAGTATAGGAATAAATTGACTTTTCCTTAAAGTAGCCAGGAACATATATTTAAAATTGTCAGTAAGCATCATATGCAATGGGGAAAAACTGGAACCTTTCCTAGTAAGATCTGGAGTGAAACAAGGTTGCCCACTATCACCATTATTATTCAATATTGTATTAGAAACGCTAGCCTCAGCAATAAATGTCAAGAAAGAGATTGAAGGATTAGAGTAGGCAATGAAGTAGACTCTGTTCCTCTGTTAACTATCACTCTTTGTAGATGATATGATGATATACTTAGAGAACCCCAGAGATTCTACTAAAAAGCTATTAGAAATAATTCACAACTTTAGCAAAGTTGCAGGATACAAAATAAATCCCCATAAATCCTGAGCATTTTTATACATCACCAACAAAATCCAACAGCAAGAGATACAAAGAGAAATTCCATTCAAAATAACTTGACAGCATAAAATATTTGGGAATCTATCTACCAAAGAAAAGTAAAAAATTATATGAGCAAAATTACAAAAAAACTTTGCACACAAATAAAATCAGACTTAAATAATTGGAAAAATATTGAGTGCTCTTGGATAGGCTGAGCAAATATAATAAAGATGACAATGCTCCCTAAACTAATCTATTTATTTAGTGCTATACCAATCAGACTTCCAAGAAAATATTTTAATTATCTAGAAAAAAATAATAACAAAATTCATATGGAAGAACAAAAGATCGAGCATCTCAAGGGAATTAATGAAAAAAAAAATCAAATGAAGGTGGCTTAAGCTGTACCTGATCTAAAACTATATTATAACGTAGCAGTCACCAAAACCATTTGGTATTGGCTAAGAAATAGATTAGTTGATCAGTAGAATATGTTAGGGTCACAAGACAAAATAGTCAACTATAGCAACTAGTGTTTGACAAACCCAAAGATCCTAACTTTTGGGATAAGAATTCATTATTTGACAAAAAGTGCTGGGATAACTGGAAATTAGTATGGCAGAAATTAGGCATGGACCCACACTTAACACCGTATACCAAGATAAGATCAAAATGGGTCCATGATTTAAGCATAAAGAAAGCATAAATAAATTAGAGGAACATAGGATAGTTTATCTCTCAGACTTATGGAGGAGGAAGAAATTTGTGACCAAAGATGAACTAGAGACCCTTACTGATCACAAAATAGAAAATTTTGATTACATCAAATTAAAAAGCCTTTGTACAAACAAAACTAATGCAAACAAGACTAGAAGGAAAGCAACAAACTGGGAAAACATCTTCACAGTTAAAGGTTCTGATAAAGGCCTCATTTCCAAAATATATAGAGAATTGACTTTAATTTATAAGAAATCAAGCCATTCTCCAATTGATAAATGAGCAAAGGATATGAACAGACAATTTTCAGATGATGAAAATTGAAACTATTTCTACTCATATGAAAGAGTGTTCCAAATCACTATTGGTCAGAGAAATGTAAATTTAGACAACTCTGAGATACCACTACACAGCAGATTAAGATGACACAAAAAATGATGAATGTTGGAGGGGATGCAGGAAAATTGGGACACTGATGCATTGTTGGTGAAGTTGTGAACAAATCCAACCATTCTGGAGAGCAATCTGGAATTATGCCCAAAAAGTTATCAAACTGTGCATACCCATTGATCCAGCAGTGCTACTACTGGGCTTATACCCCAAAGTGATCCTAAAGAAGGGAAAGGGACCTGTATATGCCAAAATGTTCGTAGCAGCCTTGTTTGTAGTGGCTAGAAACTGGAAAATGAATGAATGCCCATCAATTGGAGAATGGTTGGGTAAATTGTGGTATATGAATGTTATGGAATATTATTGTTTTGTAAGAAATGACCAGCAGGACAAATACAGAGAGGCTTGGAGAGACTTACATGAACTGATGCTAAGGGAAATGAGAAGAACCAGGAGATCATTATATACTTCAACAACAATACTATATGAGGATGTATTCTGATGGAAGTGGATTTCTTTGACAAAGAGATCTAACTCAGTTCCGATTGATCAATGATGGACAGAAGCAGCTACCAAAGAAAGAACATTGGGAAATGAATGTAAACTGTTTGCATTTTTGTTTTTCTTCTCGGGTTATTTCTATCTTCTGAATCCAATTCTCACTGTGCAACAAGAGAACTGTTCGATTCTGCACACATATATTGCATCTAGGATATACTGTGACATATTTAACATATATAGGACTGCTTTCCATCTGGGGGAGGGAGTGGAGGGACGGAGGAGAAACATCAGAACAGAAGTGAGTACAAGGGATAATGTTGTAAAAAATTACCCTGTCATGGGTTCTGTCAATAAAAAGTTATTTTAAAAAAAGAAAGAAAGAAAGTGTAGTTTTAAAGAGTTTGGATTCCATTCTGAAAAAATAATGATGTCTTCATTTAGGGTGGTAGGCTTATTATCTGGCTTCCACAATATGGATAAAAGAATATGAAACAAATACCTCCAGGGATCTGGCCTCATTTAAATTTTTCGTCCAATGAAAAATTTCAATGGATATTCAATTAATGAAATTAGAGGATGCAAGGGTCAGATAACAGAGAATATTATGTAGTAAGGTTTTTCCTTTTTCAAACTTTCAGTAATTGCATCAATGGCTTCTAATAAGTGGGAGTCCTTGAGTGGCTTCCATTCTATGGACAACATTCCAAGACAGTAAATGACGAAAAGCTGGAAATAGCCCATTCGCCATTTCTAAAGAAAGTATTGACAAAATTTTACACATCTTTCCTCTTTTAGGAGCTCAGAAGAAGTCCATTACTCAACTTGAGAAAACTGTAGGGGTTTGGTAGCCAGACAGTCATCTCTGTTAGGATAGTTGCTGGTTCATAATAGCTAATTAATAAATATTTAATGATTGATTGACTGAATTGAAATGACTATGATAAGGAGAAGTTTTGAGAGGTAATCTAGTCACCTTTTCCGGTATAACTCTGCAGAGAGTAGAGAAAATCTCTTTTCCTCTCTGTCTCTCTCTGTATCTCTGTGTGTCTGTGTTGCTCTCTGTGTTTGTTTCTCTCTGTTTCTCTGTTTCTGTCTCTGTCTGTCTTAAAATGGAGAACATATTAAGTGACTCTAGTTTCAGTTTGATTTTAGCAGGAGAGAAGAATAAGTCCAGCAAGCCCTGTGAAGTAACCTATCAGTAAATTATCTATGTCCGAGAATGATAATATGAAGTAAAAAGAAAAGATATCAGGGCTTTGCAATGTTAGAAGAATTTTCTTTTGGGTATGTTTTTCTGCTTACACATTCTACATTACACATTTACAATCTCAATTGATCCTACATATATTTGATGGATATTATATTTCAGAAAGATGAGTGAGATGAGTGAGATTGTTGAGGTCTAGATTTGGGGTACCTAAATGAAATTAGAGTTTAATTGAGGTGTAGTGACAGGTTTGGGGTACAGAGCTCTTCTGCAATCCCCCTGGATTTGGTGCAAGGATATGGCAGTAAATGAGGTCTAGTAGTGGAATGAGTCCCCAATAAAGGCATTTATCGACCCGAGAGCTAGATCGATAAAAGAGGTTTATTATTGGGTTTGGAAGTAAGGAGATAGGTGAAGGTAGAGATAAGAAGGGCACCAGACAGAGGGTCCAGTGGACAGAGGGTCCTCACATGGCTAACATATTTGGGACCTCTGCAAAGAGGGGGTCCCAGCGTGTCCCTTCTATAATGGAAGTTTTAGCTTGAGGGGCTTTTGGGTGTAGCCCCAAAGTTAGCTCAGATCTGGGTGGGGCTGGGACAGGCCTGGATCTTCTATTGGAATACAAAGGGACCAGGATTTGTGAGTTAAAGGGTAATTGCATTAACTATAGGGTGTTGGGAGTCACAAAGAAAGGAATCTTTCCCACATCATTCCCCCCTCAAGCAGTTGGAACTTAAATTCATTTAAGAAAAAAACACATGGGGCAAAGCCTCTTATTGAGGCAGAGTTGAAGATTTTCTCCTTCTAGGATTTTCTAAGTTCGGGGGTCCCTTCTTTAAGATCATACCTACTATGCTATTTCTATAACTGAGTTTGCTTTTTCCTGATTATATTTTCTGAATGACAATTGAATATCAATTTAGTATCTGGCATTCCTGAGGAAATTACAAATATGGACCCATACAATTCCTTGAAATTTGATGGGCAGTTCAAGAATGATATTTGAAGAGGAGAGTAATCTAAAAAAAATGCCTTATAATTCACATAATTATTATACCAAGTTTTCAAGTCCTTTTTTTATGTGGTCTTTGAAGACACGTTTGCAGTGGTTTTGACATATGATTAATGTTCTAAGCTAAGTTTGTCTCATTTAAATCCCCTGGTTGTTTACATATTTCCTGTATGAATGGAATGATATTCATATGTCATTCAATATCTAACAAAAGGAGATTTACTTCACTATGGCAGAAGGCCATTAAACAAAGCTATATATTAAGATTATACAGAAGAGATTCAGATGAATTAAGCTCCTTTATCCTTTATAGTCTATATGCTAATATTCAAGGGAACATGAACCTCCTTACAGTTATTTTTTACTTACATGACTCCAAATTGATAACAACAGACTAAACCAATCAATCCCAGTATTTTACTTTATAGGAAAAAATTAATCTAATTTTTTTTGGAAGCACAGGTTTAAGACATTGTTCTCATCACAGATACTAAGAGGATTATCACTATGTGTGATATTTATCCAGCAGTCTCAAGAATATGTCACTTTTATCTAAAAAATTTAAAATGAAGTGATCTAATTTTAAATTCAAAATGATCTCAATGAAAGCCTTAGCTTAGATGGCTTGTGAAATCTATCCAATGTTAACTGTCTTTTGGAATTTGGACTTGAAATCATAAATGAAAGCACTTTAAAAAAATTAATTCAGATTTCCTTATAAAAGATTTATAGGTGAAAAATTCAAGTTGTTATAATCTAACACTATTTGGATTAAAAATTTACTATAGAGTATCTCTATTTTGTTTCGGATATTATGCTGCCAGAGTATATGGGGGTAGCAATTAAATTGTTAAAAATCCAAAAAGGAAAGGGGAAGTAAAACTGCATACCAAATTGCCTTTTCAGGGAATAATCTTTTCATTTTCCACTCTTCTTCCACCTAAAAAAAGCTACTCGATCTAACAAACTGATTTAAACTCAGATTGCAAAAGATCAAAT
The DNA here is from genome assembly GCF_016432865.1 of Antechinus flavipes. Taxonomy (NCBI): domain Eukaryota; kingdom Metazoa; phylum Chordata; class Mammalia; order Dasyuromorphia; family Dasyuridae; genus Antechinus; species Antechinus flavipes. The sequence goes on from NC_067398.1 coordinate 531,690,261, forward strand.
GATCAGGTGCTTATCGTAATGTGCATCTCAAAGAAAATAAATGACACCTTGTAAATTTAACATAATTTGAATTTGGAAGTGTTCTCCATTCAGGGGATAGTTGTAGCAGAGACAGAAAAGCTGGGTTTGTCTTTGGGAAATATCCAACTTGTGTGCCCCATCCCTATTGCCAAACATTCAGAAAAAGTAGAGTGGAGAGAAAATAGTACTTAGTGAATATAACCATGTATATTGCAAGTAAGAAAATTACTGAATTTGTCATCAATTATTTTCTGTGAAGTCATATCTCATCTTCAGGTCAATAGAGTTTGAAAGAAGCATAGGCATTTTTCCCTTCAAATTTAAATATTTACTCAATTCATAATAACTACAAAAAACTATTGAATATAATTTTTTTCTCAAACAAAATGCATTCTCATTCTCTCAATGTTTGTCTTAGATATGAAATGTAAGTGTTCTAATGTAGTATTAAAATGCATTAATACACTTAGAATGATAAAATTAAAGAGATAGGGCCAATTTAAAATTCATAGAAAGCAAAGAAAGATTTCAATTTAAGGTGTAAACCAGACCCTATGTAAATATGTTTGTGAGTTCTATAAATCTATCAGTGTCTTAATTAAAGAGATCTCAATTAATATTTTGCATGAATCAAACCTAGTGATTTATTCAGTTACAACAAGCAGTTATTTCTGATACTATTTTCTACTATATCCAAATTAAAAGATGCCACTTAAGACTTATCCATAGGCAAAGATCCCAATTATAAAACGAAGCTCTATACTGGAAAACAGCAATAGCCTCTGGTTAAAAGTCTGTATCCATTGTACAAAATACAACTGCAAATACAAAATAATTTAACAATTAAAAATGCAAATAAACCATATTTTCACAGAAACTTCACTTCCATATAGTTTGTTCACAAATAGTTTTTTGCATGTTAAATAAGTTCTTCAAAGCTAGGGTCTGCCTTTTACCTTTCTTTATATTCCTGGGACCCAGCTCAGTGCCTGAGTCAGAGCAGGGGAAAAATAAATAAAGGGATAAATAAATTCTGAAATTTTTGACCAGATGATTCCATAACCATATTTAAAAATATTCATTTGCTTTCCTGGTTGTGATAAGAACAATAGTTAGGGGGCATCTGGCATTCCAAGAAAGCATCGGTGGTTTTGTTTTCAAGTCCAAGGCCAAAATGTGGAATACTGGAAGAGGCCAAGTCTGTCTCTCCCAAACTTGACCTTTTTTTTTTGCTTCTACCTTAATTTTCATGCTACTTAAAGAATACTATCTGAATTATGTCATTTTATTGGGACCTTAGAATAGACTTTACTCATATTAACTAAAAATTACAGATTTACAGATGTTAAATAGAATTTTCTAAATTAGATAGTTTCCTGAAATGTATGACTCTGAATTAAACTGTTTAGAAGGGCTAATAACAGAAAAGATTTAAACTTAGCCTCAGGTACCCACTTGCTGGCTTTTTCTCATTACCTGGATGAGAATGATTATTCATAGCAGTAAACTGTACAATACCAAGCAACTTCTACCTGAGAAGCTCAATAGTAGGTGTATGCTGATTAATGTTGACAACCAAGTCTTCTTTAAAAAAAAGAAACCTATGCTTATGACACATTTCTAATATTGTCTATATTCTTAATATTTTCTCTAGCACTTTCTTCAAGTAGATAATCAATAAGAAAATTAATTTGATAATCCCTAATTTCTTGTAATTGTAATTTCTGAATAATTTCAATTCTCACATTGAAAATTTAACTATAGGCTCTTGTAAACTAGTATGATCTTGGTCTAGCACATACCCCATGCTTAGTACCAAATAGACCCTAGTAGGTTAAAGCAGACTGGTCTTGAAGAGGTTGAATAGATAAAACCCAGGAGACAGAAGCAGAAAGCAGCTATGTGATCATAATATAAGTTGACGTGCTCAGAAGAGAAAGCATAATGTTCGGAAAGTATCATATACACTTAGTGTAATTATATCATTATGTAACATAAGTGGGTCTGTTACATTGATGGAACATATTATTTCAAATACTCGTGTTATACAGATTTTTCTCTGTGTTTCCTCCATGTAAATTCCTTGGTGATCTGTTCTTTCTATGTAAGTATTTATTCAACTGTTGGTGTGATAACTCCTGGGGAAACATATGGAATTAAGGTTAAAAAGTGATTGGAATCTTTTTTCATTTGTTCACTTAATTTACTGAGCTGTTTGAATGTATTCTCATTTAAATTGATTTCTCCTTTGATTCAAGAAAAATTAACATTATTTGGGATCTATGAGCTACTATTTTGAATCTTTAATGAACCATGAAATATCTTAAATCTTTGTTAGTTCTGTCCTTTAACAAGATACCAGAAGCAAAGAATAGGATTGGAGAAAAGTTAATCACCTAACAAGAGAGAAAATATAGACAAATTGAGTTTCAACCCTTTAGAGATCTGCCTTCAAAGGGGGAGGAATCAGAAAGTGAGCAATGGGAAATTTTTTAAAGAAATCAATTTAAAAAGAACTCAGCGAAAAGAAAACAGTTAAATCTTTGAATACATGGATATGAATCATTAAAGAAGATCTTAAAGCAATCAAGGAAGATAATTACTGAGACATAAAAAATGAGTTCAAATATTGATAAGGTCTAGATTTAGGGAACCAAAACAAGGTTAGGGTTTCTGGTGGTCAGGGAGTTAAATGATAAGGTCTAATCGCAGGTTCTGGGTTCAGGGAACCAAATGGAGATGTTTGGCTCCTTGTACCCCCTTGGGATTCAGCACAAGGATAGGTAGTTTTGGGGACTCCCTTCTGGTGGTGCAGAAATTCTCTGTAAAGGAATTTACAGACCCGAAAATCTAGATTGATAAAAGAGGCTTATTATAGGTATTTGGAAGTAAGGTTAGAAATCCTGACAGAGATCCATAAAGTCTGGTTGGGAAAATAGGTGAGGGTAAAGAAAGGGTAGCACTAAAAAGGAATAGTGGACAGAGGCTCCTTGGTATAGCAAGAATGACATAGCTGGCATGTTTGGAACTTCTACAAAGAGAGGATTTTAGTTTGGCTCTTTTATATTGAGTGTTTTAGTGGAGCTGGGACTACCTGAGTTGGCTCATCAGCTTGGGTTGGGATTTGAATAGAATTCAATGAGTTTCAGGACTGAACCTATCCCACCTAGATAATAAGAAAGAAACTTTGTCCTTTGGGTGGGGTTTCTCATTGAGGCAGAGTTGAAATAGATTTTCTCCTGCAAGGATATTTAGAGTTTTAAGGTCCCCTCTTCAATATCTTTAAATAAATTTTGCAAGAAAAAAATGAACGAACAATTGAGACAGAGACCCTGTGAGATCCTGAGAAAGCATGAAACCACAACAGGATGTACCAAAATGATTTAAGACAAATAATACTGATGAAATTATTTATGAATTAACTGATTATTTGTACTTCAAAGGAGTAATTCCATGATGAACAGGTGCACAAAAGAAGGAATATGTAATTATAAAGATAGTTAATAAAATAATTGTGAAAAATAAAGAGTAGATATGAATGGGAAAAGATCGATAAAGGGAGTAATGAAAATAAATTCTATTTTTAGAAAAACAGAAAATTAAAAACATCTAATAATTAAAACAGATAAAGGAGAGGTTAGGAAGCAAGATTTTAATTAACTCCTTATCAGAGGAAAAATAGGGGGAGAGCTATATAATTAGATAAAAGGAAGAAAGACAAGGGAATTGATAAGTTAAATAAAATCCTAAAATTAGGGAAACCTTATGGATAGAAGTGGATAGGAAAAATGTCTGTGGGGATAGAATTCCTTTAAATGAGTAAAGAAAAAATAACAAGAGAAAAAAGTACACTTTCTTTTAAAAAGCGAATTGTAAATATATATATATATATATATATACTATGAACATTAATATTAAAGGGAAACATAAATTTCTTATAACCACAATTGTGAATAAATAAAACAATCTTAGCAAATGAGGTAAAGAGATTAGATGAGGAAACAAAACCCCACATTGCATTGCTTAACAGAAATCCAATTTAAGAAGCAAAGACATATAAAAGACAAAACGGGAGACTACTGAAATAAAAATACAAAAAAAATTCCCAATACAAACAGAATTATGCAAGGAAATTTTATCATACTTAAAGAAGCCATATACAAGAAATCAAGATTGATATTAAATTTATATGTCCTTAAAGCCTTAGGACTTAAATTCACAAAGTAAAAATTTAATCATAGGAAGACGTAAACATTAGCAATAATATTTTGAGATTTCTAAGCTTCTCTCTTTCTCTCTCTCTTTCTCTGTGACTGCTTTTAACAATGTGATAAAAAGAAAAGGATGAAAAAAAATAAAAGCAACAAATTAACAAAAAGAAAAATCCAACAAACACAGAAAATTAAAAAAAAACTATTAATATGTAAAATGCAATTACATACTTACAAAATTCAGTACAACAAAGAAAAAGAGAAATACTTTTAAAAATATAAAATAGTCAAGAAAATAATTCCAAATACAGAGATTAAATAATCCAAACTCACAAAAAAGAATGCATGATTTGTAAAGTAACAATGGCCAAGAGGATAAATTGCAGACTCTAATGGGTTAAAAGGAAAATTTTCTCAAACTTTTAAACAATAAATATTAATACTAAACCAAATTTTTTTCTTTTAAAAAAACACAACTCACTTGACCAGACATCATTTTAAAACAAATATTATTCTGATGCATGAAGCAGGGAAGGATAAAGCATAGAAAGAGTATCATCTCACAAATTAGTTAATATAATCATTTTTTTTGGTTTGGCCTACCCATTTTTATTTATTTACTTATTTATTGGTTATACATGTACATTTATTATTTTTTGGACATATTTCTGTATGACATTTTGGGAGAGAGAAGTCAAGAAAAAGAAAAAAATAAGATAAAAAGAAAACAAAAGAAAAAAGGGGGAAAAGTGAACATAATATATGTTGATTACCATTCTGACTCCATAGTTTTTTCTCTGGATGTGGAAGGCATTTCCCATCCATAGTTTTTTGGGATTGCCTTGGATCACTGAAGCATTGAAAAGAACCAACTCTGTCATTTATTGATTATCTCATAACTTGCTGTTACCATGTGTAATGCATTCCTGGTTCTGCTTGTTCTGTTCAGCATGAGTTCATGTAAATCTTTCCAGGTCTTTCTAAAATCAGTTTATTCATAATTTTTATAGAATAATAATATTCCATTACTTTCATATACCATAACTTATTCAGCCATTCCTTAATTGATGAACACTGATTCATTTTCTAATTCCTTGTAACCTCGAAAAAAGCTGCTATATTTTTGCACATTTAGGTCCTTTTTCTATCCTTTATGATTTCTTTGGGATACAAACTGAACCAGTTCAAAGGATATGGAGTTAATTTTTTTAATTATAGCTTTTTTTATTTTCAAAATATATGCAAAGCTAGTTTTCAGTTTTCAAACTTGCAAATCTTGTGCTTCAAATTTTTGTTCTTCCCTTTCATCCATATCCTTCCCTAGGCAGCAAGTATTTTTTCAAAATATGGTAAAATATTCAATTCTTCTATACATATTTCTATATTTATCATTCTGCAGAAGAAAAATCAGATCAAGAAGGGGAAAATGAAGAAGGAAAAAAGCAGGAAAAAATGTGAAACTTATGTTGTGATCCATATTCAATCACCACAATTCTCTTCTGGATACAGATAGAGTAAAAAAATTTAAATAACATCTTGATTATAACAATTCATCCAAGTTAATCATTCATAATGCCTAAAATGTAATTATTCCAGAGATGTCAAAATAGTTCAATGTATGGAAAGCAATGGTTGTAATGATAGTAAAAGCCCAAATATTCAAAGCTATATCATTACTTTAATTAAAGCAGAGAAATCTTTTGGGAAAATGCAGAACTCATTTATGGTAAAGCACATAAAGCATACAGTATAGACACATACATAGCATTCACAAATATATTTGTGTATATATAAATATAAGAGTAAAGCATAGACAAATAATATATGTCTATAAGTATGTCTATGCATGTATATATGTATATATTACATATACATATACTTTTTAGAATTTGTTCATAGTCTATGCTTTATAAACATTTTATTGATTGATTGATATGTAGGGAAGGATTTTCCCTGTGATGACCACGCTAGCACCCAGGACACCCTAGAATCAGCTGGAGTCAGGATAAGCAAAAGTCCTTAATCTTTATTCTTGGTCTTTAGACGCAGGATTGAACAGGATGGAAGCAGAATCTCTGCAACTGCCTTCTCCCTCATCTACTGCCAAGAGTGACCCTGGCTAGTCTTACTCCACCCCCTAGTCCCTCCTACAATCCTCTCCAATCATTGAGCCAGCACAGGATAGTGGGAAGAACCATTTTCCAAGCACATGCTCATAGAATATTGTCCATTCAGTAGTTAGCCTCAAGTGCTTGGCAGTCCTAATCTCAAGGCATTGACTCAATAGTTTCAGCCCTCTACATTCCCCCCCCCCCCAATTTAGGGAGAAATAGGGGCATAACAAAAATTTTACTAGAAATATTCTATTTCTCTGTGGCCTTCTCAATCTTCATGTAATTACTACTTACATTACTTTTTTTTTAAAATTATTTTTTGATTTTTAAAAAGACTCTTTCCATCCCCACTCTGTCTCTATCTTTGGTACAAATAAATGGTGTGGATTTTTTAAAAAAATCATTATATTACAAAGAATATTTGCGAGGATTGCTGTAATTCTTAATAAAATGTCTAAGAATTTCAGGGACTACTAAGGGGATAAATAGCCAATCAACAAAGGACAATGACAAGTCTTTTATATAACTCAACTTTTATATATGAACCTGGTTTCTGGATACAAAGACAAAAGTAAAATAGCCCCTGACTTCAAGTTGGTATGCCTTCAAAATGGTATTTGTTTATAAAGGTATTTAGAAAGCATATACAAGGTAGCACTAGAAGGAAGAATACAGATAAGTCAAAAAGTAATGGAGATCTGAATGAGGGTGATGGCTGTGTGAATCACAAAAAAATGGATAAATGTGAGATGTACTGAATTGGAGGAATGGACACGATTTGTCAATGAGTTAGATGTTTGGAGTGAGTCAGATTGGGGAGCTAAGAATGATAACCAGTTTGTAAACTTGACAGAAACAAGAATACTGTTACCATCAATGGTAGTGTTACCATAAATAGAAAAAAGGAGATTGTGAGGACTGAGATTAAAAAAAAAAACTACTTCCATTTTAAAGCAATCATCAAAAATCATGGCTATGACAGTGGCAACAGTAATAGTGACAATTACTGAAAGAAGAACAAAACTTTTACAAAGGAGGTGGTTTTCAAATTTTGGGAGACAGAGATCACTTTGGCAGTCTGCTAAGGGTTATGGATCCTTTCTCAGAATGGTATTTTAAATCCAATAAGTGTGTGTGTGTGTGTGTGTGTGTGTGTGTGCATGTGCACTATCCACACATATGTGCGTGTGGGTGTGGATGTGTAAGATTACAAAGGAAACCAATTGAGACCAAATATAATTAGCCTAAAAAAGTTCACAGTCCTAATATTAATGAATTCTAGTCTATGACATCATCTAATAATTAGGCAGGAAATGAGTCAGTTTGGGATCAGGGCAACACAGCTTAATTTTTTTTTCTTTACTCCAGAGATCGAAGTGAGTAACCAGAAAAGAGTGTTAAATTTAAAAAGAAACAAAAAAATCTGGTAACCTTGGATTTAAGTAGAAAATGTTTCCTGCTGATGGATCACATCTCAGTTACTACCAAGGAAACAACTCAGGAAGTTAGGTAACAAAAGATATTTTGAATTTAGAAATAGTAAATCCAAAGCAAAGGGAATTTCAGAAAAGCAAAAGAGAAAGGATAAGGAGGAACTATAATTTTAGGGTCTAAAAGGTAAAAATAGGCTCATTGGTTTGAAACTGTAAAAAATATAGATGTAGGCATGATCAAAGGAAAATCTTCTTAACATTAGATTTAGAATTGAAATGGGCTACATTAAGCAGTAATGGAGAGCCCCCCATAACTTATGGATTTTTAGCAAAGTTTTAAGATGATTTATCAGGTATATGGTAAAAGGAATATTTTTTTCAGATATGGGTTGGATTAAATGGCCTCACTCTAACTTTGAAAAATTGTGTTTCTAATCGTTTGCCTCACTCAACAAGTGATCACAACAAAGTGATATACTTTTAGAATAGTACTGTCCTAGCTGGCACTGACTCCTTAGATAGCTCAAAGTCCCACAATTATAAGCTCATGTACCATATTCCTTCTCAAGCACTCCAGACAACAGGCAACTAGTGAATAAGTTATTGTGGACTTTTCTCAGTCATAGTCTTTTCAGATAAGTACAAGAGATGATAAGGTTGCTTCATATATTTCCTCTTTTTCAGGTTCTCCTAGTTTGCAAATTTAGAATATCTAGCAAAGTGATTAGTGTGGCCATCTCATATTGGAATGGAGATCAGAACTTATGTATCAAGTCAGTGCTCACCAGGATGATCTGATATCTTAGGTACAATATTTAAATGAAATAGGGCACTTATAAAAGATATGAGAGTTAACAAAAAAAGAGATTTGCCAAGATGTAGTAGATTATAAAGCAATGATTTTCAGAAGGAACTTTATTGTTAATTAATCTTGAGTTAAGAGGCAGTTCCTGTTCCTTTGCAGTGATCATGATGTTCTTCAAGGAATTAAGTTCCCACTAAAGTTACTAATAGCTTTTTTGTATCCAGATAACCAGGAAGCTACATCAATAGGTTGACATTCCTTTGAGGTAATTAAATCTTGGGAACAGTTTCAAACACTTTAAAAAACCCTATTCAATATGGGACATGTTCATCTGATCTCATCGCAATGATAACTATCATGTTCAAGACACAATAGACATTCTTTCCATCTGGTAATTTTCTATTGCCAAATGTTGTCTCAATCTACAAACACCCTCATTCTGTGGCCTCTGTCCGTGATTGATGAGTCCTCTCCTAAACCTTAATATGAGGAAGAATGCATGCCAAAATTCAGTCAAGTGCCTAATATATAGTGAGGGCTTTAAATGCTTTATCTAAATTAATCTAATTTTTGTTAATTTCAGAGTTTCAAAGAAGCAGATCCCAACTTAACTTAAGGATAAAATACCTAATATTTAGAAGAATTCCAAAGAAATGGGCACCTTCAAGGGATAATAGGTTCATTCCCACCAGGTTTTCAAACAACTAATGCTTAACAACCTAATCTAAACAACCTATTAAACACTGACAGGAAATTTTTAATATATTTATTAGCATAAGGACAGAAATTGTTAACACCATATCTAATTAGATGATCCTTGTAACACTAAAATTTCAATAACATTCTTACATTCCTACTCTTAAGACATTTCCATTTGTTTGAGATGAATCACATTCCATATTCCAACACCCTGGTATTTCACCTTGTAGGGTAGCTTAGCTTAAGCTGTATTTCACTTTCTAGAGTTCTTGCTCTCTTTCATTAGGATTCATGGCATGAAGTGGTTTTCTGGGGTCTCATGATCAGGTCTTGCTCCCTTGCTACTGTCTCCTCCCTGTCTTCTCCCAAAGGTATAAGAAGCTTTTCCATGAAGTTTTGAGTTGAGAAATACATTTGGCATCTCCCAATATGATAGATTTGCTACCCTGTTATCTCATTTAAAAAGTTTTATCGTTCAGCTTATGGCCTTGATTTATTTCAGGGCTTCACAGGATGTTCTAGAGAGTATTCTTGATCAGATACATGTTGGGCTAGATAGCTATGGAGGGGCCTTCCAAATATGAGACTGTGATTATGTGCCCAGCTTTTCTTGCCTATGTCTTCTAAATTCTAAATATAATTGTCTTTATTTTTACATAAGGCAAAAATTGCATTGTAGCAGAGTTCTGACCATGAAATCAGGAAACAGATGGAATAAAATCTTCCTTATAATATTAATTGTTTGGTGCTACACAAATTCCTTGATCTTTCTATGCATTCTTAAAGCTTGTTGAATGAATCATGTTTTTTTTCTTCTCACATCAAGATTCCACAGTGTGAGCAAAATGATAATTCATTGGGGTATTTGTGAGAGATACCTGAGCTTTGTTAGCCTCAACCTCGCACTTTTTACATTTTTTTCCTTATTTTCTTCATTTTTCATTCTCATTTTACTTTTCCAACTGCAAATTGCTTAGATAATACATAATACATTAAAGTTGACTTTTCAATCTAAGTTCTTTCTATTTTTTACTGATCAAACTATGTTAGTATGACTATTTCAACTGTTCAGAATGCCTTTAATATAAATTTAATGTAAAATAAAATAACTTTAATATGAATACATATAAAATACCTTTAATATAAATATAATAAATAAAAACTATATACCTTATGTTAATAGTTTTTAATGAATCATAACAAGTGATGACTAACATGGGTTTCACTTATGAAATGAAGAAGATATCAACAAAAGTATTGAAGCGTCTATGCATTAAACATTATTCATAGCAATAGACATAATCCTAACTCAAATGTAGGCATATTTTGGATATATAGATGGATAAATGAAATAAACATATAATAATCCAAAAGCAAGCAGCTGTTATTCTTATGTTTAATGAGAATGTGAATAAAAATAGTGTTTGGTGAAAAAAAATGTTCACTTTTTTTTGTTCTTATAGTTGGGCAAGTTTTTGGGAAGTGAATAATGTATAGCCTGATGTACCCCTAAAGGAATCTTCAAGAAGCTCATCAATTCAATGAGGTAGCTTGCAATAGGATAGGCTAATACATCTTTGAATACATTTGAAATGTGAATTAGGTAGCCCAAAGGAATGCCTATAAATTTATGTAGAAATTCAAGAATAGTGGGGATAAAATATGGTCTCATTCACTGAATTGAAATGCAAACCAACATTTATTTGCTTCTTGATTTACTCTGACTCTCACAACAGGATTTCGCTTTTTCAATTATAAATCTATAGTACATTGAAATTAAACAATAGCTGTCATTCTAATAAAAAATTACTTTTTAATTTGCTTGCAGTCTGATTAGTACTCATCATTTCTTCATAAACAGAAAGCACACATAAATAATGAGAAAATGAATCAGTAGTTCTTCCTTTTGATGGGTTTCTGCCTCTCCCATTTTGTTAAAGAGAAAATAAATGGTCAGAAAAGGAGGCTCAAATAAAATGTTCATGTTGAAAATCTTTGACAACACTATATAACAGATAATTATTGTAACAAGAATATATTGACAAATTCATATGCCTGCCTTACGTGTGGCATACAAATGAATTTATTTTTGAAAACCTAAGTATAAGTGGTATTTCTAAATTGAATTTTAGCTTAAATGAAGTATGATAATACTTTGGCAAAATTCACTTGAAAGCAACTTCTTTCTCACACAACTGATTTTCACTTACCTAATTTATTTATCATTTAATACAATACATTGTATTTAACTATATTTATATTTTAACTCCTCTGTATGTTGTAATGAATGTCCTGGGCACTGAGGTGGCTCAATATATAGAGTACAAGAATCAGGATGACCTGAGTTCAAAATCAGCCTTGGATCACATCTCCATGTGATCCTAGGTAAATCAGTTCAACTCAATTTTCTCATCTGGAAAATGGAAATAATAATAGCATCTATCTTACAGCAAACTTTAAAAATGATATCATAATGTTAGCTATTATTATGTGATAAAAGACCATATTTTTCTGGGAAAAACAGATACATACATTATGGCATCCTTGAGGGGGTTTTAAATAAAATCAGTGAGATTTTCACAATTAACCTTTCACAGTAGAGCATATGGTTATCCTCACACAATTGATTGAAATATGTTGAGAATTCAGGATCCTCCTAGGATTACTATTGTTTATTACATAAATACTTATTTTCATTTCTTCATAGACATTTAGATGACTCATTGGAAGATATAATGAAGATAAATCATTTTATGACCTTGTAATCATTAAAATCTATCAAGTCATAAAATAGGGAGAATAATTCTTGTCACAGATCTTTACCATTGTCAATCAGAAAATCACTTAAAAATTCTTTATAGATCCAGTGAGATCCACTGGATAGATCTAAATGCAGATTAAATTGTATTGGGTACATCAAAATACTGCAGAGACTCTGACAAAAGGAAACACTTTGTTGGAAAAGTTCGGTAGCATTTTGTTGCCCTAAATAAAAACTTTTTCTTTTTTAAATAATTTGCAATCAATAATCATAAAGACTGTTTTCTATTCCATAATATTTTATAATATTTTATTTTTATAATATTATATAAATATGAATATTATAATAGTAAAGGTAAGCTCTAATACGGAATATCACTGTTAAAAACCTTTTTTACTAATGGTCTCCTCAAGTATGCCTTAATGGCTGTATGTGTCAGTTTCATTAAAATTTTATATAGATAGGATAGTAGGCATATTGATTGTGACTTATTCATATTTTGTCAGTCATATCCATTGTTTTTCATAATGTTCAATAATACTTTTATTTTTCCAAGTACTTTCTTTCTTCAGACAGTGTATTAAAAAAACCCTCAAAATATGCCACCTCCAATATGTTTCTCTATGTATACTTAGCTAAACCAGCTGCTTTCCCCAGTTTATTTTCTTTATTGCTAGTCTGGTTCTGTAATATTGGAGTCCATGTTCCTAGATGATGAGAAATTTTTGCTATAATTTTTTTTGTTCATGTTTTCATTTCTTCCTGGTGGAACTATTCTTATGGAATTTCACTTATAAATTCAGATATGCTTAGCTTTGGTGAATTTATATTTTTCTTTCACTTAAAAATTTGTTGCTAGGAATGATTCACTGGCTGTTAGAAATTAAAGAGATACCTTTAGAAATGACTGTATTGTGATAATTAAAGGCATTAATTTTAAAGACAATCTTGTAAATAAATTTACAGGTCATCATTAAAACAAAACAACAATAACAAAAAGTAGTTTTATTATTTACCGATGTTTTAATTATTGCCTATAATCATCCACCTTCTTTTGCTGTAAGATTTTAGAGTGATTTATATTACGAAATGGAGTTGCCCTTGGTTCCCATATTTTTCCATTTGGCTCATAAGTCAATTATTTAGTGAATAAAATATTTTTAAGATTCTTTTTTTTTCTTCATTGGGGCAATTAAATTACATTTCCATATGAAATTTTTGCAAGTAGTGACTATCTTATTTCTTACATTATATCTCAATCTTTTTATCATAATTAACTTGTCAAAATAAGTCAGTTTGGAAGTGTGTTAATGGCACACCATACATTCTTCTTCTCTCTCTCTCTGTCTCTCTCTCTGTGTCTTTCTGTCTCTGTCTCTGTCTCAGTCTCTGTCTCTCACTCACTCTCTCTCTCTCTCTCTCTCTCTCAGTGTGTCTATGTACATACATACACACAAATTACACACAGTTTGGTCCATAAGGTCATGAAGAGCCAGACATGATTGAAGTATTGAATATTTTTGTTCTTCAAATTGTGTATTAATTTTGATTTTTGCTTTGACTAATCAATTACCCTTTCTGGATCTCAATTTCCACATCTGTAAGAGAACCACCTATGTATCATTCCCAAGTACATGAAGTATAAGATTCCCTTATTTAATCAAAATGTATTAACATTCCATGTTTATGCCTTTCTTTGCCCACATGTATTCTAATCTCTTTACCCTTCAGTATTCTCTAAGAGTACTGTTTCCTAGCTATACTTTCCTCTTTACTTTATTTTTACTTCCTTTTTTAAAAGTTCAGCTTTCTAGTGCCCTAATTTCTTGAATCCTATATTCCATAAAAACACTACCAATCACACTTTGGCTAGCCTCAGCCTTGTTTAACCTTACTATTTTCTGTTATTCACTATTGAATAGAGGTCAATTAAATCACTAAATTGTGAAGACTGGGTCCAATTAAAAAAAATGTTACAGGGGCAGCTAGGTAGCACAATAGATAGAGCATCAGCTGGCCTCAGACTCTTAACACTTCCTAGCTGTGTGACCCTGGTCAACTCAACCCCAATTGCCTCAGCAAAATAATAATAATAATAATAATAATATTACATTAGGCCCATATTAAGTGGGCTCAATCTCTGCAAGCATGCCCCTAAAAATGTATTGAGCCAGGGAATTAGAGAAATCCTTGTTAATTATAATAGATTATAGTTCAAGAAACTTCTAAGGAGTTTAAAGGGAGAAAGAGACTCTTTCACCACCTATTCCAAAATGATCAGGAGTCCCAAAGGGAACTGAACTTTGGTTCCCATAGGCTCATTTTCTTGGAAATTGACTACTATTTGTAATAGTACTTAATTTCTACTTAATTCATAAAACTTTTGACTCAGTAAAATCATTATTTATTAAAACAAAACTATGTATAGTCCTAAATATCTTTAATCTATTCCTTTTTTTCTTCCTCTTAGAATTCTTAGCTTGCTTCAAAGCATACCTTAAATGTCATCACATATATTAGCCTTTACTGATTTCAGTTATTTGTACTCTCTCACTCTTGAGAGAGTGCATGTATGTATTTTGTGTATGTGTATGTATTTTGAAAACAAAATTGTTTCAAGAGTGAGAGTACAAATAACTGAAATCATTTGTATTCTGTAGACAAATGTGTGTGTGACCCCTCACCTCCTGTGTATAGAATACAAATTTAATGTAAGCATCATGAGGGATGGGTCTGTTTAATCTTTGTCTTTCTATTCCTGTAACTTAGCAGGATGTCCTGCACATTATGATAATAGTGTTTACTGAATGAATTTTAATTGAAAGTTCTGAGAAGAGTTTGATCCTTTTCTAGTTCCTTTATATTCAAATGCTCATAAGAGATCAGAAAAACAGGGAACCTGGTCACCTCAAAAGAACTCAATATCAGTGTGGTTGGGGGAAGCAGTTAAAAAATCTACCCAGCTTTTGTATGTTTAGGGAAAAATGCAAATGAAAGATGTTATCAAGTCACATGAAGAATATGCTTCAAATTGAATTAATTCCACTTCAAATATATTTACTTGAAGGAGTGATATATTTCAAGAATAATTAAAAACAAAGTAGTCTCTTTAAAAGCAAGGAGAATAAATACCTGAAGCAATAGAAGATAAATAATAGAAAAGTAGGACCTGATCATGTCAAAATAGCCAACAGAAGATTTCTTATTCATTAGAATTCACAGATATTCACAGTATTATAGTCTAGCAGCACCAATTGAACTGAATGAATTATATTCTTTATGTTTGGAAAATCCAGATGACTCAGAGTTTATTTCTTAAGTAATTGAACACATCCTTAGGGAATAAGTCCATAACTTGTATCTCCCAGTTCTTCAAACTCTTGTATTATTATTCCATTCATCATATGTGGCGAATTACTATTTCTTCACTAACAATCAAATCAGGTAAACTAAGCCCAGCAATTTCAATTACTTGCAATAATATGGACCAGGTACAAGAGAGAAAAATCAAATCAGTATCAAATCCAACTACTTCAATTAAATTACTAGCTTTACAGGGTAAAAATAGACTGGGCCAGATTGTTCTTTTTTCTTATACTTTTCCTTCACTAGCAAATGTGATAAGCCAAGAAATAAGGAACAAGTAGTGAGAAAACTCAAAGGCATGGCTAATATGTTCAGAGTATTTCTTCCCAATTCCTCTGTCAGGCTTGTGTTCTATTTCCCAAATGCATCTATTTTCTTTTTCCTACCAGTAGTTCTGGAGTACAGTATACTCCAAGTACAAAAGTACTTCTATTTCCTTCTGATAATTTCACTCAAACCTTCAATAATTCCCCTCCTCGGTTTCTAAGTTTCTTGGTGAGATTAGAACTTCTTATTGTATAATAATACCCCATAGATCTTTATCTATCCTGGTTCTTTCAATTAAGCTCTACCTATTCATCAGTGAAGCTCAGTCATACTTATGCCACCAATTTTCAATGATACCTATGATATCAAATTTTCTTTCCTGTATTAGGATGTATAATTCTTTTTGTTTGTTGCTTAAGCTTTCAGGCTCTTTCTAAAGATTTTTAAGACTCTAACATTCTAACATTCTTTTTAAAAAATTTTTATCTCATGTGAATTTCTGGGTGACTCAGCTATTCTTATTGATTGTGAATACTCTCCATAGTAACTAATTTGGATGAAATAAAGAAATAGTTATTTTCCATTTCCAAAGCTTGTAGCTTAAAAAATTTGATTTTTATTTAAAAGTAAGATATATATTATGTATATTTTAACAGATAAGATACACTGGTATATATTGAATGTCCAGGATAGGTTTCTGTGAGTCTGAGATCTAGCTGGAGCTCAAATACACATTCACTGGAGTCTTGAGTCTTGAGTCTCAAGTATGCTCTTCCTCAAGTCCTCTCAGCCCTTATATACCTCAGTACCATTACATCACTGAGCATGTGCCAATTGTAGAAACATTACATCACCATACTAAGTGCTAAGTATATGTAAATTAGAAAACCATTATCTCATCAATCACACTAAGTTGACACCCTGCTGTAAGAATCTTTGCTTCAAGTATACTTTTCCAGAGTTCTGGCGCTCTCTCTCTCTCTCTCTCTCTCTCTCTCTCTCTCTCTCTATATATATATATATATGTATACATATATTGTATGTATGTGTTTATAAATACATAATATGTGTTTTTGTGTAATAGATACATATACATGTATTATATATTTAATAGAGCTCCATGAAGTGTTCATGAAGACTAGAACTTGGTATGGATATTTTTAAAGTACTTGCCAGGTCTCATTTATCTTTGATGTCTACCTGATTCATCCACCCTTCTCAGAAGATTCTAAGAAACTATAGCATGAGCAGAAGCAATACCCAGTAAATCATTTTGATTTTTAAATGTTATATAATATTCATATTTCCCAAGATTATATGAAACAACTTTACATTCTTTTTTTGTTTGTTTGTTTTGAGTTCCAAATTCTTTCCCTTCCTGCCTTTCTTCCCCCAACCCACTGAGATGGCAATTTGACATAGGTTATTCATGTATATTCATGCAACACACATTTCCATGTAAGTCATTAAAAAAAATAAATAAATATAGAAATAAAAGATTTATTTTAAAAGAAAAGGAAAGAAAAAAGCAAAGAAAATAAAAAGAAAATATCTTTGATACACATCCAAGGTCTATGAGTTCTTTCTTTGGTGATGAACAGTATATTTCATCATAAGTTCTGCAGAATTATCTTGGATCATTATATTGCTGAGAATAGCTAATTCATATTCACAGCATATCTTCATAAAATATTGCTACTCAATTTTTGTAAACCATTTTGGCAGATAGACTAAAGCAGGTTGAAGAGAGCCAAAGGCCTCAAATCTGTTAATGAGTCAGGGGACTGTTTACCCCAAGCATATGAATATGAATAATTTTCTTAGTGGAATAGGCAGATGAGAA
This sequence comes from Antechinus flavipes, assembly GCF_016432865.1. NCBI lineage: Eukaryota > Metazoa > Chordata > Mammalia > Dasyuromorphia > Dasyuridae > Antechinus > Antechinus flavipes. The sequence continues at coordinate 531,707,781 of NC_067398.1, forward strand.
CAATTTGTTCCAATGACCAAGAAGGTGGCTAAAGCATATTATGTGTAACACTTAGCACTTGGAAAGGTGTCAAAGAAATCAATAGCATTTGCTGCAACCTAAGTCAGTACCAGTAGTCCTGATTTTTGTTTTGTCACTGATTTTCAATAAATCAAAAAGCATAAGTGAGACTGACAAAATTGTGCAAGTCTGCCTCACTTAAATCCAAGTAATGTGTAGATTAAGACATTATGATGTCATAGGTCTTCTTTGAATACAAAGAATAAACATCAACATTTGTTTGTTGATATAATGTTAATGTAATCATGTATGTGCTTATATGTGTGTGTTTATATACACACACATATGTATATGTATATTTCAGAAATCCAAATTCCTTTATCAGAAAAAATCTCCTTAGTGGACTATTAAGTTCTTTTTTTCTCTAAAGTATGGATTTCCTTAAGGCCAACACTGAGAAAAACAATAAAAATAGTCTATATCTCTCTGATCTTCAATTTCTTGTTCAAAACTTCATAATTATTGGCAATATTTTTGATTGCTCCTAAAAGTGTAACTTGTACCCATATTATCAAAATTGGATAGCTATTATTTATTTTGGAAGTTTTCTGTTGTCTTATTTACATGCCTCAGAACATCTCTCTATAGTCACTATCTAGTTGACAAACAGTTTCTTCAGCACTTTTCAAAGAATCTTCAAATACTGATTCTTCTTTTCTTCCTCTATCTTGTACTATACAGAATTAACTATATGTAATTTTTTTCTTTGTAATCCTATGTTTACATATTTAAAAACATTATTCTGAAGAATATATAGGTTTTATCTGATGAGCAAAAAGATACAGGAAATAAGAACATTAGAGCATGAAGAGTTTTCTTGGAGTCCTTTTTGTTTCCCATAAGAGAAACTTGGAAGAAAGTAACAGTCTACCTACTTTGGTAGAAATATAAATGTTTCACAGTCAAAGCAAATCATTTCAAAATTATTCCTATTCTCCAAAAAGATGGGGATATTTTTAGCCTCATGTCTTTGAAAAATTTGTGGGAGCTTATTCCTTAAACATAAACCTTTGATTATAATTTTTACAAATACTTCTTAAATATTTAAAACCTCATTCAAATTCCTTTCCTTTGTCCATACTGTGCATTATGTTATGTAGACATCTCCATTCACCTTTTTGTTGATTTTATCAATTTTCATAGCCACCAATCTACTCTGTAAATTGGCTTAAACTTAAATAGTTTAATTAATAACCACGTTCTCCTTTTAAAATTCATTCTTCATGTGATATTCCCTAATATGTCTTTATCCTCATAAACCACCTTAATTCCACATTGTTAATCTTTATTTTCTTTGAAACAGCTTTTTCAGCCTCTTAATGGAAATTTAATCAGTCCTGGATATGGCAAATAATTGCTTAAAATTTGATACAATTTCTTTTAAAATTCTCCAATTCTTAATTAATTCTTAAATTAAAATTCTTAAAATTCTTTTAAAATTCAACTTTACATGTGTTTCACTAATCTGCAATTTTCTAAGTCATTTCAATAATTTTCTCCTTACTTATGCTGAGGAATTCTTCCTTCCTTTTCTTCTTTCATAGCTCTCTTCCCCACCATTTCCAGGAAACAAAAGGTAGAGTTCACTGTATTGCCAGTCTTTGTTTCTACTTTGCTCTTCAAAAATTGTTGGATAATGAGCTTCTTATACATATGTATCAATCATTTTCAATTCCTAATTTTTCCTTGTCATTCATATTGCTTTTCTTTTATTACAAACATTTCACCTTTGAGACCTTTCCATTCTTATGGTTTGACTTCTATAGAATTTTATATACTTCAATTCTCTCTACTCTTTTTGTGCATGCTTTGAATCTATTCATTTCCAGTCTTAGATTACTATCAAGTTATTCTAGTTTTCCTCTCTTCTATCACAAAATAATGTAGAATGGTCATGTATTTCAAGATGGCCATCATTTATATTCCTTTATTTATTTTCTTATTTTTGAATAATAATTAAAAAAATAACATTCAATCCCTAACACAATATTTTTAAAGCACCAATCTGATGACATCACAGCCTTCCCTTATTTGATAAACTCCAGGGACTCTGTGTTGTCTCCAGCATTAAATGCAAAATTTTTGCTTTGGTATTCAAGGACCTTCATTACCTAACCCTCACCTAAGTTTTCCAATCTTCTTAAAACTTACTTCCCTCCTTGTATTCATTGCTCCAGTGAAAAGCATTTTTATTTATCTGTCAGCCAAAAACTCCATATCTTAATTTCGGTCAATTTCAAATTCTGTGATTACAGCTTGGAATTCTCTCCCTTCTCATCTTTGTCTACTGTATTCACTAGTTTCCTTAAAATTCCATTTCTTCTAGAAAGCCTTTTTAGCCCCACCCCCTTATTTCTAGTGCCTTCCCTCCATTAATTGTTCACTATTAATCTTGTATATTGTTTTTACACGTAATTTTTCTTTTGCCTCCATCATTAGATTGTGAGCTGTTTGATAGCAAGAATTATGTTTTTCCTTTGTTGTATTCCCTGAACTTAGCATATTGTCTGGTGCATCAGAGGTAATTAATAAATGCTTATTAATTAATTAGTCAATTGATTGAATGAAGACAAGCCAAGAATTTATTAGCTGTTGTGCTATTAGATGAGAGGTACCAATAAAAGTCTGGATTAATTATTTTTCCATCCTTTTTAATGTAGATCTCTGTGCAAAGTTTATAATTTGCTTTCTGAACTACTCATCAATTTCCTATTTTCTGTCTGCATTATAGTCTGATAAATGTTGTTTTTGGTGTTGTCTATATTGAATTTTAGCCAAATCATCTGGCCCTAGTTTTCCCTTTTTCATTCCATTATTTCTTCTTAGGATACTATTTGAAATATAAAAGAATATTTTTGTCTTCAATTTTATAAGATATACACCCTCTTGGTCATAGTAGAGACAATCAAATCAATAAAAATTAGGACAATTAACTTAAAACAACTTATTAAATTGGTAAAAATATATTATCTCTTTCTGTGAAATCTGAAAAATAAGTATGAAATCAAATCATTCTTCTTGTATTGCTTCCTTATGCTCCTTATTATATTTTATGCCTCTGAGATCAAGGTTTTAGTTGCTGAATTTGAATTTTGTCTCCTGGAAATTTCTGGCCATCTTTATTGCTATTCTTGTAATTTATTTTATTTGCTACTCCTAATAGTAGATTTACAAATGTCACTCTTTTTCAGTTTAAATTAGCCAACCTAATTAATTTTCAAAATCTAAATTTTTTCCAACTAATAAATTTATTTTCTCTTCATCCCATTAACCTTTCCCTAAATGAAGATCAACATTCTTTAAAACATTTGTAACAAATATATTTAATCAATCTAAGCAAATTCACTCTTTGGTCATATCCAAAATGCATATGTCAGTCTTTATTTTAAGTGCATCACCTCTCTATCTGTAGGTTGGTAACATGATCCATCTACATGGATGTAGATGTAGAGTGTAGAGTGTAGAGGCCACAGATTGTGAGGAACCCTGGATGAGGTATAAGACCCTTTAGTCCAGTAAAAGAAACCCTGCTGACAGCATCTGGTTTGGCTTCCCATCTCCCCACTAAGGGCCTCATGGCCTTTCTGAGGAGTCAGGGGGCATGACAACTTGCGTTGTCCTTGAAGCCAAGTTATGTTAACATGGCAATGAAACATCTGAACAGAATAGCAAGTTGTTATGTGGCCCCCCATGACAGTTATGTAACTGTATTGTGTAAGCATAGAGTATATAAGGACGAGGGTTTTTTGAATAAATGGACTCCTATTTGACCATCCTTGTGAATTCTGCTTCATCATTTCTCACCCATGATCAGGATTCAGGCTAATACCAAAATCCTCCTGTGAGCAGGTCTGGACAAAAGAGAATCATAATTTAGCTTTTAATGGATCAGACTTGTTAAATACTTTTCTTTTATTTTTATTGAAGCTTTTGATTTTCAAAACATATGCATGGATACTTTTTCAACATTAAACCATGCAAAACCTTGTGTTCCAAATTTCCCCTTTCTTCCCTCTCAATCCTTCCTCTAGATGGAAAGTAATCCAATATATATTAAACTTGTTAAAATATTTCTTAAATCCAATATATGTATACATATTTAATCAATTATCTTGCTGCACAAGAAAAAGCCTATCAAAAAAAATGAGAAAGAAAGCAAAATGAAAGTAAAGAATCAAAAAAAGAGTGAAATGTGATTCACATTCAGTTCCCATAGCCCTCTCTCTGGGTATAGATGGCTCTCTTCATCACAAGATCATTGGAACTGGCTTCAATCATCTCATTGTGGGAAAGAGTCATGTCATTCAGAATTGATCATCATACAATCTTCTTGTTGCTCTTCATAATAATCTCCTGATTCTGCTCATTTCATTTAGCATCAGTTTATGTAAGTCTCTCCAGGCCTCTCTAAAATCATCCTGCTGATCATTTGCAATAGAACAATAATATCCATAACATTCATAAACCATAACTTATTCCACATTATCTAACTTGATGGTCATCCATTCAGTTTCCAGTTTCTTGTCACTATGAAAAGAGCTTCCATAAATATTTTTGCATATGTGTGTCCTGTTACCTCCTTTAAGATCTCTACAGGCCCAATAGAAACACTTCTGGATCAAAGGATATGCACAGTTTGATAAATTTTTTGAGCATAGTTGCAAATTGTTCTCAGAATGGTTGAATCAGTTCACAACTCCATTAATGTGTTAGAGTCCCAGTTTTCCCACATCCCCTCCTACATTTGCCATTATCTTTGCCTGTCATCTTAGCCAATCTGAAAGGTATGTAATGGTATCTCAGAGTTGTCTTAATTTGTATTTATCTGATGAATAGTGATTCAGAGCACCTAATCATATGATTAGAAATGGTTTAATTTTTTCCTCTGAATATTGACTGTTAATTGACTGTTAAATAAAATTGACCATTTATCAATTGAAGAATGGCTTGAATGCTTATGAATTTGAGTCAGTTCTCTATATGTTTAGAAATGAGGCCTTTATCAGAATCCTTAAATTTAAAAAAATGATTTCTGAATTTATTGCTTCCCTTCTAATCTTGTCTGTATTAGTTTTGTTTGTACAGAAACTTTTTAACTTAATATAATCAAAATGATCAATTTGATGTTCAATAATGAGTTTCAGTTTTTTAGTCACAAATTTCTTCCTTCTTCACAGATCTGAGAGGCAAACTATCCTATGTTCTTATAATTTACTTATAATATCACTCTTTATGTCTAAATCATGAACCCATTTTGACCTTATCTTGGTATATGGTATTAGGTGTGGGTCAATGCCTAGTTTCTGCCATACTAGTTTCCAATTTCCCAGCAGTTTTGTGCAATAATGAGGTCTTATCTCAAAATCTGGAGTCTTTGGGTTTGTCAAAGATTAGATTATCATATTATTGACTAATTTTTCCTGTAAAAGTAACCTAGTGAATTGATCAACTACTCTACTTCTTAGCCAGTAACAAATGGTTTTGAAGACTGCTGCTTTGTAATATAGTTTTGTAATATTGCTGGCACAGCTAGGCCATCTTCATTGTCGTTTTTTTTTTTTTTTTTGTAATTAATTATCTTGAAATTCTTGATCTTTTGTTCTCCCAGATTAAGTTTTTTATTATTTTTCCCCCTAGATCTGTAAGATAATTTCTTGTGAATTTGGTTGGCATGGAATTAAACAAATAGATTAATTTAGGTAGTATTGTCATTTTTATTATATTAGTTCAGCCTACCTGTGAGCACTTGATCTTTTTCCATTTGTTTACATCTGACTTTGTTTTTTGTGGAAAGTGTTTTATAATTGTGTTCATATATTTCCTGATTTTCCCTTGATACATAGAGTCCCAGATATTTTATACTATCAGGTGTAATGTAATTTGAATGTAACTTCTCTTTGTATCTCTTGCTGCTGGTCTTTGTTGGTAATATATTAAAATGCTGATAATTTTTATGGATTTATTTTGCAGCTTTGCTAAAATTATGGATTGTTTCTAGTAGCTTTATAGTTGATTCTCTAGAGTTTTCTAAATATACTTTCATATCATCTGTAAAAAGAGATAATTTGGATTCCTCATTACCTACTGTAATTCCATTAATCTCTTTTTCTTCTCTTATTGCCAAAGCTAATATTTCTAATACAATACTGAAAAGTTAATGGTGATAATGGGCAACCTTCTTTCACCCTGATCTTACTGGGAATGGTTCTAGTTTGTTCCCATGCATATGATAGTTGCTGATGGTTTTAAGTAGGTGCTACTGATCATTTTAAGGAAAAGTCCATTTTATTCATATATTCTCTAGTGTTTTTGATAAGCATGGGTATGGTATTTTATCAAATGCCTTTTCTGCATCTATTGAGATAATCACATAATTTTTGTTAGTTTGGTTATTGATAAAGTCAATTATGCTAATAGTTTTTCTAATATTAATCAGCACTGCCTTCCTAGTATAATCCTACTTGGTCTTAATGTATTATGCTATGGATGAAATTCTGTAATATATTTGCTAACAATTTATTTAAGATTTTGACATCAATATTCATTAGAGAAATTGGTCTAAAATTTTCTTTTTCTATTTTTTCCTTACCTGGTTTAGGTATCAGCACCATATCTGTGTCAAAAAAGGAATTTCATAGGACTCCTTCTTCCCTATTTTTTCAAAGAGTTTATAATAGTATTGGAATTAATTTTTCTTTAAATGTTTGGTAGAATTCACATGTAAATCCATTTGATCCTTGAGAACTTTTTTTAGGGAGTTTATTAATTGTTTGTTCCATTTTCCCCCTAAAATAGCATTATTTAAATAGTTTGTTTCCTCTTCTATTACCCTGTGCAATCTATATTTTTGTAAATATTCCTCTATTTCACTTAGATTATCAAATTAATTGACATATAATTGGGCAAAATAACTCCTAATTATTGTTCTAATCTCCTCTTTATTGGTGAAAAATATTCCGTTTTCATTTTTGATACTAACAATTTGATTTTCTTCTTTCCTTTTTCTAATCAAATTAACAAGGTTTATCTATTTTTTGTAATTTTCATAAAACCAATTCTTAGTTTTATGTATTAATTCAATTTTTGCATGGTCATTTTTTGTATAGGTTTTATGAACCACAGAGAAATGTATACTTCTTTCTGTCTTCCTTCAATTTTTTCAAAAGATCTATCATATCAAACTTTTCTAAACTGCTGTTTATCTTCTTAACTTCTTATTTATTTTGTACTTCGATATATCTAGTTATGAGAGAGAGCAAGGTTGAGTTCTCCCACTAATATAGTTTTGCTGTATAATTCTTCTTGCATCTCTCCTAATTTCTCCTCTAGGTGTCTGGATGCTATGCCACATGATGCATATATGTTCAGTATTGATATTGCTTCATTATCTATAGTACCGTTTAGCAAGATATAGTTTTCTTCCTTATCTCTTTTAATTAGATCTATTGTTGTCTTTGCTTGATTTGAAGGAAGACAGAAAGAAGTATACATTTCTCTGTGGTTCATGGAACCTATACAAAAAATGACCATGCAAAAATTGAATTAATACATAAAACTAAAAGTTGGTTTTATGAAAATTACAAAAAATAGATAAACCTTGTTAATTTGATTAGAAAAAGGAAAGAAGAAAATCAAATTGTTAGTATCAAAAATGATACTTTTTTCCCTTCACCTAAAGCACAATAATTTTTGCTCCAGCCTTTTACCTTTACTCTGTCTATATAACTTTGCTTTAAATGTGTTTCTTGTAAACAACATATTGTAGGATTCTGGCTTTTAGTTCAGTCTGCTATCTACTTCTGTTTTATGGGAGAGTTTATCACATTTACATTCACAGTTAAATAACTAACTGTTTTTCCTGCCATCTTATTTAGCCCAAGTTATACTTTTCTCATTTCTTTTCCTTTTCCTTCCTCTCCAGCATTTTGCTTCTGATCACCACTTTCCTCAAGCAGCCCTCCCCTTTAAAATCCCTCCTCATTTCTTATATCTTTATCCTATTACTTCTATTATCTTTCTTCCTTTTTCCCCCCTTTCCCTGTAAAGGGAGACAAGTTTCTCTGTGAAAATAATTATGTCTGATATTCTCTCTTTGAAGCAAATCTGATGGGAGTAAGATTCACACAATGTTCATCCCCCTCCCTTCTTTCCATCAGTTATAATAGTTTTTCTTTGCCTCTTCATGAGATGCAATTTCCTTTATTTTACCTCTATTTTCCTCTTTTTCCAGTACAATTTTCTTTCTACCTCTAGTTTCTTTTTCACATTATCATAATAAAATCAAATTATGTCCACACTCTCTTAAATATACCTATAACAGAAATATAGTACTCAAAAGTTCTTTCCTTTTAACCTTTTTATGCTTCTTTTGAGTTCTGTATTTGGAGATTAATATTTTTTTTTGTTTAGCTCTGGTCTTTTCATCAGAAATAAATTAAATTCACCTGTAGAGTTGAACGTCCATCTTCTTCCCTGAAAGATAAATAACTTATTCTTGGCTATAATCAAAGTTCCTTTGCCTTTCTAGAAATCAGATTCCAGTTTCCTTTGATCCTTTAAGATGGAAGCTGCTAGCTTCTGAGTAATCCTGATTGTGGCTCCTCCTTGGTATTTGAATTGTTTTGTTCTGGCTACCTACAATATTTCCCTTGATGTGGTAATCCTGAAATTTAATTAGTATGTTCCTTGGAGTTTTCATTTTGGGGTCTATTTTAGAAGATGATCAGTGAATTCTTTCACTGGCCACTTTTCCTTCTGAAGGTTCCAAGATATCAGGACAATTTTGCTTTATGATTTCCTGAAAAATGATGTGTAGGCTCTTGTTTTCATCATGGTTTTCAGGAAGTCCAGTAATCCTTAGATTGTCTCTCCTAGATCTCTTATCCAAGTCAGTTGTTTTTCCAAGGAGGCATTTCATATTTTCTTCTTTCTTTTTTAAATTTTTTTTTTGTTTTGTTTGGCTATTTCTTGAAGTCTTATTGAATCATTCTCTTCCATTTGTTCAATTTGCATTATTAGTGTATTATTTCCTTCAGTTACCTTTTTAACTCCTTTTGTATTTGGCCAATTGAATTGTTCTGTTAATTGAATTTTTTCCATTTCATAAATTCTGTTTTTCAACAAATTGGTATCTTTTCCATATCTTTTTTGTAAAGAATTATATGCTTTTTAATATTACATCAAATATATTTTGTAGGGAGTTATATGCTTTTCCTATTTTATCATATCTGTTTTTAAGGAGTTTTCTTCAGATAATTTATGTTTTTCCTTTTCCATACCATCTTGCAAAGATCTAATTTCATTTCCCCATTTTTCTTCTAATTCTCTTTTAAGATCCTTTTTGAAATCTTCTAAGAAAGCCTTGTGTAGTAGGGATTAGTGTATATCTCCCTTTGGGGCTTCATCTAAGGTTGATTTGCCTTTAGGAATTTCAAGATTTGAAAACTGTTCTCTCCCTTCCTAAAAGTTATTTATGATCAGAGTTCTTTTTGCTTTTTTGCTCATTTTTAAAGGTTGAGATCTGCTATTAAGCAAAAGGGGTGACAGCTGTTCTAATTTGCCCTGAGAACAGTGCTTCTGACTGATTTTCAGTGCTGAGTAATCTTGGCTATGTCTCCAGTTCTTCTGGGGATCAGTGGCTTACAATTTGCCTTTTGTACCCACTTTTGGGTGTTTTACAGCAAATCTGCTAACCACCCATTTGCAACCAGGACAGAGTTGCCTATGAGCCTTACAGAAAATTTCCCAGTGCACAGACATGCAACACTCTGGCTGCCTACCCCACCTACTTGCCCCAAGCTCCCTACACAGTAGTCTGGGCTTGGCAGACTGTCCCCCTACCAAATTGAAACAGATCTGTTCTGAAGTTCTTCCAAATTTTCTTCTTCTGGAAATGTGTTGTACTCCATGTATTTGTGGGTTCTGTCACTCAAAAACCAGTTCAGAGGCTTAATCTACTGTTGCTTTGAGAGATGAGAGCAGGTTACAGAAAGTCATGTCTGTTTCCTGCCATCTTGTCGTCAACCCTATTATCTTTCTTTAAAATGTTGTTTTCATTGTAAAACAAACCATTATTCTAACCTTCAACTTTATATTATTTCATAAATCTCTTTTGCATTTCCTTTAAAACTATTTCATTATTTCTTATTATATGAAAATATTTTATTATATTATTAAATCACACTATAACTACTTTAGCTATTTCCCAAGAATAATTTACCCACATAGCTTCCAGTTTTTCCTATTGCAGAAAGATTAAGTATACATTTTTTACACAGAAAAATATTTCTCCTTTATTCTTTTCTATTTCAGTGATATAGTCTTAATAGTGGTATGATTGGAGCAAAGTTTATCCATACTGTAGAGATTTTGGAGGCATACTTGTAAATTGCTTTCCATAATGGATGAATCAATTCAAATTGAATAGTAATGTATTAATAAAAGGATTCTGGAAAGATGGTGGAATAGGTAGGTAAATTTCAGTCTCTCCCAAATTTCCCCACAAAGAGAATAAATTCATGACTTTGGGTGAATGTAGACTGGTGAAAAACCAAGGAGACTTGTGGCAGAACAGGGGTCCTCCCAATACAATCCAACAAGATCTGAAGAAAGACCTTGGACTGGGGTTAACCTGTTTGCAGTGCAAGAACCTCAAAGCTAGCTCCATAGAAACATGAAGTGGGGATCCTTTGGGTTATCTAGTTGTGGCTGGAGCCTCAGCAGGAACTACACAGAGGCTTTTAGTTCTTGGACAGTTTGTCTAGTGGGGTTTTGTGTTTGGGAAGACAGAATGAATCTCAGCTGATTGGGAAGACCAGATGCCTCTGTGTTGCTAAGACACAGCCTTAGGCAAGAAGAAACCAATACCTGGTGAATGCAGAAGCAGTAGTGCAGGAGCATTGCTGACTATGCTCACTTGTAGGAGGGTGGAGCTCTTGATTTGAGGTTCCCAGTCATAGTGGAGTGCTGAAAAGTAGCTTAAGGCACAAATGTCCTCAACCCAGGAATACAGGTACTTACATTAATACATCTTATTTTTAAAAAATGAACCAGCAAAAAAGAAGACCTACTATTGAAACATATTATAGGAACAGGGAAGAGTGGCATTGCTCTGCAGAGGAAGATACTTTAGTTAAAAAAAAAAGCTTCTACTCCAAAGAGTAATGTGAAATGGCTCCCTGTCCAAAGAGAATTTGTAGAAAAACTAAAAAAAAAAATCAAAAATCAAAAGAGAGACACTGAAGAAAAAAAATAAAACCAAGAAAAACAAGATTATGAAAAAAGTTAACCAATAACAGGAGATACAGAGTCTCAAAGATG